>NC_137890.1:138508444-139073444 GCF_963455335.1 Martes martes | reverse complement strand
CACACCGAAAGGTACTCATTAAATTTAGAAAGTATAAGAGCTAAGTCATCAAACAAACAAAAACAAACAAAACAACAAGGTGGTGTCACAGAAGACATTGTCTGACAAAAGCTACGAAGATGTTATCATATCAGCTGTGGCTCCTTGGTTCTATGTTCATTCTTCCAGTACTGAGGGAAAAAAAAAATGCTAAGTGATAGGAGGGGAGAGGAAGATGAGGGCTGGGGAACCTGTGGTTTCTGCTCTACCTAATTATACTTCTCTCTACCTCTTGTCCATCATCTCCATTGTCAATGACACCTTTGCGTTATGGAAATTTTTGTATTATTTTTATAGTGTGATCTAAGTAAATAGTTAATTGAGCTCTACAGCAGTCCTTCAAATATAAAATGCGATTAGGAGTCTTGATTCTTCCAGCAATAGGGGAGCCGTTAAAAGAATTTTTTTTTCCCCAGGAGAATAGCATGTTCAAAGCTGTGCGTTAGGGAGATTAAGAAGGCAACATTGTGTGGGGTAGATTGAAAGGAATGGAAGAGTCTAATTGGGGAAGTTGGTGGGAGAACACCACATTGATTTAGATAAACTTGAGAGGTTTTGGTGGGTTGAATTAGGGTGGTGTCCAAGAGAAAGGAGAGGAGATAGATGCAGAAACTCAGTATATTTTAGATCTTGCATTCCATTCTACTTCATCTAAATTTGTTACTCAATTCCAGCTCTGCTTGAATAGTCAGGGCCACTTCCAAACAGATGCCAGAGATGCTTATCCAACCCCAGCCACATGGTCTGAAAGCTACACTCACAGCCACCCTTGCTGTCATGCAATGGACGTGAATGCCTTAACAGCTTTCTAGGCACCCATCTTCAGCACCTTTGCTATGCTCTCTGTCTGAAGTTCCTTCTCCACATTGCCAAGGCTTACTTGTACTTCAAGAACCTGCTTGAACACCATTTCCTCTGTGTACCCTTGCATAACACTTCTAGGTGGTACAGCTGACCATCCCCTCCTTTAGACTCTTCTGAACCTTATTTGAATCTGGATTTGCAACTTATCATACTGAATTGCACTTACATTTAAACTCTTTTCCAATGTTCACTGTGATGGTCCATAGTAGGTAGCTGGTAAACATTTGCCGAATGGTTAAATTCTGATAATCGAAGATTCCTGATTCCTATTCAGTTTTATTCGTCAGCACTGTCTCCTTCCTTCATAACACAGTTCTTACACTTCAATTCCTGCCTTAGCCCCCGTTTCTGAGTTTCTCTTGTGCTAACGGTTTAGCAATATAGTCCATATTTAAGGACTATTTGTCCGTGTTGTCTTACTGCCCCCTTCCCCTGCCATCGAGACTTGCCTGAAATCTCCCAGTGTCAGTCCTGCCATTTGTTGATAGAATAACTATGAATCACGTGATCAACCATGTGACAACTTCCAAGTGTCCCTTGATTTAGACACCTGGTGGCCCAACTTCTAGTTGCTGAGTCATGCCCCCGCCCCACACATACTTTTGCAGACTACCTGGTTTAGAGTTGGAGAACTCTGTACACTTGATCTCACATTTGTTCACCAGGCTGAACACCTGCCCTAACATGTGTTACTCTCCCCAACCACCAGCCAGTGGTCATGAGTGATGCCTAGTCTGATCTTCCTGCCCCTCTAGTATATAATTGGTGGTACCCTGCAGAATCTCAAGATACGACACAAATCCATTGCATTTGAAAACTGCTTGGACTTGGAGCAGAGGCAGACAAATGTGGGGCAGGCGTCAAAACCTCACTGAAGCTAACTGGGTGATTAAGAATGTGGACGTGGCATGAGGGAAAGAAAGCACATAAGAAGGAACAATTTTAGGAAGGGAGGTAATGAATTTAGCTTTTAAGAGGAGATGATGACTCTAATTTTGGATATACCCAGAGCTAATCTTCAAATATCTCATGAGGTATGACATGGCATCAACCAATCAGCATAGATGCCAGTGTTAGCCACATGGGTACCTACCAGCCTAGGAAATATTATGTGGGGTGGAGTGAGCAGGTGAACAACTTATTGGAGATTAGAGGAGTTGTAGGCTTGGGCCAGCAGGTTTATCCCAGATAAACTTCCTACCTGAATTTCAACCTTATTTTCCCTTCCCCTTCCTCTAAGGTTGGACTGTGCCTATATACCAGTGGGTGGTAGTCAGCCTATTCTCATCCTTGTATGAACCCCTAGGTAGTTTGTCTTAAAATTACCCCCAGGCTCCTAATTAAAGAACTCCATTGCACCCACCCTCATACCATTTCTCATGACTTTGTAAAAGCAGAGCCAGCCCTCCCCTTCAGCATGTGAAGACCTCTTTTATTCTTATAAACAAGAGAGGGCAGACTGCTATGGATTTATGCAAATTCAGTTTTTAACCTGCCAGCCAAAGAATAAAGCATAGAGATGAATTCTTAAGATGTTTTCCAGCTTTTGAATTTTGTGTTTCAGGGAAGATGTTTTTGATTTTTCCTTTTGGCAGATTTGATGTAGACATAAAGATGAAAAGTTAATTGTTA
Source organism: Martes martes (assembly GCF_963455335.1). Taxonomy (NCBI): domain Eukaryota; kingdom Metazoa; phylum Chordata; class Mammalia; order Carnivora; family Mustelidae; genus Martes; species Martes martes. The sequence goes on along the minus strand of NC_137890.1, from coordinate 139,070,909 downwards.
GCTCTGGACATTCAAAAAAGGTGAGGACTTTTACCACCCTGCCCAGAAAGGACAAACCTATTGTCTAAGGATTTAAGTCTGGATTAGTAGCTTCTGATTCAAATTGAAAATACAATTCATGTCAAATAGCCAAATTGGCTGCACTGGGGGTCACTCAGAGAGAGCAGAGAGTGAGCATAGCTAATGAGAACATCTCTAATAAGGGAGGAAAGAATGCTGGATTCTAGTCTAACTTCTGTTAGTGTCATGCTAGGAATTCCAGGGCATGAGACTTTGATTTTTTCTAAATTCTTGTAAAGAGAAATGTGCATTTGTTTCACCTTTTACCTTCCAGGTATGTAGGAAGTTTAGGTATCTAGAAGGCACTAACTTGTGTGTGTCTCCTGCACCTTAGGCTGGTTACAAGCTTTTGCCCTTTTATTTCAGCTGGTTTAATGGGCATAAGGGGCATTGATAGCAGGACTGTTTGTAATGCAAGGCAGTACTGGCCTATTCAGTGGAGACAGACTGCCGCTTGGGTCTTGACTCTGCTATGAGTTTTGCCAAGTGATGACATGTACACCCACTCAAACGTCTGCGAAATGTCTGCCTCTTGAGTGTTCCATTTGATCCATTCCCCACCCCACCCAGACACTCGTTTCCTCACTGACCTTGCTCTAGTCCCAGGAGTGAGCTTCTTGGCTTTGATCCTGTGCTGGCAGAATCAGCTACCTCTGCTGAATGCTCAAAAGGCCCCTTTTGGCAAGCATTTCTTTCCCAGATGAGTCGCACGGTGTTGGAGGTACATCACTTCTTAGTGAGTTTCTTAAGAATGCACTTTACCTGGCTTTGGGCCCAGGGTTATCTGGAAGGAATGATATGTTGGCTGACTACTACATTTGCAGAGGTAAGTTTATGGATTTCTCAGTGCTTTCAGGTGTATTCCTTACAGTTAAGATTGAGTTCATGAAAAAAAAACCCTCTATGTACTCTCTGCCTTTAACCAGGCCTAGATTTTTTCCTACCTTGGAATATAGAGCTTGACTTGATGTCATTACTTTCTGAACAACTGCATCCGGACAACCACCTTTCCCTGAAGAATTCCTGAATAGGTAGTCTAGATTTATTGATTTATTGATTGTGTTAATTTCTTCATCACCTATTCTCATGTGAATCCTTGGCGATCTGGTTTCCATTCCTAGTGAACAACTGACGTGACTTTTTTCTGTGCTTTTCTATCACTCCTTAATCACTTTCAGTTATTACCCCATTAAATCTCTAAGGGGCCTTTGGCTCTGTTGATTATCTTCTTTCCTTAAACATGTGTTCAAGGGTCTGACTGGAACACAGGATCTTTTCCTCACCTCTTCAACTCTTCCCTTTCTCCTTTGCTGGTTCCCTTTTCTCCTTTTAGTCATTGACTCAAGGCTTTGTTCTTATCATTGTGCCCATCCATTTTCAAAATTAATACTTTTATCAAATGGTAGTGACTCCCTCTTAATGTTTTAAACTCTAATTTCTCACATAAAATCTATTCCATACTTCTATCTACTTACTAGTCATTTCCATTTGGATATCCAATCTGCCATCCCAAATTCTCCATTCCAGGAAACAGACTGATTGTTTTAAGACTTGGATCTAATCACCTATTGGTGTGGACTCTGGGCAAGTTACTTTATATTCTCAGTTTCCTCAACTGGAGTATGGAATGATGATGGTGATAATGAAATCCCCTTCAATGGATTTAATGAGTAAAATATGGAAAAGTCTTACCACAGCAACCAGGTACCATAGTAAATGCTTTAAAAAAAGTTAGGTCAAAAAAAAAAAAAAAGTTAGGTCTACTACTAGTCATTATCTACAATACTGCCTTACCTTAGTTCTTACATTTAGTAATTCACTAAATTCTCTTCCGCCTTAATAATCTATTTTCTACCTTTGTTTCATTTCTACTATCCATTGAATGAATGTTCTCATAAATAGAATTTAAGAACCTCTTTGCTATGTATTTATCATTTATTAGGCTCCTTTCCAGTTCAAAAAGGTTTACGACTCTCAATGAATACCATTCAAGTTCTTCAACTACATATCCAAATTTCAGCACCCTGTTCCTGCTTTGCTAATGAGTTTTGTCTTCCATTCCAGATAAACCCACACCAGACAAGGCAGTCAACTTCCCTGTCCCTGAATATGCCATGCCATTTCTGCTAGCTGAGCATGTCCTTTAGATGGCAATACCTGCCTTGGGTGGAAGAGAGGTGATATGAGCCCCATGTATTTGCCATCTTTCATAACTTCTTAATAAATATATCTTAAATCAAATGATTTTGAAGGTAAGAGGAAAACCTTTTGAAAGTCTTGGCAACAGGATACAAAGTTCTAGGGGCCATTAGAAAGTGTGAAAAATAGAAGTACTTGGCTTATGTTATTGATTCTCTAAGTTAGACTATAATAAAAAGTATTGCTTAATTGACTGAGCACCTTACAGTTTGTCAGGTGTTGTACAGGAAGTAAGATCAGCTCTGTTTTCCTCTAGTTGCATCTAACTTCTCTTTCTAATGTCAAGACAAAGGACAGCACAGCACATTTTGACCTCTAGATCCTTTCTGTAAAGAGAAAATTGGGTTTCATATTATATCGCACAGGACCCACTGCCAAATCCAGCAAAATAGTATATGGGTGGTCATTATTAAACAGTATGTAATTATTGAGCTCCTAATATATTCAAGGTACTCTTTAGTGCTGTGAGGAATCCTCAAAGAAAAATAAAACATGTCACTTCACTGTACATGTTCTTGACTTGGCAGTATTTTCAGTACTTGAGTGTATTTGTTCAAATATTAGTTTTTATGGAAAAGTACATCTACAAAGTTAAAAATGTTAAATATCATTACAGGACTTATGGTAAAAAATAATAGTCTTCTGCTCCACCATTCTCTGAGTTTTGTTACCCAGCAGTAACCACATTCAGGTCTTACAGCTTTTTGTTGAGCTACTTAATTCAATATATATAGAGAATATTGCTTGATTTTTTTAGTTCTTACAAGTTGAAAATTTAACTCTCTTATTACCCCCAACCTCTGCTAATTCTCATCTTCTTCTTTTTAAGATAATTTTTGGCAAACTAAATATTGAGGGTTTTTATTATTACATTTATATAAACATTGTTCACCATTCACTAAACAGTGTATTATGGTCACACTTCCTTTCTCATACAACTTTTTTATTACAGTTAATAATTGCCTCATTTTGTCATTTAAAAAATTGTTGTTGTGCCTCTAATTAAAAAAAAAAAAAGCCATAAAATCCTTCCCAGTATGGTCAAACACATTAAATAATCTGGCAGTTTCATCCCTGACCACATCATTCCCAGGATCTCTCTCTTGGAATCCTCAATTTCATGTTCCTCTCTGGATTGGCTGTTCTTAGTTTCCTCAACAGTTATCATAATCGGAAGTCTCCTGTTCTTTGTCTTGGGTTGGTTCTCATGTTTTCCTCTTTCTTATTTTATTCTTCATTCTTTTTTTTTTTTTTTTTTTTTTTAAGCCATCCTTCACTAGCTTTCTGGGGAGGAGCTTATGAGAATACATTTTTGACTTGTCTTTTTCTAGCTTCAAACTTGAGTGATAGCTTGGCTGGGTATAGAACTTTAATTTGGAAGTCATTGTTTCACAGACAATTGAAAGCATGCTCCATTGTCTTCCATCTTTCAGTGTTGCTGCTGGTAAGTCTAACATTGTGCTCATGTCATTCCTCCAAGGTTATCACTTCTTGTCCTTTTTTCAACTTTGTGATTTCTTAACTTAAGTTTGTGTGATGCTTGGATATAATTTTATGGGTTCAATCTCTATTCTTACTTGGGAGTGTTCAGCATCATATTAGTTTTGAAACACTAAATTAATTATATATAAATTATTTTTGAGTTAATCATAGTGAAGTGTCCTGATATGACCATGCACTCATTGTTCAGTGACTATCAATCTCATATATTTGAAATTAATTGCCCCTTTCTTGATGCATCTTATTCTTTTTTTACATTACTTGTAGCTTAGAGACAATAAAACCATTTATACCACTTTAAGAATATGTCTGTCTCTATTGATGTTTGTAAACATTTTTATTGGGATATAACTTAAATTCTATAAAATTTACCTATTTAAGTGTACAATTCACTTTTTTTAGTATAATCACAGAATTGTATAACCAGCACTATAGTGTACAGTATAACCCGCCAAAAAACCCTCTATCCATTAGCAGGAAGTCCCCATTTTCCATTCCCTTCTGTCCCTGCAATCACTAATCTAATTTCCACTTGTGTAGATTTGTCTATTCTGGACATTTCATATAAATGCAATTAAATCATACAATTTGTGGTCTTTTATGATTGGTTTCTTTCACTCAGTGGGTTTTAAATATTTATCCACGTTGCAGTAGGTATTCATATTTCATCCCCTTTCTTGTCAAAATCTACTAAACATCGAGTTTTCTGAAACATTAAGGTTTCATCTTTGTATATATAACACCTAGCATAGCATCTGGGAGCTCTTAGTATCTAACATATTATTAATTAGATAGATGGCTAATGCTAAGTCCATTTTCAAATCTGTCCTCATAGTTCTGCTTTCAAAAAGTTTATTTCACCATGGTCCCCCTCCTCCCCAAAGTTTTTTATTTCAAAGAAGTTTGAAGAAGATTTAGATAGAAATTAAGAGATTCTAAATATATATTATTCTTAAATTCTCTTCACAGTGGGAATAGTATACTAGTCACAACTACCCTCCTTTCTATCAGAACTTCACTAGGGGTTTTTGGTCTGTAACTCAGGCATTTAATCAAGTTCATAGTCATGACCAAAACAAGATTGAAGCAAATAAGAATTTTTTGCTTGGTACTAGATTCTCTTTACTTTGCTGAAGGGGATGGCCTTGGTCATGAAATGATGTAATAATTGAGTTCTTGTGGAACTTTGCTCTGATTTAGCATCATACTTTTTTTTCCCTGACAGCACTATTTTCTCTTTTAATCTGTTTCCTTTTTTTTTTTTTTAAAGACTTTATTTATTTATTTGACAGACAGAACACAAGTAGGCAGAGAGGCAGGCAGAGGGGGAGGGAGAAACAGGTTCTCCGCTGAGCAGGGAGCCCAACGTGAGGCTCGATCCCAGTACCCTGGGAACATGACCTGAGCCAAAGGCTCAGGTTTAACTGACTGAGGCACCCAGGCGCCCCTAATCTGTTTCATTTCCAAGCCAAATAGAATTGGGTCAAGGCTGAGACACTAGGATTTCTTCTGGTGTTCTGTCAAGAACAGGTCAAATTGTGTGGGTTCATCTCCTATCTCCTTATCCAGGCAACATTGGGAGGCAAAGAATTTGCTAAGACTTCTCAACTGTACTTTCATTATTCCCCCCAAACACTGTACTCTCAAAAGAAAATACACATATATAATGATTTAGGAGGCCTTCCCACCTCAAAACCTAAGGATAATTTAAGAAGACCAGCTTGAAGAAATAGGGATGAATAAATGACTTCTCAAGCTTACCTTTCTGTGATTCTACAGTATTTTAAATCCTAACATAAAGAGGGGCATGTGGATAGCTCAGTTAGTTAAGCATCTGCCTTGAGCTCAGGTCATTATCCCAGGCTCCTGGGATTGAGCCCTGCATTGGGCTCCCTGCTCATCAGGGAGCCTGCTTCTCCCTCTGCCTGCTGCTCCCCTTGCTGGTACTCTCTCTCTTTCTCTCTCTGTCAAATAAATAAATCTTTAAAAAAAAAAACAAAAAACCCTGACATAATAATAGTAAAACACGTGGAAGGTAGTGGTAAGATGGGTATGACTGAGCAGATACCAAAAATTAAACTCACATCTATTTGCGGGTTATAGTTTTCATCTATGTTTATGACTTCAAAAACAAGGATCTAATTTTTTAAACTAGTTTAATGGCCTTGAATTGTTTTTGAACAGCTGGAAATCTTTTACAGTAACATCAAAGGTGATTACTCTTTCATGGCAAGAGATCAGGGGGTTTGTGTCTCTTGAACTGATGTTAACTGAAACATTTCTTTTCAGAACACACACACACACACACACACACACACAGAGTATTTTTTTTTTTTAAATAAGTCTTTTATTCTGAATTCAGGGGCTATGAAAAAGCCTTAAATGCCCTCTGTAGGGGAGCTCCAACCCAACAATGCAAACATCTGACTTTATTCTTATGTTTCTTCCTCAAAAAGATGAGAAGGACACAGGGGAAAGTTTGCCTATTTTTATCCATGAAACAAGGTCACTAAATATGTTATGTCAGTTAAATCAAATTGCTATCTTTAAAAAATGTTTCTATATAATATATTGGGCCTTCTTTTTGCTATAATTCAAGAGTGACATGGGCTGTGTAACTATTATTTTCCTAGATAGTTATTAGCATCTGAATTTTTGGTTGACATTTCTGAAATAAATATAGCTACTGGAGCACTAGCATTCTGATTTAAAAATCTGACTACATTAGAAGAAAATTAACCTTTTCAAAAAGCCACTGTTCTAAGGAATGATTTTAATCAAATGAGCTTTAAATGTTGTACCTGCATTTAGAATTTTTAGAGGGATTGCAACTCCCCAGTGATCTACTTTTTGAAGGAGAAAAAAAAAAATAAACTATGGAAAAAGTGACTATAAAAATTATAAAGAAGATCCTAAATGAAACCAATTTTTTAAACTGAAATGCTTTTTAAAGTAGTATCAGTTTCAGAAATCAAAGTAGAAACTATTATAAGTAGTTTTATTATGTTCAAAGAAAAATATCAGGTTGTATTAATATCCAGTAAACAGTATGTTTTCTGTTGAATCCTCAATGATATGTTTATTTATTCATTTATTTCATATTTGATAGGTACTTACACTATACAAAACACTGAGGGTGGGGTTAGGAAACTTTTGCAGAGAAGTCCCAGATCTATTGTACACAGCAGATTGTTAAGCTATGAAGCTCTTGATATACATAGTAAACATTTGAATGAAAAATCATAGTGCACATAATGTTTAGACTATAAACTCAAGTATACAAGACATATTTTTACTCTTAGTTTTCTTTCAGTTGGCTCGATTTGGTATCCGGGTCCTGATATCATCAGTGTCAGGAGATACTATGGAGTGTCTCACCTCAAGATTTCTTGGGTTTCCTTCTCACTCTGGGGTTAGGTGGAGGTGTTGGGGCTTGCTATAGGTTGAATTGTTTGCCCCTCAAAACTATGTTGAAATTCTAACCTGTAGTACCTCAGAATGTGACCTTACTTGAAAATAGGGTCATCATAGGCATAATTAGTTAATATGAAGTTATGCTGGAGTTATCTGGGCCCTTAATCCAAAATGACTGGTGTTCTTATAAGAAGAGAAAAGAAACATGCTGGCAGAAGACAGCCATGAGGTGATGGGGGCAGGGACTGGAGTGTTGCGTCTATAAATCACAGGTCAGCAAGGATTGCCAGTACCACCAGAAGCTGGAAGAGGCAGGGAATGATTCTCCCCTGTAGGTTTCAGAGGGAGCATGGTCCTACTGACATCTTGACTTTGGACTTCCAGCCTTCAGAACTGTGAGAAAATAAATGTCTTTCATTCTAAGTTGCCCGGTTATGTGGTAGTTTGCTAGGAAACAAGTACAGGTCCTGACACTGTGCAAGGTGTCAGGGTGGGTGGCAGGGCATCTGGTCTCTGGTCTTCTGGACACATAAAATGAGCAGGCTTGACTCCCCAGGCCTGGCAGTCTCTGCTGTTTGAATAGCATGCTTGGGACTCGGGTACTTGTTAGGAGGCAGGAACCTCTGAATCCTTTGCCTGGTATATCAAATGGCCAAGGTTAAGGCTCTGACAGACCCTGGGGCACTGCCTTCCCCATTTCCTCTCCTGGCTCTGGGAGAATTTTACTATTTTGGCAGGTAGCCTCTTTTTCCTGCCAACGTTGCCAGACTGCTCTGTTTCTTCTTCCGAAACTTGTGTTCCTGCCCTCTCTCAAGTCTTGCAAATTCTCTTAAGGGATTAGACCTTTGGAAATCCTCAGGGAGAGGGTCTTCCTCTGTCTTCACCCCACTCCACCTCTCTTCAGGCAATGAAACCACAAACAGTGGAGGAGAGCCCGATACAGGTAGACTGCAGAAGGAAAAAGTGGAAAATATAAGTAGGAAATGTCTATAATATAATCTACCAAACTATTATTCATTCACAAAATTATTGACAAAGCTATGTTAAATTAGCCAATGGGTTTTTAAACTACTTGCCTAGACTCCTTACGTCTCGACAGTAAATTAAATTCGGCAGATTGGGGCTAAACAAGGAGAGCAAGAGAATGTTCTCCAGCAATATTTCCATGCTGGAGAACTATTAATGGGTCTCTCCAAGGTTCCATTTTAGGAAATTTTTGCGTGAATAATTGACTGATTCAACCATATACATTACTGATCACCATGTGACATGTATATTGATTTTTCAGACCGGCAAAGTAGCCAGACACAACAAATTAAGAGCCACTTATCTTGGCTTCTTTAAGTTAGTGATTCCAAACCTGTCTCAGAATCACTGAGGCTCTTTCTAAAAATGTATGCCCAGACTTCAATCCTGGACATTATCGTCTGGAGTAAGCTCAGGGAATCTGTGGTTTTTAAGTCCCTGGGTGATTTTGGCCAATCTGGGGGAAGCAGTGATCAAAAAGATGAGATTAATTTAATAACTTGCTCAATGATTATTCATATATGTATAGTCCAAATGAACACATATATTTAGTGTTTGGGGATACTGTCTTCTATCATCTGCATAACCTTTGCCTTAGCAGAATCAGTTTGATAGGTTATTTTTTTTTTTTCCATTAGATAGAAACAAGTTTGATAGGTTATACTTACCTATCTTTTTGAAATCCACAATTGGTATTTAAAAGGAATTCATTAACTTCCTGGACATACATCTTTCCTGAAGTCCCATCAGGCTGGTAGGAAGATTTCTTGCCATTTGATAGAAGGAGGAACTGAATCTATTTCTAAGTGACGCAAAAGCTCATCAGTTACCAGGATATTCCCAAATATCCTTTAGCAGAATAAGCTCAGATGTATCCTTCTGCATTACCCCAGGCCTTAGAATGCTTATTTAGACCTCAGTTATATTATGTAGTCCTCTTAATTTAACACTATTAGCATTTTTGAAGTTAATCGTCAAAATATTCTAAATTAATTATATTGTTTGACTGCTAATAAAAAATGACTCATTTTCAATGGAAGGCTGTCTTTAAAATATCTGCTCCAATACAAAACTCTCACCTGCTTCAGCAAGTAGTGTAGGTGTCCATGTGAATATGTGTGTGTGTAGTAAGGTGTGCCTAGCACACTCCTTTTCCCATTCTTGGCTAAGACATGCCAATCAGGAACAATAACACAACAATGCAACGACCAAACTAGACAAGACCAGGTGAATTGCTTAACTAAATATGTCCTGTAAATTTAGAACAAAAGGAGTTGATCTGGTAGATTTAGAAAGACATAACAAATTCTATTCCAATGCTAAAATTCACTGGATAATGCTGTTAAGGTGAAAATATACATATGGAGAAGCACTTAACAAAAAGACACTGTCTAGCTAATTGTTGAACAAGAGTCTTTGTTTTTTAAGGACTTGATCCAGAGCCCAGCCCAGAAAGCCCAAGTGCTGGGGGAACAGGCTTCCAGGAAAGCAGGAAAGGAATGCTAACCACCCTAACCTACTGGAGCTTATCACTCCTCTAGAAGTTGTGGAATTTAGAATTGTTTGTGTAAGAAGTAATAAAGGCCTGGCAGGCTGGTACCTGTTCAGCTGCTGACAGGTGTTGCCCGAGCAGCTCTCGGATTGGCTCTGTGTTCCTTCCTGTGGGGGCCAGAGTATTTACATAGCTCTCATGCTGGCCAAACAAGGTCTGAAAAAAAAAAAATCAACGCTGACCTCAGTGTCACATCCTTCTCTCTCCACTCCTGGTCAAGGGGGGTGCAACTTGTATTTGGAGGGAGAGTCTGGCTTTGGGAAGACGTCAGCTTGATGCATAGAATGACTTTGCTTGTCTTTCCTCCTAGGGTGGTTTTTCTACATAGGATTTCAGGTTAAATAGTTGCTTTCCTTTGGTTTCTGTTCCGATTTTCACCTAAAGCTGTGTCTTCTGTTCTTCACTGGTACTCAGACACTCAGCATCTGGGTTACTCTGATGTGATTCGGGTGTTACTACAGAGCATCGCCATGGAGGACTGAGTAGGGGCAAAATGCCCCAAAAAGTATTTCTGGGAAACTTGCTTAAGATGGATATTTATCAGAAGTGCTGCTCTTCTCCGCATGAAGACTTTAGGGAGTTTTGGATTCTCTCTTGGTTTGGACTTTATTTAAATGTTTCCATTCAGTTTATTAGGCTCTAGTAGTAGGTTTATGCTAAAATAATTTGCTAAATCAAATGAAAGCAGCAATAACTTACTCAGTAACAAGATTAATATATCTTCAGCAGATCAGGGTCACTCTTTATGGATCTTTCCTTTTCATTTGTAAATAGAAGGCTGATAGAAAGTGTAAGGCAGGATGACAGCACTCTGTCAGTGGTACCCTGACAACCCTAGGATATACCACTTCTACAGTTGTCTCTGAGTAATGACAAAGTGACTCACCTTGCTACTTGGGAAATTTAATCTCACAGGAGTTTTCCAGAATTAGATTCATACATGGGGGAAAAAATTCCTATGCACATCAGAGAAGCTGGTCACCATTAAAATACAGTCTTGGAAGGTTATTTTCTCACATTAGAGCTGAAAGTTTCATGTGATCCTCAACTTTAACACATTTCACAGTTCATTAAATGCTACCTCCATGTGTTACTCATGCCAGAAACCTGGGAATTGTCTTCGACAGCTCTGTTTCTTGGCTGTAGTCAACCCATTACCAAATGTGGCTGTGTCAACCTCCAAAGTACATTTGAATCTGTCAACTCTTATCTCCATTGCTACCATCTTCTGCTTAGACATAATCCTGACTGGTTTTCCTGCTTTTACACTTATCCCTTCCAATCAGTTCTGTGTAAAGCAACCAACGTGATCATCCCTGTGGGAATTTTCATTTTCATCAATGCTGCAGAGGCACATAGTTTTGTGTGCATATGCATAGAATGATGATGGTCATAATTCTGAAATTCTTATAATAATTATGCAGAAATAACAAGGACCTGCCTCCTCTTCCTCTTCCCTTCTCAGTCCCCAACAGTAACCACTGGTACCCCTTGTAGTTGTTGAGTATTTACATTATATTTCTAAATTACATGGTTTATACTGCTTTTACTTGATTTTTCTGTTTTACTGATACAGACAGATACTGCATTTGATCTTAGCCAAAAGGTCAAGAAATCATGATCTTTCTGTTTCAGAAAAATCACCAACTTGAATTCCTGTTTACTTATGAAATGAAGAGAATTTATGCTGTCCTCAATGCTCTAAACACCCTTTGCTCTTTTCTCAGCCCCAGACCATCTTCCCAATGGAATCATATCGTAATTTTGAGTGAGATCAAAATTCAGGGTGTGTATTACCCTGAGTATGATTTTTAGTCTTAGCTGAGTCATGTGATAGACTATGATTATATTTTCTTTCCTGTTTGAATAGTTTTCCCTGTTAATAATTGCCGGGTCTCTGTTTGGTTAGCTATCTATACGCATATCACTAATCCATTCTTAATTTTTCACAAGAACTGGGAGCTTTAGTACTAATATATGTTCATGTTCCTATACAGTTTGGTGACTCCTGTCTGCTACACAGAGGCCAGGAGTTTTATTTTGCCATTAGTCTGAGGATTTCTATTACTTCTCTTTTATATTGGAATCCATCTCTTAGATCCACTGAGTGAAGGGATTTTTTTCTAGTCTCATACTTGACTTAGAGAATTAATTCTGGGTTGGAAAGCATTCTTATTCAAAAATTTGAATTACTCCGTTGTTTTCTAGCTTCTAGAATTAATATTGAGTAATCCAATGGCATTCTGGTTGTGGATCCTTTTTATGCGACTTTCCCTCTATTTTATTTCACGAGTCCCTTTTAAGACCAATGTGCCATGATGTGGGTTTCTTTTTGCTCTCTGCATTGGTTTTGTTTCCTCTTTGTTCTTCTTTTTACTATTTCTGTATTTTGGTTTCTGATTCTCCCATTAGAGATTTTCCTCAACTGTCTGGTGATTTCTGGCTTTCCATTCATATTTAAGCTAGCTGCTGGGAAGATTTGTCAACTGTAAGACTTTACTCCAGAGCAGTGGGTTTGGCAAACTGAGACCCATGAGTCAAATCTGATCTACTGCTTGTTTTTATATGGTGCTAACAATGGTTTTTACAGTACTAAATGTTGAAGAAAATAATGAGAACAATAATATTTTGTGACACATGAAACTTCTTCACATTTTAACTCTAATTAGCTTACTATAGAGAACTGAGTGAACCCAGAAGCTGGAATTCCTGTAGAGAAAAAAACAATCTCACAACCCCCTCCAAGGGCTTATGTTCCTCATTAAGAGCATTTCTGACCATCCCAACTAGTTGAGAGCCCTAGCACCAATACAACCCAGACAGTTCAGGCATTGTCCCCTCAAGCCTGCCTCTACCTGAATGTTTTGAAAAGACAATGCTGACAGGGCTGCTCTGGAAAGGACACTATGCCCAGAGAGTAATTGTTGTGTACCAAGATTTGCAAGTCCCAGATGGGTCTTGTGGGACATTCCACATCAGAGGGACAGGACAGGGGGCTAAAACATGGCCTCCAGGAACATATGCATACCCAGCATCTGAGGTTACTTGTATTATCAAGGTAAATGGAATCTTTCACATACGCTGTTCAGTTCACACGACTCTACTACTCAAACATTTCCATGGTTTCCCATCACATTTAGTATCAACCCTAAGTTCCTGACCATGGCCTAGAAGGTCCTGCATGCTCTGGCCTCTTCTCTCTCTCTCTGACATCCTCTGCTGCTGGTTTACCCTTTTTGCTTCACATTACCCACACCAGCCTCCTCGCTGGTCCTTGACCATGCTGAGTTAGTTTCTTTTTTTTTTTTTTTTTTAATTTATTTATTGGACAGAGAGAGATCACAAGTAGGTAGAGAGGCAGGCAGAGAGAGAGGAGGAAGCAGGCTCCCTGCGGAGCAGAGAGCCCAATGCGGGGCTCGATCCTAGGACCCCGGGATCATGACCTGAGCCAAAGGCAGAGGCTTTAACCCACTGAGCCACCCAGGCGCCCCAACTGAGTTAGTTTCTTTATGAGCCTTTTCATTTGCTCTTCACCCTGCCTGGTACGGTTTCCCCAGATTTTCAGATGTTTTGTCTGTTTCATCTCAGACCCACTCCCCAACTTTACCTATCTTTGTGCTGTGATATTGGTCCTTACAAATCGCATCTCCCAGCCTCCCTTGGCAATTGGTTTCCTGTTAAGTTTGGTGAGTGAGAGGCCATCTTTGGTGGTTTTGGGAGTAGGGAGGAGAAAAGATGGAGTGGAAGAATCCAGGAGATTTCTTCCCTTTTCTCTATTTTGTGTAATATCTCCAGCAATCACTGCATCTTTTCCATGGTTCCATCATTTGCAAAATGGTCTTGGCCTCCGGGCTTTTTTTCCTTTCTTCTTCAGTTTAGCGGTCAATTGCAAATCTCTGGGTTGTCGCATTGTCACCTGTTTGCTCTTTAAGCGTTCGAACATCATCATAACTGATTCTCCATATTAAATCTAGACTGCTGTGTATCAGACTACTTCTGTCCTGCTTGGATCCTGCCTGATACATCTTGCTCTATGTTTTCCATAGCACTTTATTACTACCTCTTGTTATATCACTATTGGTTTACTTGTTCATTTTCTGTCTCCCCTATTGGAATGTAACTTCCATGAAGCCCATGTTATTGAAGACTCCAGAGCAAGCATCTGAACCTGGTGAGGAATAGAGGGCCATGAATTTCCACTTCCTGATGATTTACCAGCAAGCTGGAAATAAGGGCCAGCTGTGTGATTTTTTTCCTTTTCTTTTTCTTTCTTTCTTTCTCTCTCTCTCTCTCTCTCTCTTTTTTTTTCTGGAGAGCAGTAGGAAAGGAAGCTGGCACATTTGGTAAGATGAAGCCTGAGTCAAGTTCTACGCAAAAAGTTAAGTGTCCAAACTTAGCTTTAGCTACAGTTCTTTATTACATTTCCAGTTTTGGGGAAGATGTTCGAGTTTGGGCTCCAGGAGCCCACTGAGAGTAATGGGAAATGACTCTGTGTAGGAAGAGATGAAACTATGGTAAATTTTTGAGCACATTAAGGGAAGGGACATATGGACTGGTAGCGGGGGCGGGGGGAAGGATACAGGGTTTTCTATGAGGCAAAGCAGGTAGGAACTCATGTATTAAAATAATAATAGTTAATTCTGGATGTGTGACACACTGTTCTGTGTCCTGTCCTAAGTGTTTTGCATTATTAATGCTAATATGGATATATGTAACTAACAATGTATAAAACTGTATTAAGCCATGTATTTGAAAATACCAAAACTAACCACATCCTCTATGTTTAAATGAGCAGCCATTTACCCTGTTCTTGAATTACTGATTTACTTTTAAAAGAACACATCAGGTATATAAGTGAATGAACCTGTAAATATCAATCCCAGAAACATACCAACATATAGGAGGAGTAAGTGTAACTGTTTTGCTAAACACAGAAGTAACAGGTGGGAAAGAAGGATGACTACTTATCTCCTCACAGAGAGCTCTGTCCATGGAATGTGTGGGTGTCTTCTACTTCATACCATTTTTAGCAGCCACTTTCATTTCCAAGGGTTATTTAGAAGTATGGGTTTTAATTTTCAAGTAGGTAGAATTGCTTGGTTATTTTTTATTATTTATTCTCATTCTATTGGATTATGATTGTGGCCTGAAAAGTCTCTAAAATTTTTTGCTAAGGACATCTTTTTGTGGCCATTGCATAACTGATTTTGTAAATACATCATGGACACATAGGAAAGAAAATGAAGATCATCTATTTGAAATGTCTCTATTTACATTATCATGAGTTGTTTATTGTATTATTTTACTTTTTTCTTACTTATTTTGTCTTATTCTTACTTTTTAGCCTACTTCTGAAAGAGATATTTTAAAATCTCCTACTATATTTTATTTATGTTTGCATTTCTAAAGATGTTTCTTGTTTATATGCTGTTTTGTGCATCTAGATCTATGAATGTTTTCTTTTTTGAAAGATAAGGCTTTTATAACTTGATGCTTTTATCATCATATTTTCTCTTTATCCTGTTTAGTGCTTGGAACCTTAAATTAAACTTATATAATATTAATGTTTCCTCTGCTATTTATTTTTGCTCTTGAATGCCTAGTATTATTTTGCCCTCCCTTTTGTTTTTAGCCTTTTAGAAAAAAAAATCCACTGTTGAAATGATTTTCTTACAAACCTTATGTAGCCCAGGCTTAAAAAAATTTTTTTAATACTAAAGTAACCTGTCTTTAAATGGGAAAATTCAATCTGGTCACATTCAGGGTTACAATTGATATACTTGGTTTTACAGACCTATTTTAATCAATATTTACATCTTAATATGTTAGCCCTTATTTTTTCTTATTTTTATGTTTGATCAAGTTACTTTGCATTCTTTAATTTCCCCTGTCAGTTTGGAGGTTCTCTTGAATATTTCTATTCTGCTATTGGTATATTTCCCTTTTTTTACTTTTTTGGTCAAACACATATTTATCTATTGGATTGACCCCAACTTTTGAACTCCACAAAACCTCAAGGCCCACAAGTGAATGATGTGCCTCGAGAGGCATTATTTTCCTTCCCTCTAATAAGGTTCCAGGAGCTTAAGCTATTAATAGAAAAAGGTAGGTGCATTCTAACTGTAGGGTTTGTGAAGAAACCAAGACCAGGAAAACACAAATGAGATAGTGCCCTCATTGGGTAGCCATATAGGACCAACCAGGCAAGCCACACAAGTCTGAAGATGGGATGAGGAATCATCTGGTACAAATGCAGTAGCGGATCAGCACCTGGGCCTTTCATCTGATTTGACGGAACTGCCCTACCTAGGTCTTCTGGGGTATGCCTTAGAAGAAACATCTGGTTCCAAACGACCAGGCAGTCAGAGGAATGCTGACAAGTAAGAGGCTGGGAAATATAAATTGGTCAATCTCTCCATGGTGGGAATCCTAATGATCAGTAGGAAGAAGAATGATCAAAATTTTATATGAATGTGGAACAGCAATTAAACCTGTAACAGTAAACTGTAAAGAACAGTAATGAACTCACATGTATGACTCCAACATTGCAATAGTATTCATGAAAATATGACTACACTGTTCATTGGGGAATCCAGTTCTCTTTTTATGAGGCAGCACTGTGTTTCTTGAAAGTCTCTCAGACCAGCTTCCCCAGGCGTCTGTGACTTTGAAATTCTGCTCTTCAAGATCATCCCTTTCTTCTAATGGACAGAATATAAAGTTGGGCCTGAAAAGAGGCAACAGAACCCACCTCTTTGGCTTGTTTCCTCCTTATTCTACTCTTCTTTCTTATTCTATGTTTTTGAGTTAATCCTGGAAAGACAACTGCCCCTGCTTTCTCCAACATATTTAAATTTGGAACTTGATTCAAAGTTTTGTTCAAGATGTGTCTTCTCCAAAAGAATTCCATGACTAATCTCAGTCCATTTTACAATTTAGGCTTGTGTCCCCCCCCAACTCTAAATATTTATGTACTTTTTTTTTCTTTTTCCATTAGTATGAGAACCTCTTTAAGATCATAAAATGTGTCTTTTGCTTGGTTTTCTCCTTCTTTACACTAGGATAGTTCCATGTGGGCCTTAAATACTTAAAAAAATTGTTTAATTGATGTTTGCACTGAAAGTATAGAAGTACCCAAATATAAAAATGGAGGGATGAATTTTTAAGACAGCAGTATAATAGCATTGCAAATGATTTTAGAAAGAGCTATTGAAATATCAATGGATATGAAAAACTATTTTTAGAACTGTAAGAATCAGTGAAGCAGAATTCTAGCATTAAATAGTGTTATTGAAAATGATGAAAGAACCAACAATGCAATAAAAATGGATGAAAGATATAAATACATTCTGAGAAATACAAAAGCCTCTTGTTAAACACATGAAGAGATACTCAACCTCACTCATAGCAAGAGAAATTCATCTTAAACTGATACGAACTTATGATTCTTGCCAAGACAGAGTAAGAGGAATCAGATTTAATCTTCTGCCTTAATAAAATAGAAAACTAGACAAAACATATGAGACAAGTTTTCTGATATTAGGCAATAAGCAATCTAGGCCTGTGATCCCTGAGAAAAGAATAAAACAACAGCAAACAAACGACAAAAAAGAAAGACCTATACAGTAGTCCCCCCCCCCCGCCCCCCATCAGTGATTTTGCTTTCTGTAGTTTTAGTTACCATGGTCAACTGTGTTTGTTAGTAGCTTCACACTACATCACAGGGCCTGCGTCATTCACCTCACTTCATCTCATCACATAGGCATTTTATCATCTCACATCATCACAGGAAAAGGAAGGCAAGTACAGGATAATAAGATATTTTGAAAGAGAGAGAAAGAGTCCACATTCACATAACTTTTATTACAGTATATTGCTATAATTTTTCATTTTATTATGAGGTATTATTGTTAATCCAGTCCTGTGCCTCATTTACAAATTAAAGTTTATTGTAGGTATGAATGTATAGGAAAAAATATGTGTGTGTATGTGTGTGTGTGTGTGTACGTACACACACATACACATAGATGTGTGTGTATGTACACACACACATATACATATGCATGTAGGGTTTGGTACTATCCATGGTTTCAAGCATTCACTGATATGTCTTGGAATGTATTCCCCACAATAAAATAAAACTACTGTAATTACTCTAGCTTGCTGTGTCTGGACAGTTTCCAGACTTCAGTGCAGAAAGAGGGAACTCAACAGAATAGGGTTTCTGGCTGAGAAGAGGACAAAGATTAGAGTTCAGGGAATCCAAAGGCTAGAAATTGTGGCGCAGATACTGGAAAAGAGGAACTGGCTCAGGGAAGCAGGGATCTGCAGTGGTGGGTCCCTTGAGTGTTTTACTGATTACTAATGGATACATGTATGGGAAGAAACCACCTGCAGCTGGGTTAAAATCTACTGAATGTCAGTAGGCAGATAAATTCCAGAACCTCACATAAGGCTGAAAATAGTCTGTGTTCATGCCTTCCAGGGTTGAAAGACCTAATACTTAGGCATTGACTAGAATCTAAATAGAGATAAATTAGTCCTAGACTAAAGTCGGATCTAGACCTATCCTAACAAAGTTTAAAAGCAAGGCTTGAAATAATGCAAGTGATTTCAAATTACCTAATTACACATAAAAACAAAACACAATATTATTTAAAGGAATACAAGAAATCCAGCAACAAACAACATAAAATCATAATGTCCAGAAAAACTACCAGGCATGCAAATATGCAGACAATATAATCCATAACTTGGGAAAAAAATCAATACAAATACACAGATAGAAATGGTGAAACTAGCAGACAAGAATGTTAAAACAGCTATTATAAATATGCTTCATGTGTTTGTGAAAATGGGGACAGTTTGAGAAGAAAAATGGGAGACAAAAAATAAATAAATTGCACTTACATGAATTATGTTTTATAGTTTCCAAATAAATGAAAATTCAATAACTGAAATGAAGAACATACTGGGTGAGGTTAATATCAAATTAATAATTATAGAATAAGTGATTCATGAGCTTGAAGACATAACAATAGAAACTATCTGAAATGAAGAGTGTTGGGGAAAAAATGAAAAAAATAACTGGGGAGCAGTAATAGGTTAAGCAGCCTAAAACACGTTTAATTAGAGTCCCATAAAAAAGAGTGGGATAGGGGCGCCTGGGTGGCTCAGTGGTTTAAGCCTCTGCCTTCGGCTCAGGTCATGATCTCAGGATCCTGGGATCAAGCCCCGCGTCAGGCTCTCTGCTCAGCGCTCTCTCTCTCTCTCTGCCTGCCTCTCTGCCTACTTGTGATCTGTCTGTCAAATAAATAAATAAAATCCTAAAAAAAAAAAAAAAAAGAATGGGATAGAAAAAATATTTAAAGAAATACTGATCAAGAACTTTCTAAATTTGGTGAAATTTCACTCAAATCCAAGAAACTCAATGAGTCCAACAGATTTTACATACAGATAACCAGGACAAAGCACACCATAATCAAATTGTTGAAAAACACTAACAAAGAAAAGAATTTAAAAGCAGACAGAGAATACAGACATATTATGCAGAGCAACAAAGATAGGAATGATAGAAGAATGCTTATCAGATGTTATGCAAGCCAGAAGATAACACAGAGAAATCTTTAAAGCACTCAAAGGAAAGAAGTCTGTCAACCTAGAATTCTCTAACTAGTCAGAATGAAAAATAAAAAAATAAAAAAGACATTCAGATATATAAAAGCTGAAGGAATTCATTATCAGTATATCTGTACCTCAAGAAATATTTTTAAAAATTCTCAGGAAGAAGGAAAAGAATACCAGAGGGAAATTTGGATCCATGCAAAGGAATTACGAACATTAGAAATGAAAAATATATGGGTAATATAACAGGCATATTTTTCTTACCTTAAAGATCTATTTAAAAACCAATTATCTGGCATGCCTGGGTGGCTCAGTCAGTTAAGCAGCCAACTCTTGATTTCAGCTCAGGTCATGGTTTCAGGGTCCTGGGATGGAATCCTGCATCTGACTCTGCATTGGGGTGGGGCGGGGGAGGGAATGTCTGCCTCAGGATTTTCTCTCTTCCTCGGCCCCTCCCTCTGCTCCCTGTTCTCTCTGAAATAAATAAACATTTAAAACAAACAAGCCCAAAACAAATGATCTGTTTAAAGCAAAAATACCAACAATGTATTAGGGAGGTTATAGCATATAAGGTAGTAAAAAGCACAAAGGATAACACCAAGGACAAGAAGGAGGAAATGGAAGTGTACTGTTGCAAGGTTCTTACCCTTATACCTGTAAAGGGTATAATACTATTTGAAAGCAGACAGTGTTAAGTTAAAGATGTAAATTGCAAACCCCAAGGTAACCACTGAAATAAACAAAGATAGATAGCTAAGCATCGATAGCAGAAATAAAATGGGAACATAAAAAAACACTCAGTTAACCTAAAAGAAGATAGGAAATGAGGGAAAGAAATGAACAATGAATGGAACAAAAAGAAACAAATAGAAAGATAGTAGATTTGAGGCGCCTGGGTGGCTCAGTGGGTTAAAGCCTCTGCCTTTGGCTCAGGTCATGATCCCGGGGTCCTGGGATCGAGCCCCGCATCCAGCTCTCTGCTCAGCAGGAAGCCTGCTTCCTCCACTCTCTCTCTCTCTGCCTGCCTCTCTGCCTACTTGTGATCTCTGTCAAATAAATAAATAAAATCTAAAAAAAAAAAAAAGAAAGATAGTAGATGTAAACTCAACTGCATTGTTAATCACATTACATATATAAATAGTCTAAATATCCCAATTGAAATGCAAAGATTGTGAGATTGGATAAAAATTCAGGATCCAATGATATGCTGTTTATAAGAAACCCAAAAATCTAAAAACACAGGTTAAAAGTGACCATGCAAACACTTATAAAGTAAAAAAGCTGGAGTGGCTTTATTAATATCAAACAGAGTAGAATTGAGAACAAGGAAGAATATTAGGAAAAGAAGAACATTTCTTCAATAATAAACAAGTCAGCTTATCAAGGAGACATAGGAATTCTAGATGTGCATGCACCTGCTAACTAATTAGTAAAAATACATGAAGCATAAACTGATTGATCACAAAGGAGAAATAGATAAATCTAAAATTATAGGTAGAAATTTTAATATTCTTTCAGTAGTTGATAAAACAAGTATACAGAAAATCAGAAATGATATGTAATAGTCAAACAACACTGTCAACCAGCCTAACTTAATTAACATTGAACACTCCATCTGACAGAAAAATACACATTCTTTTCAAATGGACACAGGACATTTATCAAGATGACCATAAAACATAAAACAAGTGTCAGTAAATATAAGACTGAAATCATAAAAAGCATGTTTTCTGACCAAAAAAGTTTTAAATTAGAAATCAAGAACAGGAAGATATCTGAAAATCCTAAATATTTGAAAATGAATTGACACATTTCTAAATAATCCATGGTTCAAAGAAGAAATCACAATCGTTAAGTTAGAAAATATTTTAAGCTGAATGAAAGTAAAACGTAACAAAGTAAAATCTGTTAGATTTAGTTAAAACAAGATTTATTAAAAGGAAATTTATACTATTAAGTGTTCATATTAAGAAAGGAGAAAGTTCTGGAATCAACATTCCAAGCTTAAATCTTAAACTAGAATAAGGAAGGTAAATAAAGCCTAATGTGAACAAAAGAATGAAATAATAAAGATAAATAATAAATAAATAAATCCAGAACCTTTGCAGTAGAAAATGGAAAGATAACAGAAAAACAATGAAACCAAAGTTGGATTTTTGATAAGATTAATAATATTGATAAACTTTTAACTATATTGTTCAGAAAAAAGAGAAATAAAACACAAGCAATATCAAAAATGGGAGAGGTAAAATTACTTCAGATTCTACAAGTATTTAAAAGATGATAAGAGAACAGTATGAGCAACTTCACGGCATTAATGTGATGTTAAGATAAAATGAACAAATTTATGAGTGACACAAAAATAATCCTAAACCTACTCAAAATGTTGAAATAGTAGTTAAAAACTTGTCCAAAAAGAAAGTTGTATGTCTAGTAAGTTTTATTGGTTAATTAACCAAATGTTTAGTTTTAAGAAACCCCACTATTTCTGTGTGACCTTTTCCAGAAAACAGATGAGAAAGGAATACTTCCCAATTCATTTTATGAGGCCAGCATTACCCTAATACCAAATCCAAAAAAGACAAGAAATTAAGAACTAGAGGGGCACCTGGGTGGCTCAGTGGGTTAGGGCCTCTGCTTTCGGCTCAGGTCATGGTCTCAGGGTCCTGGGATCAAGTCCTGCATCGGGCTCTCTGCTCAGCAGGAAGCCTGCTTCCTCCACTCTCTCTCTCTGCCTGCCTCTCTGTCTACTTGTGATCTCTGTCTGTCAAATAAATAAATAAAATCTTTAAAAAAAACAAAACAAAAAAAACCTGGAGACCACCAAACTTAATGGACATAGAGGCAATAAACTTTCACAAAATTTTGGTAGATCATATCCAGCAATAAAAAGGATAATGCATCCATTGTGACCAAGTGGTGTTCATCATAGAGATGCAAGGTTGTTTTAGCATTTGTAAGTCAATCAGTGGGATTCACCACATCAACAGACTAAAAAAGAAAAGCCCTATGACCATTTTAATAGATGCATTAAAAACATTTGACAAAATTCAACATTCATTCATGAAAAATCTTTCAGCACAGTAAGAATAAGAAGGAACTTCCTGAATATGATAAAGAGAATTTATGAAACCCTATAACCTACATCACAATTAATGGTGAAAGACCAAAGAATTTCTTTCTCCCAAATGGTACTGGAGATACTAGCTAGTGCAATATGCTAGGAAAAGAAGTAAAGGCATACACATAGAAAGAATAATATTCTATTTACAAATAACATAATCATCTACCTAAAAATTAATAAGTGAATTTAGCAATGACTTATATGATACAAGGCCAATATAAAAAAATGAAATACATTTTTATACTATCAACAATTGGAAATTAAAATGAAAACGCCATTTAGAAGAGCATCAAAAATGAAATATTGAAGATTAAGGGTTTTTTAAATATTTAAAATCTGTACAATAGTGTCCATAAAATATTGCCAAGAGAAACAGAAGATCTAAATTAATAAAGGGAAAGGCTATCTTTACAGATTAGAAGAGTTAATATTATTAAAATGTCAATTTTCCCCAAACTGACATATAATTTCAGCATGGTCCCAATAAAAATGTAACAGTACTTATGAAATTCACTAGGTGATTCTACAATGTATCTAGAAATAAAAAGGATCTAGAATAACCAAAATGCTTTTGAAGAAGAACAAAATTATAGAGTTTATGGAATCTGAATTTGAGAATTACGATAAAGGTAAGGTATAGCATAATATTGGTATATAGATAGGCACATAGAGCAATGGAACAAAATAGAGTCCAGAAACAGACTCTCAAATATATGGTCAAAAATGTCAAGGGGATCACACAGGGAAAATATGGTCTTTACGATAAAGGGTGCTAGAGCAAATGGTTATCTGTATCTAAGAAGAAGAAACACAACCCTTACTTCACATCATACACAAAGATTAACTCAAAATGGATCATAGAAGTATAAAAGCTAAACTAGTAAACTTCTGGTTTGACAACTGTATATGGTCATGTAGAAAATATAGGTGAAAACCTATATGACATTGGTTAGCAGAGATCTGATAGAAAACCAAAAGCACAAACTATAAACCAATAAGTGGTTACATAGAACCTCATTAAAATAAAGAATTAGAATATTTTGCTCTTCAAATAAGTCTTTTAAGAAAGAAAGGCAGGGGCGCCTGGGTGGCTCAATCAGTTAAGCGGCTGCCTTCGGCTCAGGTCATGATTCCAGGGTCCTGGGATCAGGCCGCACATCGGGCTCCCTGATCAGTGGGGAGCCTGCTTCCCCCTCTCCTCCCACTAGTGCTCTGTCACTATTTAAAAAAAAAAAGAAAAAAGAAAAAAGAGGAAAGAAAGAAAGAAAGGCAAACCAGACCTTGGAAAAAAGTTTTTAAAAATATCTCTTAAATAATAAATTTTAACTAGGATATATAAGAGTATTTAAACTCAATAATAAGAAAACAACATGATAAATACTGGACAAAATATTTGAATAGGCATTTTACCAAAGAAGATAAGTGAATGACAAATAAACTTATGAAAAGACGCTCAACATCATAATCATGAGGAAAAAGCAAATTAAAGCCTCAATTACTGTTACATATCTACTAAAATGACTACAGTTAAAAACAGACAATATTTTGTATCCGGAAGGTTATGATGCAAATGGCTCTCACACGTGGCTGGTGGGGGTAACAAAGGGATACAGCAACTCTGGAAAACAATTTGACAGTTTCTTTACAATGTTAAAAATACACATCATAAAACTCAGCAATACCACTTCTAGAGTATCCAAGGTATCCAAGAGAATTAAAACATATTTTCACACAAACACATATCCAAATATTCATGGCTTTCTTAATAATAATCCAAAACTGGAAATAACTAATATGCCCATCAATTGGTAAGTGGATAAATAAATTTCAGCTCACCCTTATATTACAATACTACTCTGCAACAAGAAGAAGGGAAAGATTAGTACACATACCATGGATAATGCTCAGAAACATTGTGCTTAGGAAAAGAAATACAGAAAAAGAATATATGCCATATGATGTTTATATGGAGTTCTGTAAAAGACAAAACAATAATAACTAAAAGCAAATTAGTGATTATAAGGGATTGGAAATGGGACTAGAGGATTATCTATGAAAGGGCATGAGTGAATTTTTGTGTGTGTGTGATGGTGGAGTTCTTATTACATTTGTGGTTGTGGCTACGTGACCATATACAGTTGTCAAAATTCATCAAATTGTACACTTAAAATAAAGTTTATTATATAAATTATACCTCTATAAAGGTGATATTTAAAAACTACTCAATCAATTTTTCACCTATGAAACTGGCAAAACCCTTAAAGTTTGATAATGCATTGTATCGATAAGACTTTGAAGAAATACACACTTTATGCATCATTTGTATGGGTATAAAATAGTTCCTTATATTAGAAAGGGCCATTTGGTAGTATCTGTCAAAATTACAAATGTATATAGCCTTAGACTCAGAATCTCTATTTCTCAGAAATCACTGTAGTCATATTCTTGCATATATGCAAAAAGTTTATGTATAAGAATACATTCTACCTTGTGCAATAATAAATGGTTGGAAATAACCTGAATGTCTATCACTGGGGAACTGGTTCGACAAATTACAATATGTCATCCTGCAGAATGCCAGACTGTTATTGAAATGATCGTGGAAGATTTTTTTCATGGTACATTGTAAATTGGAAACAGCAAGTTGCTGCAAAATGTGTAAAAGAAATGTGAAGAAATGTAGGTGAAAAAAGGAGCCATATTGGCTTAAACATACTTAAAAATTCTCTGGAAGGGTAAATATGTTAATAAAATGGGAAGAAGAGGGAACTGAAAAAAATGGAACACTATACACATTTTATACTTTTTGAGTTTGAATTCTAAAAACTAAACTATAGTTTAATAACAATGAAAATTCATCAAGTCTATGTAATAGAAACATAAAGATATTAGGGGAAAAAAATCTCTGGGAGGAAAACATTTGTCTAAGGGAAAAAGAAAGAACATGGATGCTAAATAAGGATTTAGATGAAGTTAATTATGATGCAAATTGATTAGACATTTAATTAGTGATCTTAAATCTTTCAGACATGCATGAAAGATGAACAAATGATGTCTATAAAAGAAGTTATAAAAATCTTGAAAACACACTCATTAAAATGTATTAAAAATATTCAGCTCAGTGTACAACTTAGTAGCTATGGATGACATTATTAAGATAATTACCATCCTTATTCAAGAAATAACTATAGAAAACCTACTGTAGCTATATGCTTGTGTCTATAGGAGGCATGAAGCAGAGACATACTTCTTCCCTTTAGGACGCTAAGAATCCTTGATGAGGACAAGACTCAAACACATGAAAGATTAAACAAATACAAGCTAAAATATGGCAAGATGTGCCTGTATGATCAGCAAGGAGATGGCCGATGAGATGGGCCAAGATCATGAGTAGGAATAAAATAGGAAGGGACCTTGTTTGAGCAGCAAGAGGGAGCAAAAGGAGGGAATGGAGCAATGCACAGGTCAGATCAGGGGGAAGGACTTCAGGTGGGAGACGGAGAAGATAAATTAAGGGCATCAGAGACTGTGGTGCTGAACTTCCTCCAGGCACACGATGCTACTGGCAGCTTGGAGCAGGGCTCAGCACCGCCCAGTGGAGGTGTAAGTAAAACATGTCCGGCTGCTGCGGGCGGGATGGATTGCAGCCCTGACAGACGGCAGGCAGAGACCAGTTAGGGAACTGTTGTCCTAACTTAGGTGTGAGTGATAATAGATTCTAGACAAATGTCTGGCTGAGGCATTGGGAAGGAAGGCATGGATCCCAAACAGATTACTTCACAAGACAACAGAGTTGGCGACCAATCAGATGTGCCAGAGAGAGGAAGGAAAGAATCCAAGACTTCTCTGGGGCTTGAGACTGTCTTGCAGAGACAGTGATAGTGGCATTTGCAGAAAGAATGGAATCAGGCAAGACGCTGCTTTAGAGGAGGAAGTGGGGGAGTTTGGTTTTTAATATACTGTGTTGAAGGGGTGCCTGGGTGGCTCAGTTGATTAAGCATCTGACTCTTGGTTTTGGCTCAGGTCATGATCTCAGGGTCCTGGGATTGAGTCCCACATCTGGCTTCTGCACTCAGCAGGGCGTCTGCTTCCACTCTCCCTGTGTTCCCCCTACCTCACGTGTTCGCATGCACATGTGCTCGCTCTAAAATAAATAAGTAAATTTAAAAAAAATACTATGTTGGAGTGGTATACTGGGTATCAAGTAAAAATGTACAAAAATAGTTAGGAGGAGAGACCAGACTTGTGTAACTGAAATATGGAAGTCATCAAAGGACAGAAGAATAAAGAGGAAAAGTAACAGTTTGTTGGGAGGGGAAGCGATGAAGGCGAGCAATACAGACAAAGTGTGGCCCCAGTGAAGACTAACACAGTAGGGAGGCCAAGGGGAATGAGGCCTGAAAAAAATCCATTAGACATGGTGCTGAGGAAGTCAGCAGTTCCAGCAAAGTGGGTAGTTGAGGACAGGATTCTAGGGGAAGAGGTTGGAGGGGAAGAGGCCCCAACGCATGAGAGACAGGGAGTGCTGACCACTTGCTTAAAGAAGTGTCACGAAAAGCGGGGAGAAAAGAAACAGCCAGAGTACTCACAAATGGTCACGTATTTCGGGGAGCAAAGGCAAAGGAGGAGCCCGAAGAGGTATCGCACATGAGTCTTGAAGGCCGGGACTAGAGGCTTAATACCTACAACTGTATTAATTTTAAAAAGATGGAATTGATATTGACATCTTTATCAGTGCATCTATTCTGAAGAAAGCCAGTCTTCCAACGAAAGTGAAGAATAAGGTGTTTCTCGGCACTCTAGAATAGAGGTCCTGGTCTAGAACCCCACAGGCTGAATTGGGCTCACACACACCTGTCGCCTGAGTGCCACGGTCCCCATCCCTCCCGGTTATCCCATAGCTGACCAAAGCCATGAAACCATTTGCATTTTCAACGTCTGCTCTAATACTTTCTAAGGCTAAACCATCCAAATGATAGAGAAACTTTAAAATAAATAGCCCAATAATTCAAGGCAAATACATCCTGATTTTTGTCTGAGTAGACTATTTTTTTTAACGTACTGAGTTCGGTAAATTTTATTTCTAGTTGTTATTTTCTTCTGAATTATCTCACCGTGCAGAGCCTGTCTGTGCCCCCACCCTCAGGGCTCCCGCTCTCGAAGAACTGATTAAGGTTGGAGGGCTCTCACCCTTGCCTTTGCCATGTGCTCCTGGTTGCTTGAGTGTTCCTTTTATCCCGTTCTGTTTAATTACCATGCAAACCCTCTGTTGAGCTTTTAATTAGCAAGTTATCTTCATCTGAAGACTGGAAACCCTGGGCTCTTTCAGCATATATTAGACAGCTAAAATATGAAATTAAAGAAAACAGAGTTTTAGCCAACAGAAACAAGTGACTCATTTCCTTGTGAAAACACACTAGGTTTATGTTACTCTGGCAACGATATTCCAGAACAGCGTCTCTCCCCTCCCCTTGTGGAGCTTTTATGTGTTCCTGTTACAGTCTGTGTTCTGTGGTGACCTAATGTGGAACCAAGTCACTTAGTGATTCATGAGACGGGAGAACGGTGCTTTCAACTCAGCCCGTCCAATGTCCTTTTGACCGAAGGAAGAAAAGTTTACTTTGCACAAAGAGAGGAACTGTAAGAAGAGAGAAAGAACTCTTGCCTGAGTGCTGTCCCAGGGTGTAAGTGTGGTCCTGCTGTGACTTTCAAAACACCACGACTGGTTCCAGTACGTTCAAATTCTAAGTGTTTTTCTAAAGCCAGCTGATTAAATCATAGTGTGTAACCTTTGTGCATGCCGCGCGGGGACATGAAGATGTAGAGACTCGTTTCGCAAAGACCCCAGATGTTTCTTGGGCCTTGCATCATGGGCGGGAATTTCATGGTACCGAGGGCCAAAATTTCAATCCAAATCACTCCAACTCTCCAAAGCAGAAATGTGTGGAGCAAAAACAGTTACACTGGCTCTCCTTTTCCCCCTAGGTTTTAAGCTGTCTGAGGTACCGAAAAAGAAGTGGAGAGAACCTTCAATTTATTAGGCTCTTGCTACGGATGTTATTTGAAAATTATGGGATGGATGAAGGGAAGGCTTCAGGATTTTAAGTTTAGAGACTCTTTGCGAGCACCTTTATATTTTTATTGAAAGGGCAATAACTTTTGTAGCTATGAGAATGTAACAGTCTAAAAATTACTGGTGTATGAAAATTTTTAGTTTCTCGCACTTGTAGCCTTGCTCAGCCATTTTCCCCCTCAAAAATGTTTTGCCAGTTCTCTGGGCTTTGGAGAGAGAACAGAACAGGCAGAGAGAGAGAGAGAGAGAGAGAGATGGGAAAAGTGGGAGGATGAAGGAAAACAATTTAGTGTCAATTTATATATAATGTTGTATTCATATATAATGTCAATTTCTAGAATGAGGGACTAGGAGAAAGAAGGTAGGTTAAAAATTGTAAGAAAAGTCAGGGCTTCTGGGTGGCTCAGTCGGTTGAGCTGCTGGCTCTTGGTTTTGGCTCAGGTTATAATCTTGGTGTCCAGGCATCGGACTCAGGGCTCAGTGGGAAAATGGCTTGAGGATTCTCTCTTCCTTCTCCCTCTGCCCTCCCATCCCCCCACAGTTCATGCTCTCTCGCTCTCTAGAATAAATTTTAAAAAATGAATCTTAAAAAAAATAGTAGGAAAAGTCATATACACTGAAGATAGTGAAGGAGGCTTTTTCGGGATTTGAGGAGAAAGGTCCAGGAATAGTTCATCTATGTGATAGTGGCAGATGATAAGGGAGAAAAAGGGAGAATTTTAGTAATAATTGTTGGGATTCATCATAGTGTTCAGGAAATACAAGAAAAGGGCCGGATTTATTTGAAATCAAAATAAAATTTGTTTGCAAAAAATTGTGTATGTTTAGATACAACATGGCTCTGGAAAACATTAGAAAGTGCTATTATTTTAAAAACTGCTTGGCAAAACTCAAAATTATTCCTCCTGGAAAGATGAAATCTTAACTTGGAGAATGCTGAGTAGAAGTTCTTTTCTTTCTTTCTGTGTGTCATTTCTAAATATTAAGGTAGAAGGCTAAAAGTCAACAATTTATTTAGGATGAAACACTCTTAATTCGGTGTTGTCATTGGGAAGGTGGCTCTGATGTGAATGATTTTCCCGCCCTATGTAAACAAATCAAAGGCATTAGGAACAATTTTAAGTTTGAATCAGTTCATTATAATTTTTTACATGATTTTCTCTTAATGAAGCAATATACTGATTTTTTTTTACTATGATTTTCCTCTTTATCCTGACATCAACTCCACTTCTGAGTATTAAAAAAAAAGTCCATCTATTGGACATGTAGCTTGTGTGAGCTTAGAATTACAAATTCCCTATAGAAATACTGATAACACTATTTTGAAATTAATAATGCAAAGAATTGAAAAATATTTTTAATTTGTTCAGCAATGTAAAATGAGAAAGCTGCTTGTTGTACAGGATGAAGAAAGCATGTTTTACATTTTTGAAAATTGTAATTGTCTACTATAAATATTAATGGATCACATCTACATAACTGTATAAGTGCCAGTTTGTAAATATTTCAAACATGAAATATTAAATATGAATGAATTATAATTGACTACAAGAATTGAACTTTAATAGAAATAAACACCAACCAGATCCTTGACCATCAGTTTTAAAAAGATGTTACATGCCCCACCATATTGGCTATGAAATGCATCATTGTTATTAGTGAACAATCAAACATCAGATTCCTTATTTGTTTGACCAACTGTTTTGGGACCGGCTATTAAATTTCATGATAATATTGTCAAATTTAATGAGCAATTTTGCTTATGCAAATTTAGGAGAAAATTCTGGATGATCTTATTCTATAATAAATACTGGCTATGTTTATGATATGAGAATGAATAAGACTGAGGGAAACTCTGGAGACATGGAGCCAAAAAACCCTTGATTAAATAAAAAAATTATTAATTTTTATTAATTAATAATTATTAATTTTATTGATTTTAAATAAATTTTATTTATTTAATTAAAATTAAATAAGATATTTTAATTGTGATGAAATACAAATAACATAAAATATACCATCTTAATTTGAAATTGATCATTTTAAAGTCTACAGACAAGTAGTAAGTATACTCACTTTGTTGTGCAACCCATCTCAGAATTCTTTTCATCTTGTAAAACTGAAACTCTGCACATCCATTAAAGAACTATTTCCCATTCCTCTCTTCCCCTGGCCTCTGGCAACCACCATTCTACTTTCTGTCTCTATGAATTTCACTACCCTAGATACCCTATGTTAGTGAAATCACATAGTATTTGTATTTTTGTAACTGGCTTATTTCATGCAGCATAAAATCCTCAAGTTTGTCTATGTCATAGCATGCATCAGCATTTCCTTTCTTTGGTGAGATCATGTCATTTGAAAGAACATGGATGGACCTAGAGGGTATTAAGGTAAGTAAAATAAGTAAAATAAGTCGGACTAGAAAGATAAATACCATATAATTCCACTTGTAAGTGCAATCTAAAGAAAAAGTGAATAACAAACAAAAAGCAGAATCAGCCCTATAAATACAGAGAACAAACCAATGGCTGCCAGAGAAGAGGAGAGAAGGGGGTTGGGCAAAATGGATGGAGAGGAGAGGGAGATACAGGCCTCTGGTTATGCAATAAGAAAGTCACAGGAGTAAAAGGCAGAGCATAAGGAATACAGTCAGTGATGTTGTAGTAGTGATGTAACAGGACAGATGGTAGTTATACTTGTGGTGAACATAGATAATGGATAAACTTGTCAAATCACTAAGTTGTACACCTGAAACTAATATAACATTGTGGGTCAACTATATCCAAATGAAAAAATTTCTTATTTTATAATATAGGCTGAATAATATTCCATTGCTTGTATATACCACATTTTATCTTATCCATTCATTCACTGATGGACACTTGGGTTGCTTCCATCTTTTGGCTATTGTGCATAATGCTGGGTGTGCATATACTTCCTCAAGACCATGCTTCCAATTATTTTGCGTATATATCCAGAAGTGAAATTGCTGGATCATATGGTGGTTCGATTTTTTGAGGGACCACCATACTTTTCCATGGTAGCTGCATTGTTTTACTTCCTTTACTTCTTGCAACACACAGGGATTCCAATTCCTTCACATCCTTGACAACACTTATTTTCTGTTTGTTTGTTTGTTTTTTCAAATATTGGCATCCAAATCAGTGAGGTTGTCCTTGGTTGAATTTAATTAAATTTAAACATAAAAATTATTAAATAGAGTGAAGTCTCTTATACATATAAAAAGAAACATAACTCAATTTCTGCTTAAGTTGCTTATCCTTTTTTCAGTTTATTTTAAAAAGTGAGATATATATCATGTAACACCAATATATTTTAAAAGAAAATTATTTCATGCTTAGGGTCTACTTGTCTACTGCTGAGTATAAAGCATCCAAAACTTAGTGTCTTACAACAATGAAAGTAATTTACAATAAATAATTTAGCTCAGAATGCAACTATCTGACAGGGTTTGGAGGGGACTCCTCATCTCTGTTGCACTTTGCATCAGCTGGAATGGATGTTCTAGAGGCTGGAACATTCCGAAGGGTTACTCTCTCAAGTCTGGTGGTTGGTGCTGGTTATTGGCTGGGACCTCAGCTAGGACCTCTTGTCTTCCACATAGTGTGGTGACTAGGTTCCAAAAGTGAGTGTCCTCAGAGAGAGGTAGGAGGAAGTTGTACTGCCTTTCATGTTCTATTCTTAAATAACACATGGTGATGCTTTTTTGTACTCTTTTGTTAAAGAGGTCATAAAAGCTCACTCAAGTTCAAAGAGGAGACATAGATTCTACCTCTCAATGCCCCATCAAGGTTCTTGTTCCAAAGGCGGGGTTCTGGAGGAGCATGTGGAATGAGAACTATTGTTGTGGCCATTTTTGGAAACCACGATCTGCCATTTTTAGTAACTTACTAAACCAGGTAACTGTGTGTGAAAGCATCTAACACTAAACATAGTCACATTTATGTTATGTTTTAAGGTATATTACAGATCTTAACCATGCCGTGTTATATAGAGATGTACTAAAGATACTTGCTCGTGTGTTTGTGTGTGTGTATGTCTGTTTGTGCAAATTATACTCTATTTACATAAAAATAAATTCTATTTGTCTATCCTGCCTCTATTCTATGGCTCATCTATAAGACTTGCAGGCTCAGAGCAAGAGTGTAGCTGGAAAATCACATATCATATACTTAAATAAATAATAGTTTTCAAATAATGAAATTAGTAACACATTAAGAAGAACCATTTCCATTCTCTTCACTTGACAAATTTTCATTCATAACACCCTGGAAGTTCCAATGTTGACTTAGAATTTTCAATCCGACAGGTTCTCTGTCACTATGATTGGGAGAGACTGCTCCTGACTGCTAGCTCCTGTTTCCTCTTCTCTCCCCCCAGCCCCAGTTCCAACCAACATATTGAAGAATCTCCTGCACGTCCATGTAGACAACTCAGCCCATGTCCAAACCTCAGCTACAAACCCATACTACATTTTAGTATGGGATTATGGCTACTTTTTAGCCACCCTTCAGGGCTAGAAGTACAAACATCAGAAGTATAGAACATCTTCCAGGAGATGGTGCAGGGAATGTGCCCATGTAGACTTTGGAAGCCTACATGACATTTTGGGGCCATTTGTGTAGGGAATTCTAGGGTCTAAAATTTACTGATTGGGATGTAGAAGTGGGGATATGGATTCTAAGAGACCATGTTCACTTAGCCCTCCTTACCGAGCTCCCGTAAGATGGAGGAGGACCAGTGCAGGGATCTTTAAAACTCAGGAACCAAATCTTGCCTGGGTCTGAGGGTGGTAGCCATGGGAAGGTAGGAGAATGAGCACTGGTGCTCCCTGCCATAAACTTTGCTTTGAATGTTAGGTGCAGCCCTATTTTCTCCCCTCTAAATGTTTTTCTTCTTTCTTTTCCCTTTTTCTTTCTCTTGCTCCTTTTCCCTCTTATTCCCCCTTCTATTTTTCTATTTCCTTTCTAGATCTTGTAGGTCCTCTTTTCTCATCTTCATAACCTCCCACGCCTCATAGTTAAATGCTGGGACTTTGTTAGAGGCCTTTCTTTTGCAATAACATTGTCTGCTGGGACTGAGGTGGTTCTGTCCCAACAGCAATTCCACTGCCTTCCTTCATCTGTCATTTTATTTTATTTTCCTGGATATCTAAGTTGGAGTCTGAGCCTGCATATAGGTGCTATTGATATCCATGCTCATAGTTTGGAGATTTAAAAATCAAGCTTTATTATATAGGAACCATTTCATTTCAAGGTTATCAAAAAGTGGTTTGCCCTATTGACCTCCAACCATGCATGAACAAACAACTTTTATTAGAACTGGTGATACTTGGAAAGGATATTTGGAAAGAGTGAGTCAAAGCTGTTTGTATCTTATGAAAAGCATTTTCCCCCCTCTGGTTTTTAGTTCCTTTTAATTCAAGTACCTTAGCAGATGCTTTGGGTCCAGTTCCAAATGGTTTATCCAAAACTAATATGACAGAATTAATTAACTCACCATTTACCTCTTTTTTCTTCTTACTTGTGTAAGTAACATATGTACTTGGTAATAAAGTTTCAAACCATATAGGCGAGTTCAAAATAAAAAATAAAATTTTCCCCTGGAAAATATGACATGTATTCTTATGTAACTAAATGTGTTGTTTCAAAGAAAATATCTCTAAAAAACAAGTTAACAGGAGAAAGTGGGAGAAAAGGAGTCATTTAGATCTTCATCCTCATCTTCTTTATCTTTTATTAGAGTACAATTTTCTTTTTTTAAAGACAAAAAAAATCTAGCTATTTAATTATATGATTTTAACTAATAATTTACTTTCCCCTTGAAGACATTCTTATTGGAACTTGTGATTCCCGGTTATAAGTTTTAGCTGTTGTTTTATAGATTGGCTGATTGCTGTCAACTTGAGATTTCTTTCTTTTTTTTTCTTTAGAGAGAGAGAGAGGGAGAGAGTGCATGTGCAAGTGGTGGGGGATGCAGAGGGAGAGACAGAACTTTAAGCAGGCTCCACACCCAGTGTGAAGCCCCACACAGGGCTCAATCTCATGACCTTGAGGTCATAATCTGAGCCAAAATCAGGAATTCAGACTCTTAACTGACTGAACCACCCAGGTGCCCCTTGAGATTTCTTTTCATTATATTCCTGGATTAGCATTACTGTTCCTTATATTTCATATCTTTCTTTTTTTGATTACCTTTTCAATTTGTTGTAATATACACTTTGGTAGTATTTTCAACACAATCTATGGGTCATGATAAACTTTTTTATTTTTCTATGTCCAAAAATAAATCTATTTTGCACTTATATCTGATTGATATTTTGCTAGATACAGAATATAGATTAAGTTTTCTTCT
The DNA here is from genome assembly GCF_963455335.1 of Martes martes. NCBI lineage: Eukaryota > Metazoa > Chordata > Mammalia > Carnivora > Mustelidae > Martes > Martes martes. The sequence continues at coordinate 139,035,959 of NC_137890.1, read as the reverse complement.
CAGTACTCTTAAGTCATTGCTCATAGACTTATTGAATCTAATGATTTTAATGAAAACTTTGATACAGTTCTGATTCTCATTTCTTTATACATAACTGTTCTTTTTTGGAATCTTCTTGGATCTTTATTTGTCATTGGACTTGTTAAAATATCCTGGATATGTCCAAGTAGTGGCCTTTGAAGAAACATCGATAGTATTAAAACATACCACTCACAGAGTTAATACTTTAGAACAATAGCAATGAACTAATTCTTATCATTCTGTTGGTCAGGAAATAGTGCAGGATTTGATGGGGCTGTTGTTTTGCACCACAGGGGTCAGTGGGGTTCACTGCTGGCTGCTGGGGTGGGCTGGAAGGACAAAGACTTCATTCACATCTTTGTTGCCTCAGTGCTCTTCCACATGGCTTCTTTCTCCAGATGGTGTTCTTCATTCTATGGCCTAACCTAAGCTTCCTTGCAGCATGGCAGCTGGCTTTCCCAAAAAGGGCTAAGTCAGACCTACAAGGCTACAGCAAACATAGTCTCAGAAGCTACCAAATGCCACTTTTGCCACATTCTATTGGTCAAAGCAAGTTTCAGGATAAATACAGGTTTAAGTATAGAAAAATTGATTCTACTTATTGCTGCAAGAAATTAGGAGTCTCATCACAAAAGCCATCTGGTGTAGCAGGTATTGTTGTGGCCCTGTTTGGAAACAATCAACCAAAAGGATTAATGAGAATTTTCAATCCTGAGAGCTATTATTTTCAATTTTAGGAAATCTCCTTTCACTATTTTTCTCTCCCTTTCTGTTATATTCTCTGTCCTCCCATTTAGGAATTCCTATTAGAAATTGAAACTTCTGGGTTGAACTTTTATATCTTAACTTCTCTTCCAAGTTCTGTTTTCTAAAAAAATTTTTTTAAAAGATTGTATTTATTTGTTTATTTGAGAGAGAAAGAGAGAGCATGGGAGGGGGAAGGGCCAGAGGGAAAGGGAGAAGCAGACTACCTGGTGAGCAGGGACCCTGACTCCGGGCTCAATCCCAGGACCCTGGGATCATGACATGAACCGAAGGCAGATGCTTAACCAACTGAACCACCCATGAGCCCCCAAGTTCTGTTTTTTTAATCTTTTAGAAGATTTCTTTATTTTTCTCCAGAACCTCAAGTGAATTTCATATTTTGCAACAATGTTTTAAATTTCTAAAATCTCTAAAGAGTTCTTTGGTTGCATATTTTTCTTAGCATTGTATTCTTATTTTCTATATGCAACTTGTTCTTGAGTGTTTTTAAAATTGAAGGTTATTTCTGTTCCCTTAATTATCACTGTTTATCTTGTGCTCCATTGTTTTATTTCTTCATCATATTTATGAACAAAGCAGACGAAAACAAGCTTGTTTGGTAGAGATAACCAGTTTGAGTTTTCTCTGTAGGTGTCGAGGCCTGTTGAACCAAGTTTCTCCCGTTCATGGAGACATGAGTGTGAGTATGAGCAGTGAAGCAGAAAGCTTCACTTAGGAAGTAAGATCAGAAAGCAGGCAAGTAGACCAGCTTCATTCTGTGTTATACCGAATAAGGAAGGCTTTGTTCTGGAACACTTCCATGCCCCCCTGGTCCTACTTTCTCCCCGGTGTATTTTTCCGGGTTTTGTTTTGTTTTGTTTTGTTTGCACGAGTACTTTAATTTTATCCTGGAAACAAGCATTGCAGCTCTCCTAGGAAGAGTGGGATGGGTTTGATGACGGGCCAAATTGTATAGTTGCTGTGTAAATAATTCTTAATTGTCTTGTTTTTTACTCCTTTCCTACTTTGGTCCCCTCTAAGCTTGGAGCTTCTCCTTGGCTTTGTTGCTGAGGAAAATTATTCCTCTCTCTCCTTTTTCAGCCTTTCCAGTGTCCATTCTGCTTTCCATCTTCTAGAGATTTATCAGAAACTCTGGTTGCTTGATATTTCCTCCTCTCCTTTACAATATTGCTATGCACTTATTCTTTTTGTGCTTCTTTACTGTCCTAACTTGGGGTTATACTCTCAGCCATATTGAAATGGAGGACTACGACATGATGTTAATGGTTACTTGGTATTCCACTATATGGGTGGGCTATAATTTCCTTCAATAAGCTCCTATTTCTGAGCAGTTAGATTGCTTCTATTATTTGGTTGTTACTCTTACGAATGTGTCAAGGAGGACAAAATGTTATTTTAAGAGATAGTTTTGGGCATAGCTAGAGTAGGACGGATTAGTCAGTAAGATAGGTAAAGTGTTTCTCATAAGAAATAGGTTTTTTGGGGAGGAAGGAGTAAATAAGCTGAGGAGAATAGAAGATTGAGAGATCGAGGAGGTCCAACAATATAGCAGGAAACTGAAGCCCAGGTAGAGGAAACAACCAGAAGTAAGGAGGACCTTGTCAGGAGGGAAGTGTCGGAGTTGGTTGTGTTCTGCTACTGTGTAACACCCTCTGTGGCCTCACACCTACAGCAGAGTCTAATATCACAGTCTTAGGGAGGAAAGGGATTGGGCAGTGTCTAGCAATGAAGGGTGACATGATGTAGGAGAGACACTGGGGATGAAGAATATAGCGGAAATAGAAGTTACTAGGAGAAATATAAGCAAGTCTTCTCCTTCCCACCCTCCATAGATCCCCAGAGACACTGGAAGGGGGGTGGGTTTCCCACCGTGTGTCTGATAGGGATTCAGGGAAATTTTACCTGAAACTTGAAGTACTAACTCCACATATCAGGTCCATCTCAATTTCTTTTTACTGGGATACACTGCATCAGGAAAAGTCTCTTCCTTTTTTATTTTTTATTTAATTTTTTTTTTTTTTTTTAAGAGAGAACATGTACATAAGTGGAGGTGGGAGAAGGGCAGAAGGAGAGAAAAACTCTTTTTTTTTTTTTTAAAGATGTTATTTATTTATTTGACAGACAGAGATCACAAGTAGGCAGAGAGGCAGGCAGAGAGAGAGGGGGGAAGGAGGTTCCCTGCTGAGCAGAGAGCCCGGTGCAGGGCTTGATCATGGGGCTTGACCCTGAGATCATGACCTGAGCCAAAGGCAGAGATTTAACCTGCTGAGCCACCCAGGCACCCCAGGAGAGAGACACTCTTAAGCAGGCTCTGTGGAGAGCCCATTGTGAGGCTATGTCTCACGACCCTGAGTTCATGACCTGAGCCAAAACCAAGAGTCAGACGCTTAACTGACTGAGCCACCCAGGCACCTCCAAAGTCTTTTCCTTTTAATTAGAAAAAGTTTTCAGGATGTCTTAGATGAATGGGGTTGAACTGCTGACCTTCCCCTAATTCCACGATATAAGGGCTTAGACTTGGCCAAGAGGGTGGCCTGAAGGACTAGCTTACCTGTCTCACCATATCCTCCATGCCATTAAGAGGCCTTAGACTGTTGTGAAAGAAAGCTCAGCTCACACTGGCTTATTTAAAAAGAGGAAGAAATGGAGAGCAAACTTGATGTGAAGTCCTGAAATAGGGTAGGCTTTAAGTTAAGCTTCGTTTTGTCATTCCCTGATATTGCCATTACTCTTCAAAGAGTCAAAAAATGGCTGCAGATGATGGCACTCAGGGCAGGAAGAGAGGATATATTCCAGATGTTTCTCTTGACAGGAAACTTTTCTCAGAAGCCCCCAGGAAACTGCCCCTTACACATGTCCACTTTTAAACCAATCCCTATACTCAATGGGTCTTGTGGGTCCTGAACCAGCCAAGAGATATGGGATCACATAATTGAATGAGACTGGGAGAGGGGTGGGGGGTAAGACTGGGAGATCAGAGAAAGGATGTTAGGGAGACACCTTCAATGCCCAGTGTGTTCTCTTTTTCATAGTCAGAGCTCCCCTTCTCTCTCTCTGATGCCCCTATGATAGGATCTTGCTAATTAAATGCAGCTATCTTCATGTCCTTCCTCTGATTTGAGGACTCCATGAAGGAGAGATAGCAATTAAACTTGGTTTCTCATTGTTCTCTAAGACCATTGCTATTTTCTGACCCTTTCCAACAAGGACTACCTTCTGTATCTCCTTAGCTGGTTTCTCAGCGTCAAAGCATTTGTCAAGAAATTCCCATAGCCTCTACAGTCTACCAAATGTTTTACCTCATAAGCACCACCCTTATGAAAATATCGGCATCCCCAGCTATCTCTGGGATGTTGCCATGACAAGTCCATGCCTCCTCCTCTATGCAGACTATAGTTTGCTAGCTATCAGAGGATAGAAACATTTCAGATGTTGTTAGATATTTCTAATTGCCTTTAGAGGAGATGGTACCAATTCACACTCCCATAAATAAGAAATGAGTGTCTCTCTCCTGTCACATCCCTGCCAACGTTGTATACTGTCAACCTTTTGATCATTGTGAATTTTATAGGCTAAAAACTGGAATTCTTAATTTTGTTTATCTCTTGGTCAGCCAGAATATACCTTAAGTTATTTTTTGTGTGTTTAAGTGTCTCTGCAGGAAGTATTTTCTGAGTCCTCGCATATCTAGGACAACCTATTGCCTACACATGTGAATGCAAACCTGAAAGTTCTAAGTTCATAGCACAATTGCATCTTGTTTATGAAGACAGGTGTGAAGCTAGGCTGATTTTTATCTTGATACTTAACTTGATATCGTTTTGAGTCCTTAAAAATTATAGACTTTTTTTCCTTTTGTCTTCCAGGCTTTTTTCCCCCAGAACTTATTTATGCATAAGTTTTTTCTAAATATGTATATGTGTGTGTGAACACACCAGTCTTCCTCAAGAACATGTTCTTAATTATGGTTCTACTATTGCCACTGTCTATTAGTTCTGGTTTCTTTTTCAGCAAATGCAAATTTTGATAAATTGTATTTTGGCTCCCTATTTCCTGTGTCTACTTGGCATTTAATATCTGGTACACTTTTTCTTCACTAACTCTCCTATGATAACACATAGCACATCTTGCACATCTTAAAACTTATTAATATTCACTAACTCCCATTGGTTATTTATTCATATATTTCATTAATAAGACATTTACAATTTTTATTCTTCGGAGTCAGGCTTTTAGTAAGTACAAAAATAAGATGCTTACAAGGGCATTCTTTTATTCATAACTAAATGCAGGCTTTGGACCGTATAATCAGACTTTGCCCAAAGCTGTTCTCTGTGACAGTCAGTAGCTTAGACAATTCTTATATAACCATACCTGTGTGAAGAATTCAAGGCCAAAATTGGCGACACATGTTTAACACTATACATTGTACCAATTATGAACTTTATTTCAAGAAGATGAAGTGACTAAACATTAGATAGCCACACAATTCCTGCAAACAGTCATTCTCTACTTCTTACATGTCACTGTCAACATTTATAAATAAAAGACTCTAGGTTTCATGAATCAGTAGACTAGGTAATTGGGGGTGAACTGGCTGGAGTAATTCTGTGGAAATCACATACAGCTCAAACTTAATGTATTTTGTAGCTGTAACAACATAGAAGATAGTCTCAAACAATAGTTCTTCATCTCGGCTGCACTTTGGAACCATCTGGAGATGTGTGGATGAGCCCAAACACACTGATCTCTCCAGACACAGCTCCCACTTCAAGCACATCAAACAGTCCAGACAAACTGACCATCATAAAAATATCTACTCAAATGAGCAAAGCATATGCCCTTTGGTGTAGCAGTTCCATTTCCAGGAATCTGTCTTACAGAAATACTCAAATATATACATAAAGATTCATTTTAAAGATATTTATTTATTCATCCAACAAATATTTGTAAAGCTAATATTCATGGCCAGAACCATTCTAAACACTGGAGCTAGTAAACTGTTTGTGGCCAGGAAGATTACAGCCTTGTGGGAAAGGCCAGATAAACACACAAACAGATAAACCGGGGAAAGTAACAGATAACCTAAGTAACATAAGTGCTATGCAGAGAATTCAAATATGGTACCCAGTGATGTCCTCTGGAACGCTTACTTCTCACACAGCACTGGGGGAGATCTATTTTAGGCTTCTGTCTGTCTTGACTTTCTGTTTTTTCCACAGGCTGTGAAAGCCTGTGGTGGGGAAGAACCTCTCTGAGGTGTCTCCCCCTAGATTTCCGCAGGGCTGAGGACTTTATCCTGGGAAACAAGGCAGTCTTTTCTATTTCCAGACGCTGCGAACCTAACTTGATTTCTTTCTGTCTTTTTAAAAATTTTATTTATTTTAATCTGGTAAAATACACAAAATACAAAATTTGTCATTTTAACCACTTTAATCTATACAATTCTGTGTTATTAAGTACATTTAGACTATTGTGTAACCTCACCACTATCTATCTCCAGAACTTTTTCATTAATTTTAATGAATCACAGCTTATCAATGATTTCTTTCGTGGATTGTTTCTTTGGTGTTTTATCTAAAAGGCGTCACAAGTTATAAGCATTTTAAGAAATAAATTAGGGACCAAACAAAGTCAAGGAATATGTTGTTTCTATAATTGAGAAAAAACAAATAGTAGAAAAAGTACACACACACCCATTCATTTATTCATTCATTCATTCATTCATTCTTCTCAGATACCAAGCCATCAGACCAGACAACAGGGAATAGAGAATCAGAAGATCAATAGCGACAAAGAATTAACTGATAATGAAATTCAAAAGAAATTGTGTGAGAAAAATATTCACAGTAACTTACTGAAATCATTGCATATGCACTTGTTATCACTTTATAGAATTTAAGTGGAGTAAGAGTGTTGGGAACGTAATACCGTATTTTTTTTAATTACTGTATAATGCAAGAAGGATAAACTTAATTTCCACATCTAGGAAATATATTGGAAAGAATTATAAAAAATAATTTTTTAATTCTTAGAAAATAGATATTGATTAATCCCCGTCAAAGCTTTGGCAAGACAAACTTCAGGTGGGCTAATCTGACATATTTCTTTTGACAGCCATTGATCAAGATGATACATGGAATACTTTAAAAAACTGTTATTAATAGTTCATGGCCCTCTTGAAGGGACATAAAATGATTTAAGGTCTGCAAACCGGCTTCTTACATGTATCACAGATAAAATACAGTAGGGTAGTTAATCGTCGTCCTGGAGTCCCAAGAATCTTGGGTGGATGCTTTTGGGATACTTGCCCTTGTACTGACTGACCTGTGAAGGAGAGAGTAAATTTCATCTTCTTCAGGAGGAATTTAGGCTAAAGAATAGAAAAGTCACTTTTTTTCTGGCTGTGAAACACTGGAGTATATAACCATCAGAAATCATGGAAGCCCATCCTTTGGAACACTATGTGAATTCTCCCAGATTAAAACTGCTTTGATAAAGTTGAACACTGGTCAGAAACCAATAGCACACAGCTCAGTGGAAATAAATGGAAAGTAATGGTAAGTAAACACTTCTACAATACATACCAGATACCCATCAGCATTCTAAACCCTTCCATATGCCAATACTGAGAGGGAAATAAAAAGCTTGAATATAATGTTGGATGATAAGTTCTCAGGTTGTGTTGGAGGAAAGATTCAAGATTCTCATTTAAAGAAATATTTAAAAAAAGATATAACTTTCATGGCAGTCCACTGAACGATTAGAAGTTGATAACATACCTGTATTTTAAAGAAAGAATGAAGCCACTAAAGTGACAGGTATGAAACCAAGCTAGGGGGAAAATGTGTCAGGCACTGTATCATGTATTGTTTTGTGACTCATCTCCTTTAATCTCCACAATAATCCCTATAGGTGAGGGTCACTGTCACCATGTGATAGATGGAGAAACTGACTCTTGGAGCAAACTACCTGTTGCCTGAAGTGTCCCAATATCCTGGTCTTTAGGACTCTAGATTATGGGCTCTCTCCCTACGATTTATACTACCTTCTATATAACAACAGGCACACTGGTGATCAATAAAAGCCTGAGTGGAATAAAAGGGAAACCCATAAAATTAGGGTCTCCTGTAACTATAGCTAATAGAAAGTACGTATGCATCTTGTCCCAGTTATCCATTGTTGAGTAGCAAATATCTTAAAGGTACAAACAGCAATCATCTTAACATGCCCACAGATTCTTCTGGTCAGGGATTAGGCAGGGCACCGTGGAGATGTGTTGCACAATGTCTGCGTTTTTCTCTGCTCCACAGTCTGGGTTCTCAGCTTAGAAACTTGAATGGCTGTAAGACTGGATCAGCTGGGCCTCGAATCATCTGGAGGCTTCGCAAAGATTCCGGGCACCTGGGCTGGGAGGACTCAAAGGGTGGGCGCAGCTGGGACGATTAACTGCAGGCCGTATGCATGGTCTTACAGTGTAGCGTGGGTTCTAAGAGGGGCACCCTCAAAAGAGCATTCTCAAAAGAGAACCAGATGGACGTTTTCTGGCCCAGCTGTGGAAGTCATGCAGCATCACTTCTGCCTCATTCTATTCACTACCCACGAGTCACGAAGATGGCCCAGATCAAGAGAGTGGTAATGCGATTCCACCTCTTGATGAGGGAGTGGCAAGGACACGTGCAGAGGAGCGGGTGGAATTGAGATATTGTCGCTACCGTTTTCAGATAAACAATCTATCACACTATGATCAGTGGTCGGATAAGAACAAGAAAGTAAAACTTATTTATCTGGAAGGATTGGAGTGTGCATGTGTATGTGTGTACCTTTTAAAAATTCCTCTTGTAAAATATTTTTGCAAAAACATTTAAAAATGATAAGTATGCCCCTTCAAGTGTGAACAGCTGTAGTCAGAACAGAGATATTGGTTCCACTTTCTGGGCTACCTATCATGCCCTCCAGATAGAAGTAGTAACAGGATGACTTATTTCCTAAGCTAAGTTGAACTTAAGAGAAAAAGGCAAAGGTGGGGTGTGGCCTAAGGTACAGGAGGGACGTGACTTATTTGTCTTCAGGGTATTACTGTGACTTATTAGAAATGATTAAAACCACTGCTCAAAGGATTTAGTTTAGGTTTAAAAAAATCCCTGGCACACTATAGTTAGAAACTCCAATGAGTGTTCTGGAGGAAGATTGTGAAATCTTTCTTTAAACTGTCAGCCTCACTTGAAGGTTTATAAAAATATAACTTACCTAGGATGAGTAGGACAAATGCTAACCTATGGCTAGGCAAGCAGATGTTCTGCTCTAATCTTCGTGAGTGCTGCTGGGCTGAATTTACTATCCAGAAGAGGGAAGTTTGAACTCAGAGGTAGCTTGTTTCTCTCTGTGTTTTGAGTCTAGAATTTCCCTGCATCTTTTTTTTTAAAGATTATTTATTTATTTATTTGACAGAGATCACAAGTAGGCAGAGAGGATGGCAGAGAGAGAGGGGAAAGCAGGCTCCCTGCTGAGCAGGGAGCCTCATGTGGGGCTTGATCCCAGGACCCTGAGATCATGACCTGAGCTGAAGGCAGACGCTTAACCTACTGAGCCACCCAGGCGCCCCTCCTGCATCTTTTAATAAGGATGGTTGAGTTTTATGGTGTCAGTAAAAGAATTCTGGTTGCCTATGTTTAAAAAAGCACTGCCTAGATTTTGCCCAAATATTAGTTTATGAGTTGAAGTTTTTTCCAAGTCTTAGTTGGTAATTTTTGGTGAATTTCTGCTGCTTAGTTATAGTGAGCCAATGTAAATGTGAAATTAAATCCATAGAACTAAAAGTGCATGATGAATAGAACTTTGGTCTGTGTTCAGTAGCCTACTTGGTGTATTACTGAGCTTGAAGAAACAGAGAGCAGCTGTCAATGAAAACTTTGTGCTCTGTCGAAACCAGCCTACATAAATATTTTATTTAGCTGAGATAATAACAGATTCGTAGAGTAACTTATTTTTACTGCTGCAATCTAATATGATTCTATCTAGAAACTCCCAACTATATATTTACCTCCAGTGACGTTAAATACGTATTTAGACACATCAAAAAAATTAATTTTGCTTTTTAGGACAAAATACGGAATCTGCTTATGTGGGATCCGTAGCTTTCCTTATTGGAAGTGACCATTTTCCCAGTTATGGTGAATAATTTTGCATATAATTTTTCAAAAAAAAGTGTTTTAGAGTTGATACAAACAACATGATTCGTTTTCAAAATAATTCCTCAGAATCCAAGAGAACTATATTTTGGAAAAGGCATGGTGATGTGAGAGTTTCTAAGAGTATAAAATATAGGAGATGGATCGTCATTGTGAAATGCTGGCCCCTTCCCTATCCTTCATGCTCATGCAGATTCTGCCCTCCATCTCCTCTTGAAGAAAGAACAAAGGAAAGCAGCTAAATCCCGGGAAGAGAGATCAGGCTTGATTACAAGGCGGAAGAGCCTGTCCTTGAGAGCTATGAGGCAGCTGATGCTGATGCTTGGGAATATCCTCTTCATATTTTAAATTTGGATCAGTTCCCAGGTCCAGGCTGCAAAGATGGACTGCAAACCTGTCACTCCGCTCCTAAAAGCACCGCTTCAGTGCTAGAGGAATTATCAGTCAATGTTGTCCTCCCTCGCCTTGGTCAGCGGAGACCTGGAAATACTAGCTGAACTCAAATGATGGAAGAAAGGGCCATTGTCCCCGGTGTAGAGACAGAGATGGCTTGTCTCTGGAGTCCCACCTCAAGACTCAAGACTCCTGTACTGTCTTCCTAAAGATGTTGGTGCAAACACACCCTACCACCACCAACACTGTGACACCACAGCAAACACAACCACAACCACAGCAAAGACTGCTGAGCCCAGGTGCAGAAATGGCACCGCCCAGTCGCTGAGAAACCATCTAGAGGGACACTTTTCTGCTTTACTCACCCACTGTTTTAAAATAAAGGTCCTACTTTGGTGATTCGCTAGAAACTACCGAAGTCTTTAGCTTGAGGGCCAGTACCGATAGCTGTGCTTCTTTTGAACTAACACTCATCATATAACTAGTATTTTTTTTTTCTGACTGCTCTTTCACTGGGGTGCATAAAACCATATGCATGAGACTGATGAAAAATAATAAACAATAGTAGTAGCCAACATGTTTTCATAGTGATGATGTGCTAGAGCTATGTGTAGACATTATCTCCCAATATATTAAATCACCACAAGTCTATGAAGTAGGCATTCTTGTTATCCCATTTTACAGATGAATACCCTAAGGCCTACAAAGATTAAGTAAATTGCTTTAAGTCGTAAGCCGGGAAGTGGCATAGCCAGAATGAGACACCAGCTCTGTCTGATTCCCAAACCCAACCTAGTAACTGTCTTCCTGTTCGTGGTGTTATGAAGAATGACAAGTGAACACAGTGTCATGCTGACATGGCAAATTCCGAAATTGCTTGGTTCCAGTGATTGACAAAAACAGTTAGCTCAAGAAAATTCTTATCCAACCAAAACTCCAATTTAAGTCATACTGAAGCAATGCCAGGAGGCCAGGGACATTAATCTGACAAATGAGAAGTGTACGGTGTCACCCCTGGGCAAGGAAGTTTGCTTTCAGAATGGAGCTGCCTGTCTCTCTACTAGTTTGTAAACCTCAAGCTTTCTGTATTCCAGCGCTGAAATAAAATCCCAGTTGGGCACATAGAATCAGACGTAGACCAGAGCAATAAGTCACAGCCAATTCAAATATTCTGCTAATTGAGCAAAGGATATACTCTCAGGGTAGAACGTCCCCATTAGAATCCACAACTTATAATAGAAATAGTGTCTAAAATGTTTCATGTTCATGAGGGTAATCCTTGGCGAGTATGAGTTTCTCCAGATGTTAGTAATAAGACCTAACTTTTATCAGGCATTTGCTATGTGCCAGGTACCATCTTGAGCTTTCTATATGTGGACTCATGCAATTTTCATATCAACCTTATGAGTAAAAGACTATTATTATCTTTTCCTGTCAAAAAGGTTTAGGTTTTAAAAAGTTGAAGAATTTGTCCAAGGTCACATGATATGTAGGGAGCTAAACCTGTATGACTCAAAAGCCAGGACTCATGGTGTCATTGTTCTTATGATTCTGGTGTATGAGGAGAGTGTACAAGATGAAAGAGAGAATAAGCTAAAGTCAGAAAAAGAAGAGAGTTGGGTGCCTCCCCCTTTTTCTTATTTATGGAGATAATTCTTTAAGAGCAGACTTTAAGCTATAGGAAATGGGCATTTCTTGGTCACCAATGCCTTCCCAACTCCTAGCTCTTCTTTCTACCTCTGCAGCTAATGCTCTACATTCTGTATCCTCACCTATCCTCTCCCCAGCACCAGCATTTCCCATTCCCCTTGTTTCCCCCCAAAATCTGGCATACAAACTTCTATCCCTGGGCAGATTCAGCCCTTGCTGCTCTCTGAACTAAGCCAAGCTGGTTTCTAGGAACTGCTAGAGAAAGATCTCTCAGCCAACTGGTGGTCCCACTCCTCAGTGCAATGTGCATCTTTAACCCTTGCTTCCTTACTCCACACCTCCCACACTCAGTCCCAGAGAATATTTTCTGGAAAACTTCTAAGTCCCCCACTCAACAAATTTATCTTCACCTAAATTAGACCTTTTCCATCACATCTCTTACTTCACTCCCATAGGGACCCGTATTTCAGAGGAAGAAATGGAACTTTCCATGGGAAATTTTATGGATGGCAGCCCAAATCTTGGAGATGAGTGAGATTGCTCCAGTGTGCGGTAAGAAGCCAAGGGAACTTGGGACAGAAGTTGGCATTTATTGTACGGTCATAGAAACAAAGACAGTGAAGGAACACAGAAAAGAATGTCAGGGAAGATTCCAGGAGTGGTGTTAGGGAAGCCAGCAAAGGAATGGAAAGTCCATAGTGTTAAATGCTGCAAAAGGGTCAGCTAATTAATTGCAGCCTGACTGTTAGATTTCCTCAAGGAGAAGTTCGGCAGATACTTTTGCCCTGAGGATTCAGTGGAGGGACAGGGATTCAAGGTCAGATTGCCATGGTTTAAAGGACAAATGGTAGATGCTATGAAAATAATGACTATAGAACACTCTGTGTTTAGGGAAGTGTTTGGGCCTATACCATATTTTTTCTTTGCCTGCTCTATGTTGCCTTTTCTGCCTAGCTCCCATTTTACATGTTTACCAACATCCATTGGGAAAGCACTAGAATATCTTTCAAGATGTTCAGTGGTAAGCAAACCTATGGAAGAAGCCATAGATGAGTGTAAGCCTGGGAAGAAGTTATTTTCACTTTTTAAGATGGGAAGACTTGTACATCATCAGTTCATCAGTAACTCTCTCCTGAGTGTTTCAGCTAGGCTCTGTTGAAAGGCAGGCCCTTGGCTTCATAGGGTGAAAGTCCACCAGGAAAAGGAGACATTAAATGAATAATTCCAAACAAGAAATTATGACACAAACAATGAAATATCAGGTGCTCTGGGGATATAGAACAATTGCTTATGGGTTTGAGGAGGGCCAAAAAGAAGGCCAAGTAGAAGGAATGGTGGAGTGAAGACAGCATTCAAACGTACTTTAAAACCTATGCAAAGGCCCTGAAGTAGGTGAGCACATGGAAAATGCCTAGAACCAGTAGGAAGTGCTATGTGGCTGAAGCACGGAGAAAACGTGGGGCGTTTTCAAGATGAAGCTGGAGATGGGAATGGGAACCATGCAGGAATGGAGCTCCAGCTATGTAGAAGGAGCCCACAGAGAAGGTGAACAGGAAATAAAGAAGGGAGAGGGATAATTGCCTTAGGAAGTTCCTGAAGAAATCAGAAAGAAACAAAATTTTGACTTCTTCTAGGTGACTCCAAATGGGTTTTCCAGAGCTGTTTCCAACATAACAAAAATGGAAATGATCCCTTTCCTTTATGATACCCCTCTTCTAAGATTTTCTCCCCTCCAATCTCCATCCCAAACCCAGATCTCTGCCTTGTAGTCTCCTTCCTGGTAAATGAGATCAACCTAGTTTAGAAAGTCATAAACCTGGAGGTGGTGTTACTCTCAAACCCCAGTAATGCTCTTCTCCTTCATGAGATCAGTCCCTAAGTCCTAAAGAGTCTACAGTCCTAACAGCTTTCAAAACCTGTCTCTCCACTCCACCTCCAGAGACACTGCCCTGGCTCAGTCTCAGTTTCTCTTACTTGGACCACTGTAACAGCCTCCCAATCCTTCTTCCTGTCTCCAATCCATCAATACACAGCTGCCAAGGTTGCCTTTTTAATATTCAAATATATGGCTATGATTCCTTTCCATAAGAGAAAAAAAAAAAACTTAGCTATTTTCCCCATTGCCTGTAAAATCCAAACTCCTTAGCTCAGCCCACATGACTTTCGGAGTCTGGAACTCTTCAATATCAACTCTTGCTTTGCTACCTCATGCATATTTCAGGGCTCCTCGCAATCTCTCCACTTACACACATCAGCCTGGGAATCCTCTCTTCAGCATATCTGTGTGCTAATCCCGAATCATCCACAAGGTCAAGTGTTACTTCCTCCAGAATGTCTCCCCTGTCCTTCTTCCCCAGGCAGATTTGGGTTCCTCCTCCGTGCTCTCATAGTGTCCTGTGCATGCAGATACCATACTGAGTATCAAACACTGTCACAATCATGGGTTTCCTCCCTGGTGCTTCTACCTAACTGTACATTTCAGACATAGAAACTGACTGAAACTTGTTAATTTACAAATACCCAGGAACCAGCACAGTGCCTGGCATAAAGCAGATACTCAGCATGAATGTTGAATTGAATCTATTTCTTTGGCAGTTAGCTAAGAACAGGAACTATATAAAAAATTTTGAAGTTCCTACCCCACTCCCTCCAGCAATGGAACAGCTTTGCGATTTTGAATTAGAAGTCAGGTTAGTCCAGAATTATATACCCCATTCATCTGAGTTGTAATTACATCATATTGGAAACTATCTGGAACCCTCTGCAGTAGTCTATTGTAATTTGATGCATTTAAATTTTTATTAGGATCTCCCAATTTCAAGCCAAAATAGATGTCGTGGCTTATAAATTCGAAAAGATAATTTTGTTGGTCATGGCTGGTTGTGATTGTCCAAGTCTTTCTATCAATCAAACCCTGATTTTGTTAATTTTGTTCAGGTAGCAATGAGCCCAGAAGGAAAAAAAAAAAAAAAAAAAAAAAAAGCTCAGTGTCTCTTCTACCTAGGATTAGTCACATGATAAATTTCAGACTAATGAAAATAAGCAGGAATGGTACATGTCTTTTGTTATTTGTTTTTCTTCTTCATTCCAGGAATAAGGATTCGGTGCTGGAGTACAATAGCTATCTTAAAAACACAAGACAACAATTGTAGAAGGAGAGTCTTTGCCCTGAAGGAAAGATTCACTGTTATGTGAGCAAAATAAGATCCTACTTGTTTAAGCACCTATTTGAGGAGTTTCTTATGTTCAAGGCCAAACCCAATTCCTAACTGATAGAATAATAAATGTTAGAAGTAGGAGAGAAATATGAGACAAAGGGATAATAAGGCCAGGAACATAAAAAAGAACCAGGAATGTATTTAACACGAAAATACATACTGTGAAGCGCTATGTACTTTCTAAGGGCAGGCCATATATTTGACTCTAAGGTGTCTAGAAGACAATAGGAAGAGGGAAACGTGGTCAGTTATCCATATAAGAGAAAAGGCAGACTTACTCAGAAGAAGGAAATGAATTTCGATAGGAAGACAAAACAGATATTTCTTTCCAAGGCTCCTTATTAAAGGGACAGCATGACATAATAAACAATGTCCTTGTTGGCATCCATATAGCGGTAACCACCACTGGGTGGTTCAAATAACTAACAATCTTATTCAAAGTGCAGTGAAGTAAAACACTTAGAATATTTAGACAAATAATGGGCTACACATAGTTCAGGCAATCCTCCATAGATAAGCTTTCTTTAATTTTTTTTAGGTGCATCCCATTAAAAATCTGTTGGAAACCGTGGGCCTTCCAACAGAAAAATGTATATGCACACCAACTTTTAACTACACAGTTGACCCTTCCATGATGAAAAGGTTGGGATGCTGACCCCCTGCACTCCTGAAAATCCACATATAAATTTTGACTCCCCACTCCAAATTAACTACTGCTGATTGGAAGTCTTACTGATAACATAAACCATTGATGAACATGTATTTTGTATGTTATATATATTATGTACTGAATTCTTATAGAGTAAGTTAGAGAAAAAAAAATGCCACTGAGAAAATCATGGGGCACCTGGATGGCTCAGTCAATTAAGCATCCAACTCTTGGTTTTGACTCAGGTCATGATCTCAGGGTCATGGGAATGAGCCCCCACGGGGCTCCACACTCAGCACGGAATCTATTTGAGATTCTTTACCCTTTCTCTCCTTGCTCTTGTTCTCCCTCTCAAATAAATACAATCTTTAAAAAATGAAGAATATCATAAAGAAGAGAAAGTGTAGTGACAGTTCTGCACTATAAAATAGCCCTGTAGAAGTGGACCCACGCAGTTCAAACCCCTGTTGTTCAAGGGTCAACTGTAATTTCAAGTTACAGACATTTAAGGATTTGGAAGTTCTAGACTAAAAACCCAACTCCAATCTGGATTTTTGTATATCTAGCCACAGTGAGGACTCATTTGACAACATGTATGTGTTGCCATATAAGTAGGGTGACCAACTGTCCTGCTTTCCCCGGGACCAAGGGGTTTTCTGAGACACAGAACTATTAGTACTAAAATCAGTGCAGTCCCAGGTAAATGTCAATAGTTGGTCACACCACATACAAGTGCAAAACCATATACCTTGATAGCCAGGCAACTTTCTCTCTCTCTCTCTCTCTTTCTCTCTCTCTCTCTCTCTCTGTGTGTGTGTGTTATAGATGTGAGAAGACTTTTTTTTTTCTATGAAAATTAAGGGTTTCACAAGGTTAGTTGCTTGAATTCATGGTCGTCTATGATACCAAGGGACTCTCCCAGGCAGAACCAAGAGGCTTCCACAAAATAAAATTTGAATCTAGCCCAGTGCATGAACAAATGGACAAATGTGTTCCCAAAATCTAACCCCTTTTTGTAAACCTACAATAGTTGGTATTTGGTACTAATCTTGACCTTTTTTTTATGTCCCCAGAAGTGCAGTTACAAGTTTTTAGTATATCTCTTGAAATAAATCTTTTGCAAAACGTATTCCAAAGTAACCAAATGGAGAGACTTGCTATGTGGAAATAAGTAGTCATAAAGCTGTTACAAGTTGGAGAGGATAATTAAAAAAACACAAGTTTTGTTGAAAAATGGTTGATTTTAGGTTTTAGAGTCACTGAAGTCCTGCTTTATGGTAATATTTGTGTAGCAGGGCTAGTTTTTATTAAAGTTATCAGTTGACTCTCATATTAAAATCCATATTACCAGGTGTAAAGAAATTGCTGATTTTTTTAAGATTTTATTTATTTATTTGACAAAGAGAGAGAGAGATCATAAGTAGGCAGAGAGGCAGGTAGAGAGAGAGGGGGAAGCAAGCTCCACTCTGAGCAGGGAGCCCAATGTAGGGCTCAATCCCAGGACCCTGAGATCATGACCCAAGCTGAAGGCAGAGGCTTAACCCACTGAGCCACCCAGGCACCCAAAGAAATTGTTGATTTTATAATTGAACAGGAAGACTGGCCCTCAGAAGCTGGATAAGCAACAAAAAGTAGTTATCACATGAGTAGAGAAGCCAAAGTCTGTCTTCGTTTTGTTTTACCCATTTGGCAATTATTAACTGCCTAGTCAGGAGAGCTCTCCTCCCTCCTTTTCCCCCGCAGGAAGTAGGATTCTTTTTTTTTTTTTTTTTTTGAAAGGAGAAAGTAGTATTCTTATAAAATTCCCAAGAAGCATCAATGGTCAATGTTCTCAATTCAAGTTGTTTGGCCCATCCTCAATCCTGAAGGCTTGTAAAACTCGGGAAAATCTACAAACAATATTATATTATTTCTGATGATTTCTTCATAAGAAGATAGAGGGCCCTCACTTGCATGAGCCATAGAGGATTCTGGGAGCTGCTGGTTGTATTCAAGCTGGGAAGAGGAAGCCAAAGAACAATCTGGAAGAATTTCATGTAAGCATTTCTGGCAAGAGATCTCAGAACAAAACTCTAAGACGACCCACATTGCTTGAGATTGCTTCCCTCATTCTAAAATGTACCTGATTTCGTATTTGTAATTTTATGTTCTTTTTCTTAAAGGTGACCCTCCAAGTTGTATAAGCCTTGGGTCCCCCAGAAACATAAAACTGTCCCTGCTGGAAGTTCACTGGAGTCTTCCTTCCCTGAGAAACTCACTACTTGCCAGCAAAAGTACCCTAAGTTTTCTACAGAACAGTTAATTGGCTAGAGCCAAGGTTTGGCTTCCAGTAACATGTTATAGAATCTTATTGCTAAACTCTAAAGAACAAAGGTGCTGGGAGGTGGCGCTCAGAAGGTTGACTCCTCTGAGTACCAGAAATGGCTATAAAAATAAAACTCATCATGCCTCGAGCAAATTTCAGTTTTTAATATAAATTAAACTGCAGCAATCTAGAACTGTAGACATAATCTTGGTTGAGTAAGAGAGAAAACTAAAGAAGGTGGAGCCATAAGGCACTGTTTTGCATTATGCAAATGGAAAGTATATTAGTTTGCTTGACTTAAACAAAACTATAATCTAAAATCTACAATTCTTCTCAAAGATTTCTGGGATATGAATAAAAGCATTAAGAAAAATACTCATTGCACTTAGATTTATGGATAGAAGATATCATTGATTTAGCGGACCAGTGATTACAGGAATATGAAATTTCCCTTAAAAAAAATATTGATCATTGCATAGTCTTTGGCTTTCAAAATTTTTCAAAGATTCGAGAGGGCAGATGGGAAAAAAAATTGTCAGCAGTTAGTCTTAGCACCAGCGATACATTGAAAAAAAGTACATGTTTGCCAAATCTCAGGTTATATCTAATGGAGCTTGAAAAAAAAAAAAAGGAGGCTAATGCTCATTAATTAGTCAAGCATGTTATCAACATGAACGCTGAGGTTCTTTGTCCTTCATTTCTTATTGCATGCTTCTGCTTGCCTGTTGCCAGATTACAGATGCTTCCTTTCAAAGAGTAAACCATTGGAGTAAGAAAGTGTGCACATACCACTTTGGGGTACCAGGTGTGAACTGCAGGTCAATGGATTTTGACATTTTAGGTATCCAAGTGAAGAAAGGAAAAAGAGTGTGGGGAAGGATTTTTAAAAAGCATTACAAAGCTAGGGGCACCTGGTGGCTTACTCGGTTAAGTATCCAACTCTTGATTTCAGCTTAGGTCATGATCTCATGATTGTGAGATGGAGCCCTGAGTTGGGCTCTGCCCTCAGTGGGGAGTCTGCTTGAGAGTCTCTCTCTTCCTCTCCCTCTGCTCCTCCCCATCCCTCTGCACACACTCTCTCCCTGTCTTACTCTCTCAAATAAGTACAACTTTAAAAAAATTATAAGCTGTGTATGAAGAACTTGATGACTTTGGGAGACAGTTTCTCAGTTTTTCCAACTAAAAGTAGTATTTCTCTCTCTATGAATTTCTGTTATATGATACAACTTTAAGATTTGTAAGTAGTTTCCTTTAAAAAAAAAAAAACAAAAACTAAAGAATACCTCATATTGCCTTACCACGTACCTTCTTGTTATTTGTGAGAAGTTCTCCATTTTCCCTTTGGTTAAAGGATACATGGAATTGGGCTTAGCAATACAAGAACTAATCTTAAGTCAAATTTGAGCCAACCTTATTAACGCAAACCATATCTCTTCTATGTGTCTCCATTTCACAAGGACAGTTTCTGAAATATGATAAGGAAAGCTATCCTTGAAGTATTTCTAGACAAATTAAAAGCAGGAAATACCAGAGATTTCATGTGCTGAACTCTCATGAGATTTACTGCCCAATTTAGCAGTTTCAGCATGAGCCTGGGATATGCCTCTGTACATTTTGATGTGAATTCCAAGTGGACTGAACTTGTAAAGCTTTAGAATTTCATCCATCACTTAACATTTCTTTGATTTGGGGTTATATGTCACCATTAATCACAAAAATACAAGATCTCTTGAAGTATGGCTACTTGGGCTCCTCTATGGAATTAATAGGGTATAAATGAACAACAAACAAGTCAAGTTGATCCATGAGCCTAATGATCCAGATTTAAGTCTAAAAGTTATTTAAAATTTTGTATTTTCTAATAATTTTCAAAATGCTTATATACAGCATTCTCCCAGGGGTCTGAGATGACTTTCTGGGCTGCCTTACTCTGTCTCAATGAGGAAATTTAGCACCAAATGTGGAACCTGAAGCTACCCATAATCTACCTTGGGTTTGCTGCCCCCAGTATAGCTATCATCACATGCTTAATGCACCTTTAACACCCTGGTCCCTTTACTGTTAAGTCAGTGAAATAGACAAAATCGGAAATAGGAAAATGTTTGTAGAACACACAGCTCATGGTCCAAATGGGATGTGAGAGTCATTTTTATTTAGAAAAAAAAAAAAGAGGACTCTATAATTTTCTTACTTGAAATTTTTCATTCCTCCTTCATTGGATATATCTGAGGTTCTAAGATTCAGCACATGCAATGGGCACCAGTGTGGTAAAGGTTTTAAGGTATCAAAGTTAGGGGCGTCCGGCTTGTTCAGTCTGTGGAGCCTATGACTCTTGATCTCAGAGTTGTGAGCCCACATTGGGTGTAGAGATTACTTAAAAACAAAATCCTTAAAAAAGATAAAATATCGGAGTTAAAGGAACTTTGATTTTTTTACTTTTTGGGCTGTTAGAAAAAAAAAGGTCTTTCCGTTATGAAATGCTGACATTTGCAAAAGTGTGTGTGAGAAAAAATGACTCAATTAACAAAACAGAAAGTTGATCATCTTAAAATGTCTTTAAAATTTGCTGGTCTGTAAAATCCAAAAGTCTGGGAATCACTGCCCTGTGAGATGGTGATGAAATACTTCCTATGCCATCCAAGACTCTTCCCGGTCCAGCTGTTTATTTCCAACTTTAAGCATACTTCTCCACTTTAAGCATAGGAATTCTGAAATGCAGACCCAGTCAGTGAGTTGATCACACAATTCTATACTGTGCAATTCCTTCCATTTCTTGTCCTCCTGGAAAACCTAATGATCCTTTAAGACTCAGGGGGGAACATACTACTTTCTTTGTGAAAACTTTGCCGGCAACTCCATCTGGTCTCCTTAGGAAGAACCTGAGCACTCCTTGTTTTCTGTTCCCACTACTTCCAGGTATCCCCCTGGTTATAGGATATCATAACAATGTGTTTGTTTGACTGTCTGCGCCGTACGGAGTGACAGCCTTTGGATTTTTTCTTTTCAGATTCATTTTTTAGTCACTGCATCTAGGTCAACGGTTGATGCCTAGTAGGTGCACAATAAATGTATGGTTGGATTTTGGGTGGACAGGTAATTAAATGATACCTTGCAATAGTCTCACTTGGATTCATTTATTCAGTAATTTATGAAGAAATATTTAAGTGCCCTTTATGAAATAGCTTTACCGAGTAC
Source organism: Martes martes (assembly GCF_963455335.1). Classification (NCBI taxonomy): domain Eukaryota; kingdom Metazoa; phylum Chordata; class Mammalia; order Carnivora; family Mustelidae; genus Martes; species Martes martes. The sequence continues at coordinate 139,014,572 of NC_137890.1, read as the reverse complement.
CCTGATAGTTGCACAATGTAAAATATAGCCTTTATTTGTAATTTGCATATAATCCAATTGGGAAAGACAAAGACTCCATATGGAAAATGTTATATAATCAGTACAGAAAATGATCAAAGGCGAGGGCAACATATGTTATATGTGAATGAATGGAGCCTAAGGTCAGTGTTTTCAGCTTTTACCAGGAGACTTTGTTATAGTTTATGTTGGCCAGAGGTTTAAAGAAGGATGTGGGAATTGGTTTGAATATTATGAGCCCTCTGTGCTACGCAGACAGGGCCACACAAAATCAAGGCTCTTGTTCTCTCTCCCAATGCTGTTCCCTCCACCCATTGCACGACCCTTTGACTTGTCTGCCTGTTTGTAGCCCTGCCTCATCCCTCATCCTTGACACCCAGGACTGCTTTTCTGTCTCTGATCCTTCAGTTTTCTTCCTCAACTGTAATTGATCCTTGCTGGTTGATTTTGCAGCCCTCCATAGAGGCCTAGGGTGAATAAGCCACCTGGTGTTTTCTAGTCCAGTCCTTTTATTTTATTGACAAGAAATCTGAGATCTGGTAGTCACAACTCACCTGAGATCCTCTGGCTATCATTAACATTCTACCTGCAGGGCTCTTCCCACCCTCCTACATTGTGTCCCCCTGATGCATCTCTGAGATGACCAAAGTAAATTAAAATGTGCATCTCTCTGAATTGCCTTCTGTTGTTTCTGTGAAACTTTGGTCCCTGACATGTTTGTCTGAGGGCCAAGGATGTGGAACTTTCTGTGGCAAGTGTACATTAGATTTTCTTTCATAAGCATTCTACCTGTTTTTTTTTTTTTTTTAAGATTTTATTTATTTATTTGACAGACAGAGATCACAAATAGGCAGAGAAGCAGGCAGAAAGAGGAGAGATCCTCTCTGCTGAGCAGAGAGCCTGATGTGGGGCTTGATCCCAGGACCCTGGGATCATGACCTGAACCGAAGGCAGAGGCTTTAACCCACGGAGCCACCCAGGTGCCCCATACCTGGTTTTGATTCTATGTTTTTCTCTTCATTAAAAATGTTGAAAGTTAAATAGAGATTTGTTAGCAGTTTTTGACAGAACTGGACCATGAAAAGTATATCATGAAGTAGTTACTTGAGTTCTACATTATGTATTGGTGGAGAGCCACTGGCTCTTTCTGGGTCTCAGTTGGGTTACAGGTAAATTTAGGGCAAGGAGGAGATAACCACTAAGATCTCTTCCAGCTTCAAAATCTTATAATCATTTGCAGACCTGTTATATTAAAATTTGTTTTTCATTGATCTAGTAGTGTGCACACTGAATTTTAAAAATTCATGCTATTCAGAAGTATGTAAAATAAAAACCGAGCTTTTTGTTACATTTATACAGCTTCCCCTCACATAGATACATACTCGCACACACATGCACATCTACACTTATGATTAGAAATGATCCCCTTTTATCCAAACTCACTTGAGGGGTATCTTTCAGACCGGTTTCCCTAAGTATACAGAAAACAAAACCCAGAAATACCTTTCATTCTTTCTAATTTAGGTTACAAGAGGACGTATACAAATACTAATATTTTTTCAGAATTAAACTCCACAGACTTCTAGCAATTATTTGCAAGGAAATAGCTGCTTTCATTCCTAATTGCAATAAAATAGAAAAAAGCCAAAGGTCATTTTCATCTTTATTCAAGTCTTTAGGTTTACTTTATTTTCAAATATCAACTTTCAAGGAGCATTTAAACATGATTTTGTTTAACTTAAACCAATTTGTACCCTATTTATATTTACTGAGATGTGACAGAAGTCTCAGCTTTCCACTGTTTTATTTTTTGTTTTTGGATGAAATCTTAGTTGTTTAATGAACTTCAATATTTATATTTAGTTAAAGCTCTGCTATCATTTATAACCAGATGAGACAGCCAAGGGAAGATAAATTGATAATTTATTCCTCTTGCATTAGGGAAACAGTGCTTGTATTTACAATATGCTTAGCATAGCAATTCCCTGCCTAGCCTCTGAATATTTGTGTACATTTTATGGTGGAGTGTGACTTTCAAATTAAAAATGATTTGTTGCAAGAATATTGACTGGGAAATGCATTCTGAGAGGAGATACAGAGAAGATGTAATGAGATTTTTCACTATTCTTAGCCCTGGGCTATTCAATAATTTTTCTTCTTTAAAGCTGAGAGGAAGAAAGGGGACCTCAAACTGAGTGGCAGATGTTAAGTCAGGAAATGGGAAACTGCGCCTTCCCCAGAGTTTCAAGTCATCTCCATGACCTCTGTGGCCTCGTTGAAAGGCTTTTCTGAATTGAATGACAACATGGAGGCTGTGGGTAATATTCCAAATCAGAGAATGTGGGTGTGACTGGGAAACCGTGACCCTTGCCCTGCGTCGTAGTTCAGACCTAGGTTAGGGGCGAGGTGTGAAGGGCTTTGCAGCACTGGGTGGTCTGACACGGTCTCTGAGATCCTCCTACCAAGAAGACACCTAAGAGATGTACCCTGAGTGCTCCTACCCTGGGGCTTGCTCTGCATCTCTGAGTCTATCCTCCCAGCCTTCTTTCAGCATGTCCAGTTAACATCCAGGAGTCAGGTACTGTTCGACCACATGTTTTCTACAGTCAGCATAGACATGCAAACAGAGATAAGTGCAGAATGCATTTAGAAAACCACTCCTACCTCCTACTTCAGGGCATATACACAGTGCAATAGATGCAAGTTCCTGCAGAAACAGAGCACAAATTGGTATGGGCGTAAGTGACAGAAAAAGTGATTCTGAGAGGAGGGTCTTCCCCCCACCTCTGCCAAAGCTTTATTGAGATATAATTTATATCGAACACTGTGTCAGCTTGCAGTGTTACAATGTGACAGGATTTGATACAGGTTTACACGGAGAAATAATTACCGTAATAAGGTTAGTTAACACATTCAACCATCTCACATAGTTACTTTTTGTGTGAGGGGTGATGGAGGTGTTGAGAATTTTTAATATCTGCTGTTAGCAACTTCCAAGCACACAGTGTAGTATTGTTAACTGCAGTCGCCATGCTGTCCTTTTGTATCCCCAGGAGTCATCCATATTATAACTGAAAGTTTGTTTCAGTTTGTTTGTTTGTTTGTACCATTTCCTGCCCCCCCCATCATCCCCAATCTTCTCTCTTTCTGTGATCTTGGGTTTTTTGAGATTCCACATATAACTGAGGTCACACAATCTTTGTCTTTCTCTGCCTGACTTATTTGAACAGGGTCTTCTAAGGTAGAATTTTTTATGTCAACTTGTTGAAGTACAGCAGCAGTCAATAAAGGAATACAGTCATGATTTCAGCTTTTGCATTAGGAAGTTTAAGAAATATTTTTGTTTTTATGTGTTTTTAAAAAGATGCCAGTTTCCAAGACCAAGCAATTTATTGTCTTCTTCAGTAAACTTTCATCATTTTCTCAAAACTGGCATCTTTTAGGATGTATCAAACACTGCGTCTCTTCTCTCTCCCCATGCCTCTGCCCAATTTGCATGACCTTTGCTCTCCCATCATTGCTTGTTAACCTAGTAAACCAGGGAATACTACCTGTTAGCCGCTTTGCCTGCACTTTCCTATGTGTAACCAGCTGCCAAGCAGACAAAATTGGTATTTATCACATCGGGGCAACTTTTCACTGCTGGTAAGTATCAGCTGTCTAGAGAGCAGGCATGGGGAAGTCACCGAGCAGTGTCTGTGAACAGAAGAAAATGTGGAGCTTGGGAACAGCTGAAAGGAGGAATCAGCATGCCTTCCCAAGCAGCACGAAGAAGAGATGGGGTAAATCTGTGAAAGAAGAGAATGCTCCAGGAAGGAAGATGGAGAAAAGGGGGCAGAGTCAGCAGAAAGGAAATGCTTTAGATCTCAGAACATGACATGGTGATTTTATTTGAAGATGGGGCAAAGCCTTCGGCTACTAGGAGGTTTCTCAAGGCATAAGCTATCGTTTTTCTCTGAATGGGTTCTGTGGATATTTGGAGAGAGATGAGATGAAATAAATTCCCTCCTCAAGGGGATGGGATTTATTTCAGGAAGTTTCTCTTGGTCACTGACTGACATACCTTATTCTGTTTGTCATATTTTTCTCTTTGTTTATTTGTCTGTCACTAAGGAAATAATAACTGGTGTCATTCGTGTGTGTGTGTGTGTGTGTGTGTGTGTGTGTGTGTGTGTATGTTTAGGAGAGGCACTGAGGTCTGGAAAAAGGAGGTATTAGAGGCTGGAGAGGTGGAAGTGCAGAGGAGTAAGTGTTGGTGATGGTGACGCCGGAAAGAAGGCACTTCAGGTTCAAAAAGTACAAAGTACCCAACTTTGTTAGGGTCTGGCCAGGGCAATGGGAAGCAAGGGTGGAGTAGAGGTCAAAGTCACCAGTAGGTGGAGAAGCTTTAAGCCAATGGGTCCAGGTTTGTCCATAGAGAGTTATGGGGGAGAAAAGATAAAGGCAAAAATCCAAATATAGAATAGTGTAATATGAAAAGTGGAAAATTTCCACCAACTCTCCACCCCCATGGGACACTATGGAGGTGTTCTTTATTAAAAATATACCCACTTTGGTAGTGTTGGAGGTCAATGTTTAACTCTTCCAAGATGCTTGGGTTATGTTTCTTGACCCAGGTGCTGGTTATATAGTTGCAGTGAGTTTGTGAAAATGCATTAAACTTTACCCTAATATTTTTTTGTCTATATTATACTTAAACTAAAAAGTTTATTTACTTAAGCCATATTTATTTGAACTATTTCAAACTTAACAGTGAGATATTAAGAGTATTATAACTAACACTAGCATTCAAATACCCATTACCCAGTTTAAGAAATAAAATGTTACCAATACACTGAGCACATTTCCAACTCTCATCTCCAGGTAACTACCACCTTCATTTTGTAGCTTCTCTTTCTGTATATTTATACTTATACCAAATATAGATAGATAGATAGATAGATAGATGATAGACAGATATTCCTAAATAAGATATGCACTGTTTTGAGTACTCTCTGGTTTCATTCTACATGGATCTCTCTGCAGCTTGTCTTATTTTAAACAATGGAAGTGAAATTTACATATTTTGCAAGTATTTTAATGACACAATTCGGTGGTGTTTAGTATTCAGTTTTGTGCAATCACTAGCTATCTCTAGCTTCACAACTTCTTCATTACTCCATAAAACACCTCGTACTCATTAGGAAATCATTCCCCATTTGCCTATCCTCTCAACTGTGGGTAAATTCTATTTCTGTCTCTATGGCTTTGCCTATTCTAAATAAATAAACGTATAAAAGTAATCATATAATACATGAATTTTGCTGTCTGCCTTCTTTTACTTAACATAAGTGTTTCAAGATTCATCCAAGTCATATAGTAACATGTTTCAGTAATTCATTCATTATTGATTGACGTCTACCTAGTGTGTATGAAATGGTATCTCATTTTGGTTTTAACTTGCATTTCCTTATTGACCAGTGGTGTGGAACACCTTGTCAGGTGTTTGCTGGGCCATTTATACATCTTCTCTGGGGAAATGTCTGTTCAAGTCTTTGGCCCAGTTTTTAATTGGGTTATTTGTCTTTTTATTATTGAGTTGTAAGAGTTCTTTATATATTCTGGATACTAGACCCTTATCAGGTCTATGGTCTGCAATTATTTTCTCCCATTCTAGGGTTGCCATTTCACTTTTTAGTAGTGTCCTTTCATGCACCAAAGATTTTAATTTTAATGAAATCAGAATTAACACTTTTTCTTTAGTTTCTTGTGCTTTTAGTGTCGTAGCTAGGAAGGTTTTACCTAATTCATGGTCATGAAGATTTGCTCTCATATTTTTCTTAAGAATTTTATGGTTTTAGTGCTTACATTTAAGTATATGGCCCATTTTTACTTAATTTTTGTGGACATTCAACTTAATTTGTTTGTATGTGGCTACCCAGTTGACCCAGAATGATTTATTGAAAAGACTCTTCTTTCGCCAATGAATCCTTTACCACCCTTGTTGAAAATCAATTGATTATCCCTATGCCAATCCTGCATAGTCTTGATTACTATTGCTTTGCATTAAATTTGATATTGGGAAATCTGGATTCTCCAACTTTTTCATCTTTTTCTAGATTGTTTGTCTATTAGAGGTCCTATGCATTTCCATATAAATTTTAAGATTAATTTGTTAATATCTGCAAAAACCCAGGTGGAATTTTGATACAAATTGCATTAAATCTATAGATCTATTTGGGGAGGATTGCCATCTTAACAATATTAAGTCTTCCAATCCATGAACTTGGAATGTCTTTTTATTTATTTAGATCCTCCTTAATATCTGTCAATAAATGTTTGATAGTTTTCAGAGTATAAGTTTTACACTTCTTTGTTAAATTTATTCATAAAGATTTTATTCTTTCTGATGACATTATAAATGTAATTGTTTTGTTCATTTTTGGATTTTTCATTGCTTATGCTCAGAAATATAATTTATTTTTGTATATTAATCTTGTTGATGAACATGTTTGTCAGTTCTAATTTTCTTTTTTTTTTTTTTTTAAAGATTTTATTTATTAATTTGACAGACAGAGATTACAAGTAGGCAGAGGCAGGGAGAGAGGGAGGAAGGGAAGCAGGCTCTCTGCCAAGCAGAGAGCCCGATGCGGGCCTTGATCCCAGGATCCTGGGATCATGACCTGAGCCGAGGGCAGAGGCTTTAACCCACTGAGCCACCCAGGCGCCCAAGTTCTAATTTTCTTAAGAATTTTCTTTATACAAGGGAATGTCATTTGCAAATAGTTTTTTTCTTTTTTTTCCTTTCCAGTGTAGATGTCTTCTGTTTCACTTCCTTGCCTAATATTCCTGGTTCTACCTTTGTTAGAAAGGTTCTACTTGTGTAGAAGTGGGGAGAGTAGACATCCTTGACTTGTTTCTGATCTTAGAAGAGATTTCATTGATTTATATGTTAATATTTATTATATTCTCTTTTCTGCTTGCTTTAGATTTAATTTGCTCTTCTAGTTTTATTATTTGGAAACTTAGGTTAGTTTGCAGATATTTTCGCATATACATATACACATTTAGTGCTACAAATTTTTTTCTCATATACACATTTAATGCTACAAATTTTTCTCATATACACATTCAATGCTACAAATTTTTCTCTAAACACTGCTAAGCTGTATCTCACAAATTTGAATATTTGTATTTTCACTTCAAAATATATTTAAACTTCTCTTGAAGTTTCTTTTCGACATATGTGTTATTTACAAGTGTGTTCCTTAAGTTTCAAATACTTGGGAATTTTCCAGATCTCTTTCTAATACTTTTTTTTTTTTTTAGTTTTAATTTTGCTGTGGTCTAAGAACATACTTTGCATGATTTCTATTATTTTAAATGTGTTAAGGTTTTGTTATAGCTCAGAATATGGTATATCTTAGTGAATATTCCATGTGTCCTTGAGAAGATGTGTATTCTGTTTTTGTCAGGTGAAATGCCCTGTAAATGTCAATTACATCAAGTTATTTGATTGTGCTGTTCAGGTCATGTATAGTCCTACTGATCTTCTGCCTACTTGTTTCATCAATTCCCAAGACAGGAATGTTGAAGTCTCGAAATATAATTGTGACTTGGTCTATTTCTCCTTTCAGATATATTAGGCTTTTGCTTCATGTATCATAGAAGTCTGCTGCTGGGTGAATACACATTTAACATCTTCATGCCTTCTGGGAGAATTTGTTCCCTTATGTAGGGTCCATTTTTATCCCTCATCCTTTTCCTTGTTCTGAAATCTACTTTGACTGAAATTAATGTAACTATTCCAGTTTTCTTTAGATTAGTATTAACATGGCAGATCCCTCTCCATCTGTTTACTTTTACCCCCTCTTTATATTAAAGCAAGTTTATTATAGTCAGTATGTAATATATGTTTTCAGTGTATCTACAGGACTATATGTATTATCTATATATCTATAGCTTTCCATCTAAATAAATACAACTGATTTATTTTCCTAACATTTCCTGACATTATTCCTAATGAAGCAGAGGTCCCCTTCTTCTCAAAATACAAGTAATCATTGGACTGTAATAGAGCATTTTTATAAGCAGTTTCCTTGAATTTTCTGAGTCGTGATAGTTGTTTTCTGAAGTCACTTCAGCAACAGTTATTTAGTATTGAACATCATGGATTGAGACTTGATTATGTTGCTGAGGGGCCAGAAGAGTCCAGGAGGATAAAACTGTGACACGGAAGACTCCTGAGTGCCAGAAAACTTCTTAAATTCAGAGAAAATTGCTTCATTGTGTGTGGTGATTACGTCCTACCTCACAACGATTTAGAACGGGTACAAGCATAGGGTTTAGATGAGTTGGAGTTCAACACTCGATTCATAAATGAGGAATCTGAAACCAAGATCTGCGCACCTGAGTTTCCATACAGCAGATCATATTTCCTTGGTGCTGTTGGCAGAACAGCGTAGGTTACATTATTACATTGTTTCTGTGATTGTTTTACCAGTAACATCCATCCCAGCAGCTACTTAGTTTGATACTCGTGAGCCGCCAAGAGCCAAAGGCAGAGGTTGCTTTCTGTTGGGGGGTGAGGGAGAGCTACTATCATAAATAAAATGTCCCAACCTTGAACTTGGCTGCACGTGTCAAATCTCTTTTTTAGCTATTTCTCAACATTCTTGAGCTAATTTTCAGATCTTGCAACTTTTTTTTTTCCTTAAAATTTTGTTTACTTATTTGACAGAGAGACACAGCAAGGGAGGAAACACAAGCAGGGGGAGAGAGAGAGGGAGAAGCAGGCTTCCTGCCGAGCAGGGAACCAGATGCCGGACTCCCATCTCAGGACCCTGGGATCATGACCTGAGCCCAAGGCAGATGCTTAAAGACTGAGCCACCCAGGGGCTCCAAGATCTTGCAACATTTAATCTTGAATTCAAATTTCCAAATTGTATTTACCAATTCCATTAAGATTGCTGTTAGTGAAACTAACATCCTCATTGTTTCTGGGCACTTTATCTTACCGCAAGGAGAATTTACTTGTGTAAATGACTACTACTTGGCAATGCCCAGCTAACATTGCAGACTTGCCTTCTCTAGGAAGTTATTAACAAGGGCCTACGAACTTCAGGGTCAGTTTGAGTTGGTTAAAAAAAATCCGAAGTTTGAAAATGAAGACTGGATTTGTGTGAAGCTCTGATGCCTTCCTAAATATATTTTAAGGTTTTAAGCAAGATCTCTTTCTTAGATATTTTAAATTTTTTGTCCTAATCATCCATGATGCCAGCAAATAAGAAAAGTCTTTAATTTAGAGAAAGCAACCACCAAATATTTGCAGTATTTTTCTTTTCAAATGTTTGGATTGTCAGTTTTATTTCAGGGTGTTTCTTAATTTATCCAAACAGACTTGTCAGCCTGTCCTGTTACAGGGGCTCCTCACAGTATAAGGAGAATGACAGTGTTAGTATGTCTTTCCATTATTACAGAAACTCTATTTTTTAAAGTGCCTTTAGTAGGATTCCGGGAATTCTCTGTAGGTTAACAGTGGAGCTTCCACCATTTAGAATTCTTTTCTCCTAATGAAAGGCGTCTGAACCCTTGAACTCTGTCAGGGACTTAGGCATGTTCCCTGGGCCTGATTTTCATCCTCAGAAAATGGAGGTCAGATACATGTCAAGAATAAAGGAAGGGTCAGATTAGAGTACTTAAAGACTTTGTACATATCCAGATGACATTAATGTGTTGACCATAGTCTCTGGAAACTGCTAGGCTCTTGGTGAGTGAGTGAACTAACAAATGAATGAATAAGTAAATAGTGATAAAAATGACAGCAAATATTGAGAAGCAATTAATTATATGCATAGTAAAACATCTTACTTTCTGCGTGTTTGCCTGGAGTAAATGGAGATTGTTATAAAAAATATAACACTTCTCCAAAGTCTTCCTTTTCCAAGGAACTAAGGCAGTATAAATTGGTAATGAATTTTCATAAGGAAATGACTACTGGAGATGCTAATTTAGGATTATAACGATTTCATCATTTCTTATAAAAATCAGCTTTCATTATGACCACTTTCCCTGATGATAGTATCTACGAATCTCAGTTTGATAAGTGTGTGAAACAACGTAAGGGGGAAAATCATGTCTGTGTTCTATCTCTGTAATTATTACCATAGTGAGTTTATGAGCTCAGGTGTGTAAGATAAAATTTTCTGTACTGTCTCTTATTCAGCTTCTGGCTTTTGGCATCTTTTCCATTCGGCTGAAAGAAAAAGGGGCAAAAACTCTTGATCTTTGTTGGGATCCCTTCCCTCCTGACGCCCACTCAGTTCCTGGGGTTGCGCCAAGTGTATGGGAACGTACACAGTACTCAGATTCCGGGGGGGAGAGTGAGAGTTATTTGTCATTAGTCTCCTCAGAAATGCTGTTGCGATGTCCCTCATCCTTGTTTGCATGGCCGCCTCAGGTCCAGATGGCACCCCCGCTCATGCTTGAGGCACAGGAATTTCTTGGTCAGTCAAGTCTGACTTTGCTAGATGTGTGCCCTGCTCCTTTTCCTCTCTGGGGTCTCCCTCTGGGGGGTTTTGCTATCATCTTAGGACCTCGTTAGGATGTACTTCTTTCTCTCATCCCAGCTCCTCCTCACTACCTATCCTTCACTCCTCCTGCCACTCTCCCACCCCCAGGAGGAACTTCTATGAAGCAGAGGGGTGATCTTTCTCTACATTTCTTCTGAACACTTAGTCATGGCTTTTAGTGTAACAAAGGTTACACTATACAGGGTGCTTTCATGTTTTGCTCTGACCCTTGTCTCCCTCACAGCCAACTGCCTGCCTGAGAGCGAGAAAAGGAAAAAGAAACTGAAAAAGAAGGGGGAAAAAAACCCCAAAGAAAAAACATTTTGAAATCCATACATAAATACCTCAAAATAAAAACACAGACTGACGTGTGAATGGGAGCTAACGTTATTATTTAATACATTCCAGGCACTCTGCTTGATTCCTTCAGATATATTACTTCATTTCAATAGCACAACAAGATGGTAAGTACATGTACTTATTATCCTTTTACAATCAGGTTAGAGAGATTAAAGAACCTGCTCAATATTAAATTTGGAATCAGGTGGTTACAATTCTAAGTTCCATACCTTCTTCTATTTACTTTGTGTCACTCACAACCCTACAAATATAATGCTCTGTAAAAGCTAGCTAGCAAACAAGAAATATGAAAAGATAGTTATTTAGAATTACATGAGACTAGTTGATCCCTCTGGGGACAACTGGGCTGAGAACTGGGGTCTGAAAACTAGGGTCTAGTTAACATGGACCTCACTTCTTGCAGAACACACAACACAAAGTTGCTCAACCCAAGTGTCCCTCAGCTGAGAAACTGAGAGATCAAGTGTAGTGCATTACCACGGACTACTACTCACAAATAAAAAGGAATGAATTACTGATATGCTTGACAATGTGGATGAGTCCCAAATGCCCAATGGTAAGTGAGGAGAACCAAACCTAAAAGGCTACATGATATATGATTCCATTTATATGACCCTCCAGAAGAGGCCAAGTGATAGGGACTGTTTTGTATTTTGATTGAGGTGGTAGTTGCATGACTGTAGAGGTCATAAATTGCAGAACTGTCAGGAAATGGGTGAATAGTACTGTATGTAAATTATACCTTAATTTTTTAAATGGGAGAAAAAACACAAAGTTGTTTTGGATGAGATGCTTTAGTAACCTCATTAGAAATACTCTATCTTAGGATTTTTAGGCAAAACTTGGAAAATGGAATGGATTCAATCCCTGAATAAGCAACTCCCTCTTAATATTATATGTAACCCACAGAAGCCCTAGGGACCCCTAAATGTTTTTATTTCCTCAGCTAGATAAGCATAATGATGTTGAAATGCGTCTTACAACCAATGATAAGTGACAATAGCCAGGTGCATGTGAGATCATTAAGTTTGGATGAAGTCATTATTTTCTGCAAATGTATAAAACATACAAAATTAGCCTTTGGGTAATTAATATTGACCTTCAATTAAACTTAAATTTATTTATTGTTCCTTCAAATGATCTCAACATTACTACATTAGGCTGCATATTATTTTGTACAGAGAGAATTGACAGATACCTGCCAGGCAATTCAATTTAAGGCAAAAGAAATTGCCAAATCCTGCACAAACAGAATATTTTAAATCTAGGAGACACTGAGGGTCATTAATAGATGTATTTGAAGAATCATCACTCACAACTTGAATACATCCTTTGCTAAGACAATATACACCTTTGGCTCTCCATTCCTACAGCAGAGAAGTCCTTTGACCCCATTGGGTTCCCACTTTGTGGTGGCATTTGTGTCATGGATGAGGGAAAGAGAGCCAGCTTGGTTGAGTTACACAGGGAAAGACAGAGGGTTTCTTATGGAAGAGAGAAAGAAATTCAGAAAATGGAAGGGAAGAGAAGAGAGGGGAGAACCACCAGTAGAGGGTGGGATTTAGACAGAGTTTTAGGGAGATGTTTTGTTTTGTTCTCTTTGGGGGGCAGAGTGGAAGGAAGGGGTAAGAGACAGAGATGAAGAAAGAGTATTTGAAAATGGTTTTCTATGTGTTATAAATAAAATCCTCTTTTGGCCCTTTTAAAAGATTGAGCTAAAGATTTAAATTCCTTTTTGATGATGTCGGATGTTAAGATTGGTTTTTCTCTTGAAGGTGATACAACGCCAAGAAGGACCATGAAGAGCCTCAGCTTTTATGAGTAACATATCTGTCAAAGGCTCCAGGCTGACTTTTAAGAAAAACTGTGTAACTTCCAGGGAGATGTAATTTAATGAAGGACAAATATGAAACTCTTTGTTTAACCAAATAGGAAGTGCAGAAGAAATTCTGATATTTTTCAATATCCCTCTGAATTATACTGTCAGTCTTCAAGGGGTAAAGAAACCAAAATAACGAGCACGAGTTATGAAAAACAGCTTGTCACCATGATGCCAGGCATATCTGTCAAGGGCCAAAAGTGAATTGGATGACTATTTAGACATGTATGAGCAAATCTTCAACTCAAACTTTTCTCATTACACTGAAGAAGAAAGTTAGTCTATAATTCCATATGAATGCTTTTGTTCATTATTTAAAGCATATACAGTACTTGCACAATTGGTTTGTATGCCTTTTTCCTCCTGCACAGCTATTATTAAGCCTGGGATACAGTATACAGTTTATGATATATTAGAATCAAGTTCTAGGTGTTCCAAAAATAATTTTCCAGTTACCGTGCCTTTCTTCTGAGAGACCCACAGAGAGGTTTGATGCTTGTGTGTGGGCAGGGGACTGGTGAAAGGGCTGATAGGAGAAAGAGATGTAGGAGGAAGAGGAAAAGCAAACAATGCTGGGAGGTATGCCCTGCTTCCCTAGGATGGCCCTGGATACCTGCCCCGGAGCACAGCATGTTGACAGTGAGGTCCCAGTGCTGGTTGATGGGGTAGCTCTTTCTTTTTGTCCAGACCTATGAGGTTTGGCAAGCTGCACTGCCTGCAGTCCCAGGTTCGATTTTCTTCCTTATGTCTGTGGTTTGTGAGGGATCTGTAAGGGAGCATAGGGAAATTTGAAGATATCCATCACCTGCCCAAGTGTCTGCTGACATTTCTTTCAACCGTCAGACTAGGGGTGTGGGAAGGTATGGGCTTATCTGAATGGCTCAACAGTGCATTGAGAAATTCTCTTTTATAGGGAGAATGTCCCTCAGTTGCCTGTGTACTTGGCTTTCGGGTACCTTTGACTCACACTTTGCATTCTTGCTGTTTGGACTCGTTTGTATTTAAAGGGAGCAATAGGGATTAAAACAGTTTTATAGTGAAAAATTCATCATTTTTTCTGAGTTGTAAACTATAAGGCTGTTTCCTTGAATGTTAACAGATCAGGAGTGTTGAAATTGCTTGCTGAGCATGTGTCTTCTGTGCCAGAAAAATCAAGACTGAATCAAGAACTCAAAAAACAAGAACACCTGACTTCCCAGCTAAGGCAAGTGTTGGGTCAACTATTTGGTATCAATGGCAGATCAGCTGAAGTAACCAAAGACTGACCGTGGCCTTGTATGAAAGGATTCTAGCGTTTGTTTATCATCTGCTCGGCAAATGGCAGTGCCAGGCATTGTTCTGGGTGGTGCTTTTATAAGGGGTACAGAGCGCCTGAGTCTTGGTCAAATGCTGTCTACGCTCCGGTGTAAGAACAATGTGCGACCGCAGTCAGTAGTGGGCTTTATTTAAAGCATATTTCACACTGAACTTCTCGAGCTCATTTCTCGAGGAATTTCATTCATTACCTTCTGCCAGTTGCTCATTATTTTCCTTTATAAATGAATTGGCTAAGTGACATGCATTACAGATAGATTATATTTCTAAACCTCCTGAACCTTCATTCTGGTAAACATGAGCATCCGCCTTAAACAGAGAAAGTCACAATAGCGAGCTGAAGTTGTTATAGCAACAATGAGAACACTTCAATATTCAGGAACCATCGTTTTTTCAAGAGTAAATGATACAATGAATGCTTGATGCTCTATTGTTTACAGACTTCCTTGTGACTCATAACTCTTCATATGTCAGTCCCAAACAGATGGAAGAGTAATTCTATGAGACTTAAACAATAATTCAAATATTGGTATATGAAGCTGCTTTAAAAAGTCTTGACAGGCTTTTTACTCATGATAGGTTTATGCCTCTTTTTTATTGTAACAAAACTTCAAAAATTGCATCTAAATTAATGAAACTTTTCCCATTTCCTCAGAGGAGAGCTAAAACATGCTCATCTAGGTAAGTTTTTTTGCACATGCCCAAAGAAAACCATAGGATAGTGGAAGAACATATCCCAAGTGGGCTGGATCTGAGGTCCTGGTTCTGCTACTTATAGCTGAGCGACCTTGGGCAAGTGTTTCCCCTCACACCACCTCGGTTTTCCTATCTGTGAAGTGGAGATGGTAAACTACCTTCTTTGTGGGGTTTTTGTGAGAATTTTTTTTTTTTTAAGATTTTATTTATTTGAGAGAGAGAGAGAGAATGTGCACAGTAGGTGGGGAGGATGGCAGAGGGAAAAGCAGACTCCCAGGGCCCTGGGATCATGACCTGAGCCAAAGCCAGACACTTAACTAACTGAGCCACCCAGACACCCCAGGTTGTTGTAAGGATTAAATGTATAGTACATAAAGTGTTTTGCCCGAGAAAGCATTACACAAATGTTTGCTCTCCTTTTAAAAAAAAGGAGAGAGAGAGATTTATTTATTAATTTATTTATTTGAGAGAGAGAGAGAGCGAGCTGGGGAAGGGACAGAGGGAGAGAATCTTCCAACAGTCTCCCCGCTGAGTGCAGAGCCCCACTCAAGGCTCGATCCCAGGACTCTGAGATCACGACCCGAGCTGAAACCAAGAGTCGGACATTCAATTGACCAAGCCACCCAGGTGCCCCAAATGTATATTTGCCTTTTTTAGATCTGGTTCAAGTATTTGCATTTGAGCAGCATTTGGCAAGATGAGCATGTTAGTTGCCCATTATTTTCTTAACATTCTCTATGGAACAAATAAATTGAATATGGGGGGATATCTATTTTCCAAGAGCGCGGTTCAAAAAATTATTGGTAGTAACTCCCAGCTATTCCTTTTGTATCTCCTCCCAGTTCTTGCTCACAGGAACATGTTTGGGGTGAAATTATGGGAAGCAGCATGGGATTTGGGGAGTAACAAGGCCTTTGAAGTCAGGCAAACCTGATTTCAAATCTAAGCTCTGCCACAGATAGTGACTTAACCAATGTTATCACTTGTCCATGGGGCAGTGCTACTAACTTTGTGGGATTAAATGAAATGTATGTACTTAACGCATCCTAAAGGTCAACAAATATTATTTCCTGTCTGAGTGAGCTGTCCTAAACCAATCCTTGAGCAGAAGTGGCCAAGTTCTGACCCACATAGGCCTGCCCTGCTCTGCACATCCCTCGGCCCCACAACATCACAATCACTAGAAACATACAACCAACTCAAACTGGAGTCAGATATTTAATGGGTTGACCTACAACCTATGAAAACAATTGGCATAAAAGTTTTTTTCAAAAAAGGATAATGAGATCATCTTGGCCAATCAGTACCTGCTTCAATAAAAATTATGGAAAGAAATTGGTGGAGGGAATTAGCAGGAACTAAAAAACCAGCGTTTAAGGGGTCGGGCCCAGAAATGTGCTGGCATGATGGGGGAGCAGAATCTAGGAGCTGGCACAAACCGTGAGACAGAGAATTAAGGGAAGAAAGAGTGAATCAGTTGGCTGGCAACATGAAGACTGGAAAAAACAAAGGCCAAGGAGTTAAATCATCCTGATGGCAGAGGTTCCATTGACTCCTGTTGCTGAGTGGGTTCCTAGAGCCCCCACTAGATAAGAGCTCCCTGCCTTCATCCCTGAGGCTGATGCTCCACATTTGCTATGAGGTTGAGGTAGGGGGTGGGGGGATATCTTCCTATGGGTTCCCAAATAACACTGGCCTCCTGGTGGAGGTTCCTGTTCTATTCATCTCTATTTCCACTCTTAAAGTAAGCTGTTTTACTTGGCGTCAAACAAATAAGTCCTTGTTTCTCTCTCCTCCAATACTGTAGCAGGAAAAAGAAATATGTCTGCTACCAGGAAAAGATGAAATCTTAGTGTGGAGTCCCTTGTAGCCTGTGGAACTGGCCTGTATATTTCAGGGTCCCAGCTTGGCTAAGCTTTTTTGAAAAGAGGTCAGTAGAAATTGGCTTTCTAGGTTTGAGTATTAGATGTCAGACATTTCTAGTCCCTAACTCATTGTCCTTACAGCTTTTCATTTTTGTGCCCTTAGACAGGAGGCAGTGGTATATACAGAGGTGCGGTGTATGGCTTTAGTTTCAGACTACTTGTATTTAATTTCTGCCTCCACCACTTACCAACTTGGGCAACACTCTTATTTCTCTATGCTTCAGTTTCCTCATTAGGATTGTTATTACACATGCTTGAAGATTATTGGTAAATATTATGTCAATCTTCTACCACAATATTCATTTGTTACATTTGTTTGTTTACTTCTATTTCTTTTTTTAGACTCTTCCCTCTTTTTTTTTTTTTTTACGATATTATTTATTTATTTATTTGACAGAGAGAGAGAGAGAATGAGCACAGCTGGGGGAGCAGCAAGCAGAAGGAGAGGGAGAAGCAGGCTTCCCACTGAGTATGGAGCCCAATGAGAGGCTTGATCCCAGGACCCCAGGATCATGACCTGAGCAGAAGGCAGACTCTTAACTGACTGAGCCACCCAGGCACACCTAGACTCTCCCCTCTTTGAGAGCAAATGAGAATAAGTACACTTTCGTATTTCCATTACTGTACATAATAGGCTCTCAATAAATTAGTATTTTAATATTTCCTTGTCTAAAAGAAACTCATTGCAAAATTTCATCCTGTTAGTTTTTATTCTCTGAATCTTACAGATTTTAAATCTCTGTAACCCCTCCCTCTACATTTGGATACAAACTTGTGGTAGGTATTATGCTTGCTTTCATTATTCATTTATTTTATTAATCATTCTGTTACTTAATTAGCTTCAACCCTTTAGAGCCCACCTTTGCTTACCATGTTTGCCCCTTTCTTCTGACATACTTTTTTTGCTCAATTTTTACTCAAATTAATTATTATGCTTATCATTCTTGAGGGTCTTTCTGCCTGAGTCTATCTGCTTCTCCAACTTCGCAAGGTCGTTTTGAATTCCAATCCCATCTGTTAAGAAGTTCACTCTCTCTCCAGGTGACTACATCAGCTAAATCAATGAGTTGCCTATTTCTTCAAACAGGTCATTGATGAAAGTTAAAGCACACAGCTTTTGCCTGCCTTATAAATAAAAACGTTATTTTCCAAAGCTGTAAGAACATGAGTAGGTATTTGAAGATCCAAGTGTAAAAGACATTTTTATGTAAGGAGAACTTTTGATTGTGAGAACAAATGGCTCAATAAATCTTTGCGTAATTGCTCAGTGCCCTACAACCCAATATTTCCATTCATAAACCAAGCTTTAGCCTCATGTAACTTAAAAAATTGTTTTAAAGTTCACTTGAGCCCATTCCACATCTAAGTTTATCCAGTAGATATACATAGTATCCTATATGTAGGTGTAAGTAAAAATTTAGCAAGCCAGCAAATAAGAATATATCCCAATTTTAGTGCAGTTTGGATGAGCAACTCTTAGAGGCTGGGTAAGAAGTTTGTATAGATTTTCCACAATAATTGGTAAGAGTCTTGATTTTAAGTAGGTTTGTTACTATAAGAAAAAAGTATGTTACTCTAAGGAGAAAGGTGAACCAATAGATCAAAACATGTTATTATTTCATTAGATGAAAGTAATAAATCTAAAGACCGTGTTTGCAGATGAAAGGAAATCATTGTTGTTTTTTTGGTCTTGAAAGAATATATCCTTATTAGGAATCTAAGAGAGTTTCTTGAGTCAAGTTGGGGTCCAAAACAGTTTGCCATGTTTAAGAGTGTGTTCAGCTTTCCTGGTGTTTACCCAAGCACTTTATGCCACTCTGCAGGTCACAGAAAGTGACCTAAGCCCTTCACCATTGACATCCAAAGGTTTCTGTCCAGTCCTCGGGAGAATGCCTTTTCCTTGCTTTTCCAACCAAACAGACCTACAGCAGTTTGTATGATCACCTGCTGGAACACTAGAAAAAGTCATGATGAAGGTAAAGATTTACGATCATGGTTAGAATTTAGGCTGAGTTTTCATGGAATAACTTGCTTCATTGAAAAATAGTCTTTTATGGAGATACGAAGACTTTTCTAAGCAAGGACTGAAAAGGTCTCTTGGGGCTTTCAGCCTGATGTTTTGTTTTGCACTACTGGGGTTTTCCTTAGGTTGTAAATTTCAGCTTTCTAATGTCAGATCTCTCCTTTGTTGAGCTTGAAGGCATCTCTGGAATTACTCAGCAGAGGGACTTTGGCAATTCCCTGCCCAGTTCTTAGGTCATAGAGCTGATTTATGGCGGGAGGAGGTTTTCTAAACAGTAGATGAAATTGGTGAGATGTTATCCATTTATTAAAGTGGGTTCAGGAGTTCCTCCTGCTGATCAGTGGGAGTCATCCTAAAAAAAATCAGCCCTGGATGCATTTATTGCTGTTCTCTGAATTTTACTGCAGGAAAATAAAAATCACCCCAATAGAAATTGTTTAAGGGTAGAATCTGAAGAGTATACTGGTAGCATTATAGCATATTCTAAATCTGCTATTTCAGATTGATAGCATTAAAGCACTTTCAGAAATGGCTGTTCTTATTGATGTAAATTTGCAATTTCAATATTTATTCAACTAGCATTTATTGAGTGTCCTTTCTGTTCAGGAACTGCTCTAAGTACTGTGGACATAGCAGAGAACAAAGCAGACAAACTGCCTGCTTTAACTACTGGAACAGACATCATTTGGTAACAAAAAATATATAGAGCAAAACAGCCAATATTTGGGACTCTGATGACAAATACAGGAGGGGTATAAAGAATTGGGAATGGTGGTCATTTTAGGGACTTGTAAGTTTTCTACTGATGCTTTAACAAAGTACCACAAATTTATTGGTTTAAAATAACTTAAATTTATTATCTTATAACCTTGTAGGTCAAAAGTCCTACACTCCTAAAATCAAGTCTTAAAATCAAGGCATCTGCAAGCTCTAGGAAAGAATCCTTTCCTTTGGCTTTTCCAGACTCCAGAGGCTTCTCGCATTCCTAGGCTCATGGTCCCCAACTACTCTATCTCTAAAGCCAGCAATATCACATCTCTCTGACCCTTCATTTCTTGTCACATTTCCTTCTGGCCACAGCCAGAAAAGATTTTCCTATCCTAAGAGCTCATGTGCTTAGATTGAGCCACTCAGATCATTAAGGATAATCTCTGTATTTTCAGGTCCATTAATTAGCAACCTAAATCTTATTCGCAACCTTAATTTCCTTTTGCCATAAGAAAAACATAAACACATTTATTTAGATGCCTGAATTATCCGAGGTTTGGTCAGTGGGAACCTTTGAGTTCTGTGACCATTTGACATGTCTCTATCATAATTTAAGCACCCTCTCGCTTCTGGTACAATAAAGTGATCCAGGCTTATTTTGTACTTCCCCAGCCCTAGCCCATCGGCCATTTATTTAAGGATTCCTGGTTCCTTTTAATGAAAAACTGGTAGGTAGTTGCAAGCTATGTTCATTGGCTTTGAGGTCTGTATATATTTTGAAGGCATAGTCTGAAGGTGTGAATGGAAAAAGGAAACAATGGATGAACGGAAAGTTTTGGACCTGAGCTAACAGAAGAATGGGGTTACCATGAACGGGGATGGGGAGGGCTGAGGTAGAGTAGGTTTGGAGGGAGGATCTGCAATTCAGTTTAGACGAGGCCAGCTGAGATCCTTATTAGACATTCTACTGGAGATGGTAAGTAAGCACTTGGATATCTGGGTTCTGGAGGGAATTCTAGACTAAGGATGACATTTGGGAATCATCACTGTGTAGATGACATTTAAATCCAAGAGAAAGGATAAGATCGTCAAAGGAATGAGTATAGATACTGAAGGAAAGATGGCCAGGGTCTGAGTCCTGGGGTGCACCAACATAAGAGATGGGGGGGGCGGAGAGGGGAACAAGCCATAAAGGAAACTCAGAGGCAGTGACCCCTGAAGTAGAAGGAAAAGCAGAACTTGGTGTTCCAGAAGACAAGTGAAAAAACAGGTATGGAGAAAGTGATCAGCTCTGTCAAATGCTGTTGCTAAGTCGAGTCAGGTAAAGACTGAGAATTGACCATTACTGAGGGGAAGTGGGCAGTTCCTCTGATTGGAGAGGTGTGAACAAAAATAGGAAATATGAAATCAAACAGAACACATGTAGACAAATTCTTTGAAGGGCTTGCTGCAAAGAAGAGCAGGGGAATGGAGTAGTAACCACTGAAGAACTAAGGTCATGTAAAGTTGTTGTTTTCAATAAGATGGAAGAAATACCAGCCTGTTGTGATGTGGATGGAAAGTGATAGACTGAGTTAGGAGTGGAAAGATTAATAGATGGCACAGGGGGGGTGGGAAGAGTCTGTTGCCTTGCCATTTCCAGCTTATAGAGGCTATCTACCTTCCTTGGCTCCCAGCTGCCTTCTTCCATCTTAAGAACCAGTAATAGCGGGCGCCTGGGTGGCTCAGTGGGTTAAAGCCTCTGCCTTCAGCTCAGGTCATGATCCCAGGGTCCTGGGATCGAGCCCCGCATTGGGCTCTCTACTCTGTGGAGAGCCTGCTTTCTCCTCTCTCTCTGCCTGCCTCTCTGCTTACTTGTGATCTCTGTCTGTCAAATAAATAAATAAAATCTTAAAAAAAAAAAAAAAAAAGAACCAGTAATAGCCAGTGAGTCCTTCTCACACCTCTCTGACAGCTCTTCTAATCACCATCTCTCTCTCTCTCTCATTGTGCCCAGAAAAGATTCTCCAGTTTTAAGGACTCCCATAATAAGTTTGGACCCACCAGATGGTCCATGACAATCTCTCCACTGCAAGGTCCTTAACCTTTATCACATCTGCAAAATCTCTTTTGTGGTGTTGAGTACCACATCCACAGCTTCTGGAGATGAGGACTTGGATATTATTCTACCAGCCCTAACATCCCAGAAGTACCAGAATGCTTGAAATGGATAGTTTCCTAGTTGGTTGTGTTTTTTCCTTGAACCTCCTTGGCTTACTCTTTAACTGTTAAGACTGGGGTAGGCTTCTTGTGAGTTCTCATGAATTCTAGATAAGTGGGGCTTAATTCTATGTACACCTGCATATGGGCCTCATGGATCTGTCATTTAAGTGATGCTGATTAGCTCTGCATTCACTCAACTATCACTGAAAGGGAAGATGGATGCAACTCCCAGATTCATCTCCCACTCTTCTCCTGTAAATAATGTCCTCCAGGCTTTCTGTACCTGGCTTCTAGCCAAGTTGCATTAGTGGAGGTCTGGGGAGAGATTAGACTACAGGAGGAAGAAAGGAGCTGGGGTATTTCTCGCTTTCCGTTTCTGCCTCCTGGGGTGGTTCCCTGCAGTCACCACATTGCTCTCTGGTGCCAGCTCCCCTGGGCAGCCCCCTGTGGGACTCAAGCTGCAGCCGGAGGCCTGGCTTCTGGATTCTAGTACCCCCACCCTTTTCCTAGCCATGCTTGTGATTTCCTGCTGTTGCCAATCTCCAAGCTGCCTGCATTCCCTCTTTGGCTTCTCAGCTCTTCCATCACGGTGTCGGTCATTCACCGCATCAGATTTCCTATATTTGAAAATATCTAGGGTCGGTTCTGTTTTCTTGGCTCAACTTTCACTGATAGAGTGAAAAGGAAAACTATGCGAATTTCAATCTTGCCTTTATAAAAATAATCTCCCTTACCCATCCGAAAGGGACTCTTGTATTCTTAAAAAATAAAAAGCTTGATAAAAAATCCATTCAGTTTGTTTAGAGGTATATAAAAAAAAATTTTAGCACCCTCATGGCATTTCTGACATGAAATATGTAGCTTGATGTTTACTTACTGAGACTGATGTCATCGAGTGAGCTCCACTAGCACACAAAAAGGAATTTCAGGAAGCCATCCTGAACTGCCAGGGATCAGGTTTCTGAATGATGAGCTGGGTGGTGTTGGGGTGGCAAGAGACGAGACCATATCCTACGGCCGGTGCCAATCAGGAACACTCAATCATGGCTTTGGGGCACAAAGGACAGGGTGAAGAGAATTCCACATGTCTAAGAAGTGCTTTCCTCTACTTCAAGGAGAGGGAAAACTAGGGCAAGAATGCAGTCGAGGCTGGCGGTGGCCGGCTGCCACTCATTTCCTCTTAAAAAACAGATACACACAGACAGTGGGAAAGGAATGAAGGGAAGTTTACTCTCCTCTGAATAGGAAGGCTATTAGCCAGAGTAAAAAGATTAAAAAATAATTTGCATACATGATTATTAGGATGGAAAAGGATGACTCTAACTGCAGTTCTTGACACAACTTTGTGGCTTTCTGCGGTTGAGATAATGTACATAAAGCAGAGACCCCACCATCTGACTAATTAACTCGGCAGCAGGGAGGGAATGGATGAAAGGATAATTAATAGGTCAGAGACCCAATGCTGTGTTATGATTATTTGAATAATATTATGATAATTTGAATAACGTACAAGAGTTTGTGAAAATTGGTTGCTGGCTAGGACTCCAGCTGACAAAACATTTGAATCACGCTCATTTTATACCTCCTGGGTAGCTTTCCTTCCTTCCTGAAAGTACTGAGCATATGTTTGACTATTGGGGGTGGGGGGGTGGGGAGAGATGGTGGGAAATGACTGTGAAAAAAACACTGTTTCAAATGTCCATGGCAGAATTCCTCCATTTCTATTCACATTGAAGTGACCTTAACCAGCAGCACGGTTGCCGAGACAATAGAGACTGTAGCAGACGACTTTGCAGGGAACATTCAATGAAACAAACAACCCAGTGCTTATTTCCTGGTTCAAAAAAATAAATTACATAATTAGATTAGGTCTATGGTTGATGGATTTCCATCTTTATATAGAAAAACAAAACTACAGAATTACTCTTATTTTAAACAACTAGGGATTTTAAACCAAGATATTTATTTAGAATTGTTTAAACATACTGAATGTTGAATGGGTCCTACACAAAAATTTGTTTAGAAAATCTTGTAGATTATTAACTAATATGGCAGCATTTGTAATATTCCTACAGTCGACAATGGGGCAGTTTCATATCAGGTATCATTTCTGTGGCTTCCCCCCCCCCCTTTTACTGAGAAAATGGACTTCATTGTCAACATCTAAGCGGCAGTCTAGAACATGGCCTGAGGGTGTTTAGGACAGGTAATAAGAAAGGCCAACCTGCTTTCTGCTGCATGAGTTTATTTTCCTGCAGGAGTTCTGTGTCAGTTTTATTACTTATGCGAGAAGAGGCGCTTCCTTCTATCTTTTCATTAATCCAGTTATCCTCCACTGGGGGCGATTTTGTCTCCCTAGGGGACATTTTAGTCTGTCATGATTTGGGAGAGCTACTGGTATCTACAGGGTAGAGCCTAGAGATGCTGCTAAATGTCCTACAATGTACCGGACAGCAAAGAATTGGGTGGCCCCAAAGGTCAATAGCATTGACACTGAGGAAGTGCATTAATCCAAGAGTGGCCTTTGGTGAATACAAGAATGAAAATGGTGCTGGCTTGGCTAAGATCCTCTTAATTTACTGTGAGCTTTTGTTCTCCATTTCTAAGATTTTGCCTCTAAAAATAGGGAAAGTAAGGACTCTACTGCCTATGACTACATGTTGAATCTCTTATGCTAGCATTTTAGGTATAGAGGTTAGATGGCTACAATTTGATTAGTAAGGACTAACATTAATGAATAAATAAGTACAAGCAATTCTTAGTCCCAAGACTAAGAATTGTAGGTCAAAGATGAACCTAGGAATAGGATGAGTATATTTTTCTGAATGTTCAGATAAGCAGTGGCCTTCAGGGGACCTGTGAGGCTACTGACAGCCATCTGTAACCAGAAAAGGTAGAGCTGAGAGTATCAGGGAAGCTGAGCAGAATTTCAGAAGAAAACTGGGCTCTATCTCTAAGGATATGATCTAAATGCCTACCTACATAGTGTTTGCAGTCCCATATGTTCTTGCTAGCTATTTTAAAGGGTTTAATTGCTCAAAGGTTTAGTTGAGAGTGTGACACGTATTATCTATTATGACTGGTACGTGAATTAAAGAGACAACTTTATTCCTGAGGTAGAACCCCTCCCCCAAAATTACAAGCTGTCAGGAGACCTCACTGATGATAAAGAATATGCTATTTGTTATTTAAGAATACTTATCATAGGGGCACCTGGCTGGCTTAGTTGGTTAAGCGTCTGCCTTCTGCTCAGGTCATGATCCCAGGGTTCTGGGATCAAGCCCCATATTGGGCTCCCTGTTCAGCAGGGAGTCTGCTTCTCCCTCTCCCTCTGCCTGCCGCTCCCCTACTTGTACTCTCTCTCCCTCAAGCAAACAAACGAAATCTTTCTAAAAAAGAATACTTATCATAAAAATTGATGAAGAACATTATTTGCATTTTAGAACGAGTGACTGGACATTAGACCAGGCTAGAATTTCAGCTTTCCAGCTTGAGTGTTTTCTCCCTGATTTCACTTCCTAAAGCAAATATTACTAAATTTTAGGTTGCCAGGCCGCTCACAATAAGCACCTGTATCCACCACCCAGTTTCTATAAAAAAATAGAAAATACAGAAAGTAGAACAAGTATCATTGTTATGCAGTTAATGACTTGATGTAGAACAAGAGATTATATACACTTTAGAATTAATATATAATTTTTGAAACATTCGTAGTAGTTATGTATTACTGTGTAACACTCGGCTCCAAACATATGTTGTTATATAGGAATCTTTGAGAAAGGATAAGAGTTGGTCAGATGCAGAAACTATCATCATTTACATGTAGTGAGAATGTGGAATAATACAGTCTCTCCTGCTTTCACTTATTCAGCTTTGTATTATAAATGCATGTTTCTTACTTTTGTGTTCTTACCATAAAAGAAAATTTAATAAAAGCTTCTTGTGATACAAAAAGAGAGAATATTTTTTTAAAATGTTGGCTTTTGCTGTTGACAAAAAGGTTTGGAAATAAATGATAAAGGTACACCCACTGACATCCATCAACACAGTAGGAGATAAGTATGTGGTATTGTATTTTAAATTTTTATTAATAATAAACCATATTTAAATAATAAGCATACACACACATGGTATTAAGATATGAAGAAATGATTGTGGTGTTTAGTTTGGGATTCTAAGGTAGATAACTTTGGTAGATAAAAACACAGTATTTGAAAAACAGAATTATGTGGGATTGATATATGAAATCCCAACTTACAGACAGTCCACTGAAGAACGTGACTCCTTTGTAACTCAGGGTTGTCAAAATAGGTTCCTAGACCATGAAAAGCTATGATCTGAGATTGATGGCCCAAAGCTGTAAGTGATAAGAAAAGACAATGAGTGACCAACATTGAAAGAAGGATCAGTAAAATGCAGAGGTTTAGAGTTCTAGAAGATTCCATTACCAAAGCAGAGTTCAATTCCTCAGACACAAGGACAACCATGAGCAAGCTGTGGAGTCCTTTCTTAATTCAGCAAGGGTCTAGTGGACATATTTGGGAGTAGTGACATGATGTTCCTTGTAGTAGTGACTGTAATGTTTTGATGGGTAAGGACAGCCTCCTGGGACTGAGTCCTCAAGCAGGAGAGGGATCTAGCAGAGCTAGGGCTTGAAGGATGTGCTTCAGCAGAGACGTTGCTCTTAAAGCCCTCTTGTTCCAGCCAATTCTCAATAGTTCTGAGAAGGTGGCTCTATTGACTTGTTCTCATCAATACAATGTCAGCTGACAACAAAGCAATGGTGGGCCTACAAATTCATAACATACTTTTCTAAAAGCATGTCAGCCAAAAGTGTACTACCATCAATGACCATCAAGCCATAATAAGCCCTTGACTGAGTGGGATTTTTAGTAGGGAGTCCAGCTCTCTCACCACACCTTTTCAATATTTACCAGCAGTTTGTGTATTGATGATTTGTAAACACACTTCTTTCCAGCTTCTTGTCACATCTCCTAGCCACTCCTAGCAACTCCACTGAGAGATCAGGTGCCCAGCTTATAAAGTTTCTCTCTAGCTCCACTCCTAAAATAGTCCTGGGAAAACATAGTAGAGGCCATCAGTGCCGCAGCTCTATTCCTTGGCTCTCACTGCTCTCACCTCCACCAAAATTCTCTCTACAAGCATCTCTGACTCTCACCAGAGCCAGAAGTGTTCCTGGGAACTGCCCTCAACCAACAACAAAAGGGAGTTTGGGAGAGAAATGCCCCGGAGGGACTATGTGTCACCATGACTGTTGCTCTGTGCTCTCTGGGAATTAACCAGAAAGACTCAGCCCCATTTGTCCACAGCAGTACCATGTGTACTGCATTTAATGGCACTTTTACCATGGCACAGTTTACCATGTAAACTGCATTTAATGGCACTTCCCCCCATATCTGTACCCGTTGTTAGTCTGTTTAATTATGCTCACCTGAATCCATCTCTATTCTCTTAACCCAGTGATCACCTTCTACTCTGACCTTGAAAATCCTCAAACATACATGAACTGAACCATCTATTTAGATTCAACTTCATGTCTCCAATCTTACCCCATGCCTGATACATTCCAGCTACATAAACCTTCTCATTATTCACTGAAAATGTTGCATTCTTTCCTATCACTGTATTCATATTCCTGGTGTGTTCTTCTGGTCTTTGGAACTCTCCTCTTCCCCTGCTTAAAAGTCACCCCCTCAGAGGTGCCTTCTTTGACACTCGCAGGCAAGATTACTTTCTGTCTGTTATGTTTTTCATACCACTGCATATATATTCATTAGAAAAATCATCACTTGAGGTTGTAATTATTTTTATGTCTGCCTTTTCAACCAGAGTATGAACTTGAGGACAAGAATAGTCTTTAGCCAAAATCCTGAGCTCGTGTGGCCAGATTGGCCTGAAGATAGCAGGTAGTAATTTAATGTGTGATGAATGAATAAATGTTACTTATTAAAGTTGCTGTTTTTTTCCCCCAATACTTCATCTGATTTTTGTAGAAAAAAAATTTGCTGCATGTTACTTCTGTTACTATGCATCATCTCCAATTCTGAAATGATCTGCCAGCTGGTTTCTTGTGTCCACATGTCTTACACTTCAGCTAGGTGTTTTTAATTACCAACTCAGCCCAGACTGACAGTAATCAGATGGGTTTCTGCCACCAGAAACCATAAAACAGCTTTAGGTCTTATTTGGTCTGCTGTTCCCCAGGCATAGTCCCACCTCCCAACTTCTGTTGAGAAAAATTGTAGATGCCTTTATGGTCTAAGTCACCGTTAGTTTGGCTTTTAATTAATCACAACTAAAAGAAATCTTAAATGATGAGTATATAAAATAATAATTTTAAATTGCATTAAAGAAATGACACATTATTTAGAGAAGCAGACAGGAAGAAGGGATGGGGAAGGAAGTACTGGAATGAAGAGAAGGAAGAATTGAGGAAGAATTACCCTATAGAGGCTTTACATCATTGGCAAGTCCTAGAGTATTAAGTAAGACAGGCATGATTTGGTAAAAAGGAGAAATGAGCATTCTTGAGTGGGCATGTTCAATGACCTAGAGCTAGGAGAGGTAAGGGAATTCATTTGCCCATAGAAAACAGCAAATTACTTAAAAACAAACATTTGGAACACAAATGTACATGAATTAGCAGACTCATGATTTCAGACTTACAGAAGACATTATCTGAAGAGCAGGATACTATTTTAGCAAAACGTTGGGAAAATTGTACTGGGCATCATGATGATGGTGTTGAAGAACGAAATTCCAGTGCCACCAATGGCAGTCACTCAGGAACCCTCCAGCATCACCAAGGTCATGTGCATAAGCATGTGTAAGGCAGATCTGTACTGTCCTGGTTGTATCATCAAAGGACAATATGACTTAGAGCTAGACACTTAATCACCCTAATAGCCACCCAGGCATGGCTCACTTTCTTCATTTTTGGAAAAAGGAAAATGTGTCTGAAGATTCAAGTTCCTTTCAACTCTACATCCTTGTCTCAGGGATCTCAAAGTTAAAAGACTTTTTCCTACCAGCTCTCTCTTAATGTCCTTATGTTTTTTTGAATCTGTATTTAAAATATAATAACTTAAGTTCTTAAAAACTATAAAATAAAAGAGCAAGAGTAGGGCATTGGAAAAAGTTATCAAGGAAAATTTTATTTCATATTTAGTAAGTTTTCTGAACCAAATTGCTTCTGACAGAGAATTTTCTATTTTACTATTTTTACTGCTTTTCTTTCTTTCTTTCTTTTTTTTTTAGCCTATTAGATAGGTAACTAATGCCCTGGGTTGTATTTCAAGCAGAAAGTTTTGTCAATGCTAACTAAATAATGACAGCATTTCCTTTCTGCTTCTTTGCTTATGGACCATGATCACAAAATTTTTTAGTTTTAAGGAGACTGAAAACATTTTCCTTTCTCAAAGAGGAGGCAGTTTCAAGGGTAACATGTGCAATGGGCATACACTCCTATCAGAAAAATTGCTTTATAGATGAGGGAAAAACGGTGGCCTACAATGTGTTGGACAAAGTTCTGGTTCCTGTGGAAACCAATGTTCACAGACTCTGACAGCACATGGCCTCCTGATGATCTTGGCTCACACAGCTGCACACAGCATTTTAGTTTGTATTGTCAAATGGAAAATAACCAAAGACTCTCAACTGAAAATTCATGACGCAGCTTGATATATGTTGAATGGCATTGGACACACTAGAGCAGATATGATTTAGAACCACCTGTGAGCATTACAAGATCTTGAAACATTAATTCTATCTGCCTCCAAAATTGTATTTGTGGAAAAAAAATAAATTATACTTTCTCTTTTTAAATTATATTTGCTAAAATTTATTTGACTGGTTGGCTCTATTTAGAACACGTTTTTAAAAGCAGGACGTGTGTTTCTCTAAATGCCAGGTGTCTTCCTAAGGACGTGTCCTATATGGTTTTTGGTAGTACTTAGCTTGTAATATATATAGATAACAAACATTTCTTAGGCTACATAATAATATGGATGATTAATTCTAACGTGACTTAAAAGCTTTTGTTTTTAAACTTTGGGAACATACTGGTATTGAGGGTTATGTTTAATTGTTCTTGTTCTGTTTTGTTTTGGTCTGAACTTCATCTCATTTTTTACCCTTATGGCTATGGTGTGAAGGATAATTAAATTTCTATTGAGTTTTGTGAACCCTGTGGAGAAAAGATTTATATCCACGTAGGAAATCTTGGAAGCATGAAGTTTTGTACACACATTCTGGGATTTCTGTTGTTACCTTGTTAGAAATCTTGAGAGTTAGCCAAGGAGTAGAAATGTAGAGCATACCCAGAGAATCTGGGAGAAAACTGGGAAGATTTGAGACTTAGAATGTGAAATGTTTGAACTTTTTCAGATTTATCCTGAGATTGCTGAAGTAAATTGCCTAGATAAGATTGGGTCTAGAATAGAAGCACAGTAAGAACCGACTTTTGAAATAACAGAAATAAAGTTTCTGAGGATAATCAGGCATTAGTGACAGGGCTTATAAATAATTGTTTCAAATATTTAACCATGAACAATATTTTTATAAATCATTTTTACCATTAGTGAATTTTAAGGTAGACATGCAACAGATACAGTAGGAAAAAATTATAAACTGAAATTATAATAAATTCCTTAAGCCTTTTCTTGTGTATGAAGAGGGGATTTTTTTCTATGTTTAAATGATCCACTGAGTACTGATTATACAGAGAACATGTTTCCAGAACATTTGAGCACTAAAACCATGTATGAACTTAATTATCTTACAGAAGCTGACTTTATTAGTCGGTGAAACATTTTAAAAAGAGTGAGATGATTCATAAGAAATGTTATTGTTAATTATTAATAAAGAGTATCATCTGGAAAAACACAAAGCTTTCTGTGGTTTGCTGAATGTATGGGGCATAATGGTGGGAAAGAACCATCAGCAGAGCCATGTGTTAAGTTGGAAGGTGGGAAGGAGGGTACAGGTGCAAAACAAAAGTTCTTCTTTTCTGAAAATGTTCCTATGCAACTTCCTGGTGGCTAGCTAATGCCAGAAAGAAGAGCTACAGGCTGATACTTCTGATTTGTATTTTGGTGAAATCCCCAGAGTTTTTACCAGTTTATTAAAAGCCAACCCTTTATGAGTAGATCAATATTTTTGCAAGTGTGCCTTCCTAGTAATCAGGTAAGCCTTGGGAAGCATTTCTTTCCACTTAAAAAAAAAAATCACAAAGAAAGCATGGACCATTTTCTCACAGAGGTTGTCCTTGACAAAAATCTTTATTGAGTATTACCATAATAATATAATATCTGTTACTCCATGGTCATGGATTGGCAGACTTGGTGTTGGTTTTCTCCTAAATTGATCTCAGTGCAATCACAATAAAAATTCAAACAGGTGTGTATGTGTGTAAGAAAATAACAAGCTGGCTTTAAGACATATATGAAATACAAGGAGCCAAAATTACTGAGATAGTCTGAAAAAGGAAGAATAAAGCTGGGAGCCTTCCACTGCCAAATAGCAACACTTACTGTAGAGCCACCAAAATTAAGACAGGGTGATACCACAACAAATATAAACAAGTAGTTCACAGTAAAGAGTAGAGTTCCCAGAAACAGAGCTACACATATATGTCACCTATAATGATTGCCCCATTCATGACAAAAGTGACACTGCAGTATAGAGGAAAAAGGATGTTTTTTTCAATAAATGAGTCTAGGTCAATTATCCATAGAAGAAAAAGTGTATCTTGACCTTATATTGCACTATACACAAAAATACACACTCAAAATGGATTAGAAACTTGGACATAAGCCCTGAAACTGAAAAATTCCTAAAAGAAACTCAGATGAAAGATGTTTTAAATAGGGTACAGAAAACACTAACAATAAAAGAATACTTGAGGACACCTGGAAGGCTCAGTCAGTTAGGCGTCTGCCTTCAACTCAGGTCATGATCCTGGGGTCCTGGGATGGAGCCCCATATCAGGCTGCCTTCTCAGCAAGGAGTCTGCTTCTCCCTCTGACCCTCTCTCCTCTTGTGTTTTTTCTCTCTCTCTGTAATAAAGTTAAAAAAATATTTAAAAAAAAGAATACTTCAAAAATTAGACTATATTAAAATTACAAATTTCCCTCATCAAGACATTACTAAAAGAATGAAAAGACAAAGAACAGAGTGGGAGAAGATTTTTTTTCAACATATGAAACTTACAAAGAGCTCATATGCAAGACAACCCCAATAAATCAATGAGACAAAATAATAAGCCAACTCAATAGAAAAATATGCAAGAGACTTATACAGGCACTTCTCAAAGGAAAATATACAAACAGCGAATAAACACATTAAAAGACATTTAACCTCAGTAGTCACAGAGAAATGCACTATATATTTATGTTTATATCTATGTATCTGTATCTATATCTATACAAAATAAAACAAAACAAAAAATCACAATGAGAAACTGCTTCTTACGACTAGAATGACTGCAATGAAAAAGACTGATAATATCAAGTGTTGAGAAGTATGTGGATAATTGGAACTCTCATACACTGTTAGTAGACAAATAATTTAATACTATCTAATAAACTTGGAAATAAGCATACCCTATGACCAGCAAAAACAATTTTGGATATATGTCCACCAAAATAAATGTACAAAAATATTTTTAGCAGTGTTATTTGTAATAGTGTAAGTTCAAAAAACAATGCAGTGTTCATCAACATTTGAGGGACTACAAATTGAATTATATAAAGACAATAGAATAAAAAATTGCCACTATAAACAACAATATGGAGACTATCAGAAACATAATGTGGAATAAAGGCAGCCACAAAAGAATCACATGCTGTATGATACCAAAAATTGGCAAAGCTAATTGCAGTTTTACAAGTCAAGCTAGTGGTTACCTTGATGGAGGTAGTGACTGAGCGGGCTTGGGAAGGACTTCTAAGGAGTTATTAATGCTGTTTCTTCAGGGGTGCCTGGGTGTCTCAGTGGGTTAAAGCCTCTGCGTTCAGCTTGGGTCATGATCCCGGGGTCCTGGGATTGAGCCCTGCACTGGGCTCTCTGCTCAGCAGGGATCCTGCTTCGTCCTCTCTCTCTGCCTGCCGCTCTGCCTAATTGTGATCTCTGTCTGTCAAATAAATTAAAAAATCCTTAAAAAAAATACTGTTTCTTCATCTGGTGCTGGATATATGGGTATGTTAACTTTGTGAAAATTCAGTGCTGTGAGTTTATGGTTTATTTACATTTCTGTATTACATTATACCTTAATAGAAAGTTCATTTTTTAAAAAGTCATTATCTTGTCTGTACATAATTCAAGTTTTGTGGAAGAAAGCTTGGTAATATCTACTAAAATTTTAAATACATTTATAGCCCTTAATGAAGCAATTTCATGTTTAGGATATTACCCTTCTAAAAGATTAGGACAGAGGCACAGAAATAAGTTCCTTGCCCCATTGGTCATTCCCTTTTACTGGCACACTGTCATTTCCAGTTGTCATTTCTTGGCGTCACATTCCTCTCATTTCCCCTGACCTATCTGGCACTTCTTGGTTTTCTTTGCTGGTTTCTGCCCCTCGTGCACCCCTCTGAATGTAAGAGGACCCCACAGCTCTGTCCTGTCCTCATGTCTTCTGTCTAAGCTCTTTCCCCATATGACCTCTTTCAGTCTAATCACTGTTAAGTGACATCTAGATGCCAGTGGGTCCCAATTTTTTTTATCTACTTCCTATCTCTCCCCTAAGTTCCAGGTTCATATAGCCAACATCCAACTTGCCATTTCTACTTGGCTATCTAATGAGCATAGCAGATTTAATATACTCAAAATGGCATTCTTCATACTTAGCTTGGTCAGATATAGTCTTGCCAGTCTTCTCCATCTCAGTAAATGGTATCTTCATCCTCTTAATTGTTTGGGACCCAGATCTAGGAGTTCTTCATTACACATTCTCTTCTCTTTTCTTTACGATCCATTCAATTTGTCACCAAGATTATTGTTGTCCTTGAATTTACTCACATCTCTTCATCCCCAGTGACATCAGTGGACTCATTAAATCCCAATTAGGCAATTTAAATAGGCCCGTAAATGGTTTCTCTAATTCAATTCTTCCTTTTCAAGAATTCCTGTTTTAGCCAAGGTACCCTTTTAAATCATAAAGCAGATCATTTCATTCCCTTCCTTGAGACCTTACATGGCTTCCCAGTGCTTTTAGATTAAAATCTAGACTCTTCCTCACAATGACCCACAAAGTTCTGTATTTTCCTGTTCCTGCCTTACAGGATATACCTCTTATTACTGACACCCCCCGCCCCTTGCCTTGCTCTCTGTACTTCAGTCATGCTGGCCTCCCTAGTGTTCCTCCTCCCAAGCCACTTCTGTTCCCTGCATCTTTGTATTTGCTTTTCCCTTTGCTCAGTATGCTCTCGCTCTGCAGATAGCTAGTTCATTCTCATCCTTTAATCCTCTGCTCGGATGTCTCCCATTCAGAGAATTCTCCCTTGACCACGCCAACACGGCCTCACCAGTTACTCGTCTCATCGCTTCATTTCCTTCACCCCATTTATCATGAACTGAATTGTTTTAAATATGTATCCACCTATAATTTGTAATCACTTTATTTATTTACACTTTTTCTTGCTCACTAAAATGTAAACTGAATGAGGGCAAGATCCAGATTTATTTGCCTTATTCACCAATATCTAATAGAGTTCCTGGAAATGGTAGACAATCAAAAAGTGTTTGCTGAATTGAGAAAGTTCCTCCCGGTCACTGCTCTCATCTGGTGGCAATTTTGCCCCCCAGGAGGTATTTGACAGTGACTAAAGACATTTTTTATTTTCACAACTGGGGGGAGGGGAGGTGGTGCTGCTGACATCTAGAGGGTAGAGACTGGGGTTGCTGTTAAGCATCCTGCAGAGCACAGGACAGCTCCCACAAAAAAGATTTATTTGACTGCCAGTAGTGCTGAGGTAGAAAAACTTGAGAGGGGAGGCAGTATCTGTCTCTTACTATCTGATGTCTGCTTGGAGACCCAAACTACGTGGAGTAATGGTTTAGCTTCAGATCTTCACTTTTTAAAAAATTGCTCACATCCAGCAGCTATCATGAGTGATCATAATTGACAATTTACTACCAACTAATTAGAATAGACAGGATTTCCCTAACTTACTCGGTTTGAGCAATTTCTTAATTTTTAGTTTTCTGCATAGTTTAGACTTGAGACATATTTCTAAAATATTTTAGGAGGTGTTTGCTTTGCGACTGCCCTTCTGCTTCTCTTCTCTGGTGGATAATTAGAAGGATTTATTCTCTGGAGATGTCAAGTAGGCACCTTTCTCATTACCTAAATTCACTTAGAGAAAAATAAATCAGGATCCAGATGAAAGTGCAGGAAGTGTCCAAGGGAGCTGTTTCAATCCAGAGAAAATAATTTCTACTGTGTATAATCAGAAAGATGCTAAAGAATTTGTTACCTCCTCTCTTTGTAATAACCTTCTTACACCCCCAAAACTGTGTTGAGGCAGAATTTATAACTTGCTTAATTTATAGGGCAAAGAAGAACCTTTACTCCCCAATATTTTTTTTTTCAATTAGTGCAGGCCAAGTTCTGGGGTCATGTCAGGTGGGGGATCCTATATTTCCCAGGATAGACTGAGGATACCAGTTTGAGTAGAAATAATGTTATCATCCATCTTTTAGAAGGCTCCAATGACAGAAAACAAAATAAGTGTCAGGGAATAGTACATTAATGAAAGTTGCTGCATAAAGAGAAGAAAAATACTAGAGAAGGTGGGAAATAAGCCCAGAATGGTGTTTCTTCAATTTAAAGCCATGGCTCTTGAGAATCGACATGTCATAGACAGACTCCTACAATATGTGAGTGTTACATTCCTCCCTGTCCTAAGCATGACCAGGGAGGAGAGAGGGCAACAGGCTCTATCTCAGGTAAAATTGTATTCAGAGCCCTTGTCTTAATCATTTCAGGCTGCTATCACAAAGTGCCATAGACTGGGTGACTTATAAACAACAGAAATTTATTTTTTACAGTCTGGAAGTGGGGAAGGCTGAGATCAAGTCACCATCATGGACAGCTTCCTGTGTGAGTCTCCTTTCTGGTTTATCGCCACAGCCTCTGTGCTCTGTCCTCAAATGGCACGAGGGACCACTATAGGGTCTCTTTTATAAGAACATTAATCCCATTCATGAGGGCTCCACCTTTATGACCTAAGCACCTCCCCAAAGCCCCACCTCCTATCACCATCATCCTTGGGGGTTAGAATTTCAACATATGAATTTTGGGGGTGGGGGGATACAAACATTCAGACCATAGCACTTGCCTACTCTTTTCTGCCTCCCCTACCAGTCAGTGTTTTCTAGGTTTACCATCCAAATAAACTACTAGAACTGAATCCTTGAGAATCAGGTTCTACTTCTGGGAAGACCCAGACTAAAACAGACACAGGGAAAAGTACACAAGAAGCCTGCCTCTCAGGCCAGTGGGCTATGGCACCAAAGACTGAGGAAAATAGATGGTGCCGCTCTTCTATGAGGCAAGAAAAAGTATGTTTGCACCAGAGAAGTCATAGAAAAGGGGAAGGTGTGGCATAAAGCTGTGCAGGGGTATAATAAAAAGAGAAGAGGAGGGAGCTAGAAGGATTGGGGAATCTAGAAAAACTGGGGGGGGGGAAACTATGCCAAATGGAGTGTATGTATAAAGTAGAAGGGTATGATAAGTTCAGTATAAACTCTCTCAGCTTCCCTGGTGGGATCTTCAGTAAACCTGACTTTGCTCACTGTGGAGCTCAATGGGAGTGGCTTCTGTTTGCAGGTCATCAGCGGTGCTGAGTGCTAGCTAATGGTGGATGTGACGTACACACAGCAATCACCTGTAGGCACAGCTGGACATCTCACTTATATTTTTATCATTTGCAGTACCTAGCTCAGGGCAAAGGCACACAGTTGCTTCAATGAACAATAAGAAAACATTCTTCCTGAACAACTGCATAAATAGATGTACTATTCCATCTTTTGATAGGCATATCGATTAATAATCAGTGATCATCATTTTCTGTGCTCACTGGTGGAAATTGTTTCAGCTTCAAAGCATACCTGTCACATTCATTTGTTTCCTTATTTGTTCTACCCCAGGTGAGTACACACACACACACACACACACACACACACACACGGAGGGACAGTATGCCACAGCTCTTCTAATACAGTTACTTGAACACTCACAGGAATCAGTTTTGGTGCAGCTCAGGAAAGCCCAGGAGAATAAAACTCATTGAATCATTCAACCAATATTTATAAGTTATTGGAGACACAAAGATGAAAAAATAAGGTCCTTGTCTTCAAAGAGGCCTCAGTCTGAATTATTGTCATTACTCTCTCTATAATAATACTTCCCCTTCAGTGGGAACCATTAGTAGGTCATTCCATGGAAAATGCCTACATCTCATTCAGTTCTGATCTTTGAGGATGGACTTGCTGTGCCATTAGTGTACCATGTTTTCTTTCTTTAAAGAGAACTCTGAAATGCATTTCTCTTTATCCTGGAAAGGTGGGAGTACATACCAGCTCATGTATTAATATCTTTCTCATTCACAGGCTTCCTTTGATATTCTCCCCAAAAAGCAAAGCAGAATTTCCAGACATATTGTTAAAAAAAAAAAAAACTTGAAAAACATACAGGTCCATTTATTTGGAAATCACACTCAATGTGTATTGATGGATATTATATATGTAAGGCAGTTACAGGTCAAAATGGACCTGAGCAGGGGTGGAGGAAGAGAGATGGAGACCGATAGGGGATAGAGATAATCTTGAAGTACAATGTGAGGACTTTGTGAAAATCTATAGGCTTTCTCTTTAAAAAGGTAATTTTACAATTTAATTTATTATTGGCTTCGGAGACTGTCAGTGTCATTCTTTGGAAATTGCCCATTTGAACATTTCAGAAAATCTGATGGATAAAATGAAAAGTAGAGAAGGGAAAATAGTAAAGAGGCTTAAGTTGTAAGTTACAAATCTAGTGATTCTGACTTTAACCTTCAAAGAGAAAGAAAAATAGTTTCTGGCTTGAAAAAGAACAATTATGCACTCTGCCTGTTTTCAAGCTCAATTCTTCCATAAGCCCTTAAAAGATAAATCCAACAATAAATCACCTTGGAAAATGGACTTGGAATGTGAGTGGGACTGTAATGTTTGTTTTTTGTTTCTTTCTACACTTGATTTGTGTTTAAAGAATTATTTGACTCCAACAAATGCATCTAATGAATTTCAAATTATATCTCACTAGTAGCCTAAAATATTTTAACCACTGTATTTAACACCTAGTTGTTTCTTTGAACAGCAAATATATGAAATATATTTAACATATATCTATATAAATATATGTAACATTTATATATTTCTGTATATAAAGGCAAACCAACGAGTATTAAAGCAAATACTTAGTTCTTCGCCACTTTGTGGGGAATGCCCAAAGTGGACTTCCTTTCCTTCTCTCTCTCTCTCTCTCTCTAATTTGATTCTTTTTAATGCCATTAAACACACACATACAGGACACTGCCCCTGACCTTGAAGGACTTTACATTCTCAATAAAGAGATAATATTTTATTTGCACATAACAAATGGAAAGCAATCTGAGACTCTTTGTGTTTGTTTTGTTTTTTAAATTAAGGACTATTGGAACTCAGGAAAGGGCCGGATCATTCTTGGTTATAGGAGTTTGTCAAAGATCAATGAATCCAATGCTCTTCTGGGAAATGAGTGCTGGCGGATGGTGAGATTGAAGTTGGGCATCAGCGAGATGCTTCAAAAAGGCACTAACCTGTGCTGACTGCAGAGGTGTGGGGGTTGGGGGCTGGGATTGTGGGACAGGTGAGGATGTGGTTGGTCAAAACAAGTCCAAAGACTGAAATATGATCAGAGAGGGAAGGTGAAGCCTGGTGACATAAGGACTTGAAGGAGTGACATGACAGAGCCATTTTCCGTGCTGTAACTGCAGCAAGTGGTAACTTGTGTGCTCAAAGTTCTTATTATGGTTTCTATTGACGTATGTGATTAAATCAGCAAAATCTCTTGTCTTGGATGAAAAGAAATCTGGCTTTCTCCAATTGAAAGAAAAACTTTCCTAAGGTTTAAATAGACACTGAGGTGAGAAATCCAGTCATTTTTTTCAGCTATGACAAAGTGATGAGTTATTTTTCTTAAACATCGTAATATGTATTAAATAATATGACATGATTTTCAGGCATCTTAAGTATATGAAGAGCCAGAATTTCCAGTCCTTCCATAGGAAACTAAAATGTGTATAGAAAAAGAATTTAAAAAAAAAAAATACAGGCCCAGACAAATGCTTTCTTCCTCTGCTCTTTTCTTTCCTCCTTCCTCCCTCCCTCCACCCTTCCCTTCCTCTCTCCCTCCCTCCCTTCATCCTTCCCTCCCCTCTCCTTTCTTTCTTCTAGAGAGAAGGAGAGGAGTAGGAGGAGAGGGAGAGAGAGAATCTTAAGCAGGCTGTGCACCTAGCATGGAGCCCCATGGGGCTCAATCTCACGACCCTGAGATCGTGACCTGAGCAGAAATCAAGAGCCAAATGCTTAACTGCCTGAGCCACCCAGGCAACTGTCTTCCTCTGCTTTCTAAGCTGACATAAAATTAATGAAACTTTGGCTAGGAATAGGAAATGTGCTGTATACAAGAGATTAATTAGGCTGTGTTGCAGAATCAGATGACTGACTTGAAGGTTCATGTTACCCAAACCAGTTTTGCTTGATTATACAGAAACTTGAAGGTGGAAAACTCAACTAAATAAACATGCAAGATATTTTAGAATTTCTCAGTATTTATTTTTATCTCAAGTTTCCCCTGTATATGAACTTAAGACCATTGCACCTTGTTAATTATTACCTTTAAATCTATATAAGATTTGTAACTTCATTTTTAAAAATACACTGCTTGGGGTGCCTGGGTGGCTCAGACAGTTAAGCATCTGCCTTCTGCTCAGGTCATGATCTCGGGGTCCTGGGATGGAGCAGCATGTCAGGCTCTCTGCTCAGTGGGGAGTCTGCTTCTCCGTCTCCCTCTGCCCCTCCCCCACTCATGCTCTTTCCCCCTCTCTTTCTCTCAGAATAAACAAATAAAATCTTAAAAAATGTATATACTGTTTATTTGTTAAAGGGAAATAACAAGAAGCATCATCCTCGAAGCCAGAAGTTGGCAAACTTCTTCCTAAAGTGCTAGATCATAAAGTTTTAGACTTACAACCACACTACTCCACTATTGTAGAGTCAACACAGCCACAGACAAAACAAAAAAATGAGCATGGCTGTGCTATAATAAAACTTTACACAACAGGTAGCTGTCCCAGAGGCATGGTTTGTCTACTCCTCATCTAAGTGATACTGCCACCATTAAAGGAATTGCTAAGCTTCTTCCAGATTGAACGCTGGGATAAGCCTTCCTATGGTAGTGTATAACTACTGCTGGCGTTGAGGTTGGTATATGGAAATGGGGCGATAGGAGTTATTGTGATACCTGCTATTTATCAAAAGATATTATGTACTCCTCTTCAACTTTTCATATTTTAATTTTTAATTCTGAACTATGTCACACGAGTAGACAAGTAAGAAAATAATGGAACAGACACCATTATACTTACCACACAGATTCAACAATAGTTAATGCCTTCACACTTGCTTGAGATCATTTTAAAAGAAATAAAATGTTACAGATAAAATTAAATGCTTATTCCAACCATATTCTCCCTTCTCCTATGTCAAAATGTTAATTCTTCCTTCGTAGTTAATCTGTCTTTTCTCTCTGGTTGCTTTTAGTATTTCCTTATTGTCTTTGATATTCTGTAATCTGTGGATTTGTATCTTTTATCAAATCAGAAAAACTATCAAGAAGTAGTTCTTTAAATGTAATATCATCTCCATTTTGTTTTCTCTCCTTCCGGAATTCCTATTTCAACATATATTGTATCTTATGTCCTCCATTTTTCTCACTTCTGTCATGTACTTTTTCTTTATCTTTCTGTGCAGCAATGGGGGTAATTTCCTTAGGTCAGATTTCCAGTTCACTAATTCCCTCTTAAATTGTCTAATTTTTATGTCAATTGAATTTTTAATTTCAAGGTTTTTTTTCATTTCTAAAGATACATATTTCTTT
Organism: Martes martes; assembly: GCF_963455335.1. Taxonomy (NCBI): domain Eukaryota; kingdom Metazoa; phylum Chordata; class Mammalia; order Carnivora; family Mustelidae; genus Martes; species Martes martes. The sequence continues at coordinate 138,973,696 of NC_137890.1, read as the reverse complement.
TCCAAATCTCCCATATATTTTTATAGTGTCATATTCTTTGAGATTTATTTCTATTCCATCTCTTTTTTTTTTGCTCTAATTATTTTGTTTTATAAAGTATTTTTTTTTATTATATTCTGTTTGACTGCAGGGAGAGAAGACTATATAATTTTCTTGTATGTCTTGTGTGCTCATTTTCCCTCATGGCTTATTACTTATTTGTGTGTGAGAGCTCATTATAGCAGAAAAGTGTTCTTTCTTTGTATGTTTTGTTTTGTTTTCCAGCTGGAGTTCTTGCATTTACAGAAATGTTGTTTGGGAATAGTTTTGTGTTTGTTTTTGCTGGGTGCTCCAGGAATTTCACCAACTGACATCAGTCTTCTTAATTTCTCAGATTAGGCATGTCCACACCCATGGAATATAAAAATTCAGTCTTAGCATTTTTCTTTTTTTTTTTTTTTAAGATTTTATTTATTTATTTGACAGACAGGTTACAAGTAGGCAGAGAGGCAGGCAGAGAGAGAAGGGAGGAAGCAGGCTCCCTGGGGAGCAGAGAGCCCGATGCGGGGCTCGATCCCAGGACGCTGGGATCATGACCTGAGCCAAAGGCAGCGGCTTTAACCCACTGAGCCACCCAGGTGCCCCAGCATTTTTATTTTTCATAGAATAGTTTTTTTTCCTCCTTCAAATCCCAGACAAAGACAGATTTCCTTATTGCTTTCTTGTGCTCACTGATAGAATTTTTCTATTTTTCTATTTTCCCCTTTCACTGAGAAGATAGCCCTTCCATTATCCAAGCTTTGTGACAGGGTGTGTTGCTTTAGCTCCCCCATCTTGCCTGAGCCCAAAGACATATCTTCTGTACCTCAGCAGGCTTTAAGGCACTTTTAGTTACACCTGAAGACTTCTATCTGGAGCAGTTTTCTTTTTGGTTGCTGGAATACTCGGTCCTGATTTTAGCAGTCTGATTTTCAGTATCCCTCTTGTTTCTGTCATCTTCTTGTTTTTGAACCCAGCTATGTAATTAAACATTATGTTATTGTATATGTGCATCATTTCTATATGCTTGTAATCCAACAATAGATCTCTGATTTACTTATTTTGTGATGTTGCTGGGATCACTCTTTAAATCATCATGGTATCAACCCAAATATTTGTATATTGCTGATATTTTTTTTAGTTACAAAGCTACTTGGGGGTCTTTTTAAAAGACATCCTAAAAAACATTTTTATTCTTAAATACAAATTACATGCTGTCTCAGAATTTGTCTATTTGAGTTGAGTCTGAACAAAAAATCTGTTAATTATTTAATAATAAAAGGATCATTTAAAAATTCTTGAGTTTAGATATTATTTCCCATGACTATAGAATATATAGTATTAATGGTGTTCTACATTCAACTCTAAAAAAACTAACAGATTTCACAATTTTCTCTAGATACATGATTGAAATGTTTATCATTATGCCCAAAGAAAGCCGGCACACTCCATGATCAAAGTTGTTTTGCAAGTATATTTAGAAATTAATGTTTGCATTATAGGAAAATGCATGGCATTACACATTCACAAATTGTACCCACACTGCCAAAAATCCAAACATTTAATGTGACTTGGAAACAGATTTTGAACATTATATCTATAATTGTGTTAATTCTGCCTCTAATAAGAATCAACATTGCAGTTAACTTTCTGCTTCTTATTAAGGTGCTTCTTTCCAGTGACTGGACCATATACTGTAGTCTAAAACTGGGAACACATGCAAAAGTTAAAGGCTTGTAGTTCTTAATATCCTCTCTTCCTTATCATCCTAAAAAATGGGATTTTTAGAAAATGCTTCTGAATTCAATTGTCCTCACATGATTGAGACTGTGCCTAGGGAGGCACCATGTGCTGAAACGCTGAGCCTACATGCATTTTGATGCTGGTGTCTTCCTGGAAAAGGTAACACCTCCTGCAAAGAATTTATACCATTTAATAAATATCACGAGTGTAAGCATTTAAAACTGGAAATTAAAAACTTATGTGATAGTTAGAGTCAGTTTGTTCATACATTTAGGCACTAATGCTTGTCTGATTATGGCATGGATACAGTAGACAAGCAATCTGGGTCAGTCAAGCCAACAGCTAGCTGGTGAACAGATTGACCCAATCCTCACTTGTTAGAATTTGTTTCCAACCCTTATCTCATCAGCTTCTACTTTTCTCCTGATCTCATCCTTTTGTGCTTTCTTGATTATTGGAAAATGTCCCTCGGAAATCTAGGTTTCAATCTGTTCTATATATTACAGAAAAAGGGGTAGCTCTTGCATTGTGCTTTCTTTAGTCATTGAGTGAGGGCCAATTTTTCCCCTTTGATCTAATTAGCCTTTTTCTTCTGTCACTGTAAGAGTGACTTTTCTTCTTTACTTCTTATAAAACTCACTCTGACTTGGGTGTGCATTGGGAAGAGAAGAAGTAGAGCAAAAGACCTCTGCAGTCTGGCTTAGGGCAAAATACTTTTTTTTTTTTTTTCTATGACTTCCAGTGAAATGTATCTTATCTGATACTATAAAGGTTTTCAAGCTCTACAATGCTAAGAGGTTACAAAGGTGAGTAACTTATCAATTTTAAATGCATTAGAGTTATTTCTCAATATTGCCTTTTCTGCTTTACAAGTGCTTCCTGATGCATTTCCTGCAGGTGAACTTTTCCATTTCTCTTTATAGCCCCAAACTCAAGCCATAGCTCTATCTCTATAAAAGATGGCACTGACCTATTTCCCTTTTTGCATACAAACAGGTTTGAGTTTGGCCTTAACATAAAGAGTAGGTAATAAACTGTGCTGTAAGCTGGATATTTTAAAGTAGTCTATAAAATAGGTTATTTACCAAATAGTGATGGATAGCTATACAATGACCTCACCAAACTATCAGCATCTATATTTAGATGTAGTTATCTAACAGCTCCTAAGTCCTGAGAAGTACATAGCACAATTAAACTTAGCAAGATCACTAGATATATATAAATGTATATGTCACTTTTCCTATTAAGAGGGAATTTCAATGCAAAGATCAAAAGGTTGTTTCTTATTCATCACAGATTTCTTCTAGTCATCTTCCTTCCAAGGTTGGCAAAGTCACCCACAATAGTGGTTACACCTTTTCAAATGTGCAACTTGTAAATCGAAGGAGACAAAATGGATCGTGAATATTTGAAACCAGTGAAAACTGCAACGCAAGGAAAGTCACTTGAAAATTAAATAAGAAGAATAAAAATGACATACATGGATACGGGCATTCTGGACACTTGAGTTTATGCTTTTCCAAACCCAGAAAGAGATTGTGTCAGACTAGAATCCCATTCAACATTTAATCAAGGAAGAACTAACCACAGGGAAATGAAAATGTCTTCATTGTTGCTTGCAGCTCTAGAGGAAGTGTTTGGATTATAACTGTCCACAGAAAGACACACCATTTAGCAAGTGTTATCAGTGGTGGGATATCTGGGGAGCAGGACAATATATCTTCAATGAGAGAATTTCATTAAGAGGAAAATATTAACCTTGAAAATATAATTTATGGCTTTCAAAAAATATTAAGCCCACTTTAACTCTTACACTGGATTATAGGTAGGACATATTTTTCTGAGCCTCATCCAAGCCTAGTCTTTTTTTTTTTTTTTAACTAATCATGTTTCAGAGTGTCAATGCAATATTTCCTACACATTTAAAATGAAACTTGAGGTAGTGGTCATATTGTTTTTAAGAGTTATTTATTCATTTCTTTTGGAGAGAAGGAGAGAGTGTGTGCATGAGTGGGTAGAGAGGTAGAAGGAGAGGAGAGAGAGAATCAAGCAGGCTCCCTGCTGAGCACAGAGTCAGGTGTGGAGCTCTATCCCTGGACCCTGAGATCATGACCTGAGCTGAAACTAAGAGTCAGATGCTTAACCAACCGAGCTACCCAGGCACCCCAGTAGCTATATTTTTTGATGTATGGGCATGAGCATATCTTATCTATTTTTTTAACATGTCACTTTTAGCACAATATGAAAGGCACATACACAATAGATGGTCAATAAGTACTTTGTGATCATTTGTGTCACAGAACAAATTAATGTTAAAACTGGGCATTCCATGTCCCAGTTCAGGATTTTTGTTAGATTATGAGACCACCAATTAACATAATTTGATTGTGAAAAAGCAAATTGTGTTAATGTAGAGTTTATAGGAGCATTTTGTGTCTTAATATTTAGTAAAACCTTTTAAAACCTAAAAATCAACCATCTTTTGACTAGAAATAAATGTAGCTCTAAATAATCTTGGTGTTAGCATTCAGATGATAAATTTTTACACAGACTTTTTTCATGACTTATTTTAATGAACCAGTCTTACTGGCTAGGCATGCTGGAGCATTCTAACACCCATGGTTATTGTTGTTTTCTCAATGAACTCTGAAATATGAGTATTGAATTGGTTATGGTGGAATGCAAGGGATAGGGCTTTTAGTCAAAGACAATGATTTATATATAATCAGGGGCAAGATCAAGGTAAGAAATATTTTCCAGCATTAGCTACTATAACTGCATTGAAACCTTCAGGAATACTTGACATGTATGAATCAACAATCATTATACGTCCACAGTATCATTTAAAACAAAAATAAGCTCGTATCACTCCCCTGAATGAAATCCTCTGATGGTTTTCCAAAGGACTTAGTATAAATTCCATACTGCTGGCCGTGGCCACGTAGATTCTGAGTGATGTAACTGAGTTTCGGCCTTCACCTGTGAGCATCCTTCTCTGCTCTCCGGAGGCCTTGGCCATTTGCTCTTCAAACTTGCCACACTCTTGTCAGCTTAGGACTTTACACTTGCTCGTCCTTGGCCTAGAATTCTCTTCCTGCGCGTCCTGCCTTGTCCCTATCCCTTAGGTATCAGCTTGAATGCTACTTGCCCAGACATCCCTTCCCAAACTACCTAATATGAACACGTATTCGCACATGCACGCACACCTCCGTATGCACACACCCGCCTCTATTGCATTACTGGGTTTTATCGTGGTACTTGCATTTTTCAGAGACTACCTGTGCTTTCTCTAATATGCCACCTGTGGCAGCTGCCTCTGGGGCCACATGTCACATATCCTGGGCCCGCCTTGATTTCAACAGCAGTGGTGATAGACAATTTCCTGCAAGCTTAGGTTTACCTTCCTACAGTGGCCCACTCAGCACCCTCCACTTATTTTTTTTTACTTTTCTGCTGTCTCTGGTCACACAGGTGCCTGCTCTGCCACAGTACAAGCACAGCCAATGGGAGGTGGGAATCAGTGAATAAATGCTCCAGTCTCCTCCCAGTCTCCAGGTGAGCCAAGCTTTCCAAAGAGATTTCAACAGAAATCAATCCCCTGCTCCCACAGCAGCAACCAGACTACTGGCTGTTTCTATTTTCTCATCTCACAATCTCTTCTTCAACCCTGTTTCCTGGGATCACCTCCTAATTTACCACTAGTAATCAGTACTCAAGACTTTGCCTCATGCCCTGTTACCAGGAAAACCTTAATTAAGACATCTCCTGGAGGAGATAAGATCCTTAGAACAAAAAGCTTTATTTTCTTTGTATTTTGCTTTATTTACAATACCTAACAGGGATTGTAATGTGGTGAATGCTATATGTATGCTTACTTAAAGAACTATAGGCAACAGTAGATGTTATGGATGAGTTTAGGGAGAAAATAGTATTCAAAAGAAAGGGATGATCAGAGGGGGAAAAATGCAGAAAGTATAGAGTGGTACAAGCGTGAATAATACCAATCAAATGCAGAGAAGATGTAAAATATGCATCTAAATTGCTGGAAAGTTCTAAGACATTCAATCATATACAAGAAGATTTAGTATTAGAAAACTCTAGTAATCCTCTGTGGTGTTGATCATCTTGTCAAAGAAGTCAAATGGTGTGATTGTTTTAACCATTTGAGTACTGAACATTTCATTTTTTGGAATTTCAAAGCTTGATTCCTGTGATAAAAGGATGATGTTAAGCCCAAATATTTAATTTGCTAATTAGGCCTGTTTGAAAAACAGAAGTGCAAAGACTTTTCCTTACAGCTATGCCAAAGTAACCGGTACCGGACTTGTCTTGCCGTGAACAATGAGACAGTATACATGGGGCACGTGTTCTCAGTAACTGGACACAGGGACCACAAGATTGTGAACTTTGAGAGAAGGAAAACACATAAGTTGAGCCCAATATTTGCTATGGTTTTCTGTCTGGAGACACTTACCAGCTGGCATAGGCCCCTGGAGGTAAAGCACAGAGGGCAGGTTTTCTTAGAAAAGGCTGAGTTCGATTAAGGGTGGCTGAAGTGACAGGAACGAGCAGGAAAGGGTACCTGAGAGGAGGACCTGCATGGAGAAGGGTAGCCAGAGAAGCTCCTACGAAAGATCACAGAATACCTGAGATACCAGTTTAAACCCTGGAAAGGCCAAACCTTATAGGCATGCACCACACGCTAGAGTAAGAGCCACAACTTAGGACTAGGGTAAAAACAAAATAATCCAAACTAACAAAAAAATAACATCGAAGTTGATTGGCTTAAATGAATCCACAAGTAATTTAATTGGTTGCTAGAATAAAACTCAACACTTTTTAAAGGAAGACAGCATAATCTGGACTCCCTACGTTGTGTTATACATAACGTCCCACATCCAATAAAAAAGTAGTATTTTAAAAATAAATTTTGCTGATAAAACTCTAACTAGACATATTAAGAGAAAGAGAGAAACCCAAGTTATCAATAGCAGGAATCAAACAGGAGGCATCTTATAGGTCCCACTGACAGTAGAGAGATTTATTGGGGAACTTTATAAACAACTCTACGCTAATATATTTAACCACTTACATAAATGAAAAAAAATTCTTTTCTTTTGAAAAAATTACTTAAGTAACACAACTTACAAAGATGGACACAAGAAGAAACAAAGTCAAAATTATTTCTACAATAGTACTAGAAACTTCTTTGCCTTTTCTGCTTTTAGTCTCTCACAAGTGGACTTTTCCATAGGCTACATAATGCATGATATTGCAATAGACTGAATGTAGCTGATGTGTGAACAAGAGGCATTCTATTAAGGTATATGTTAAAGAGACTAGTGAAAATATAAATGGTGCCTCTCTCCCCACAAAATTTTTTGGAAAGTATTTTTCATAAAAATATGTTATTTTTTTAAAAATTTTTTATTTACTTATTTGACAGACAGATCACAGGTAGGCAGAGAGGCAGGCAGAGAGAGAGGAGGAAGCAGGCTCCCCGCTGAGCAGAGAGCCCGATGTGGGGCTTGATCCCAAGACGCTGGGATCATGACCCGAGCCGAAGGCAGAGGCTTAAACCACTGAGCCACCCAGGCGCCCCCATAAAAATATGTTATTATAATTTACTATTTTTGAATAAATTGATAAATAAATATTTTGTTTTAATTTTTAATATATATATCCCACATAAAAGCCTTTTGGGGACTCAGTGATTTTAAAAATTCAAACAGATTTTGAAGGCAAAATGTTTGCAAACCACCAACTCAATAAATCTGATGTAAGCTTTCAGACAATAGAGGTATAAGAAAACTTTCCAATTTGTTCTTTGAGGTCACACAACACTGATACCAAAACCTAATAAGTAACAAGAAGTCTATAAACTAATATCCCTATGAACACACATGTAATAACCTTTGTAAAATATCTACAAATTAAATACAGTAAAAATTTAAAATGATAGTACATAATGATCCAGTGGACTTTATTATTATTATTCCAGGAATGCGAGGTTGGTTTAACAGTTGAAAATCAATCAATGTAATTTGCCACACTCACAGAAAAATATGGCTATAAAACATATGATCATCTCAATAAATATGGAAGAAGATATTTTATAAAATTCAACATCCATTCCTAATAAAAGCTCTTAGAAAACTGGGAGTTGAAAGGAACTTCATCAATCTGATTAAAGTTATCCACAAAAAACCCTACAATTAACATTATATGCAATGATAAAATAATTGACCTTTTTTACCTTAGGATTCAGCATTGTACTGGAGGTCTTAGCATGTTTAATAGACTAAAAGAAAGAAACAACCAAAAATAGTACCATAGTACTCTGTTATTAGTTTATTAGTTGCCTATTGGTGGATTACCATTGAGTTCCTCCCCAGAAATTGAAGAGCACTTTCCCATCTAAGTTTATGTTCCTGCTCAGAAAGCAGTCTACTTCCAATGACTGGATGGTGTGATAGGACAAGACCTGTCCCCATATTTCCATTTGGAACAACTTTTTGCACACAGTTCTCATCTCAGAGCAGTTTCAAGGCCACCAGTTTAAGCAAATCCTAAAATGAAATTTTGAAGCTGGGCCACCCACTAGCAGACTGATCATGAATAGCCCATTACAATCATAGATGAAGTATAGATGTACCTTGGCCAGCTGCCACAGTGCAATTCTACTTCTACTGGCTGTGATTGTGATGTGATACTTTTAGAAAGGAATGCACTGGGTAGGGAGCAGGGGTATAATATTTTAGGCCTTTGAGAGGCTGGAGGGAAGTAGTAATTATAAGGACAATAGGGTTTGATGGATGTTGCTGTGGACTATTGATGCACTGCCGAAAGAGAATGAATGGTTGAATGTGATTAATCACTAATTTAAAAAACAGAAGGCCTACTTGGAAGCATGCAAAAAGACTTTTATTTACTGTACCAGAGATCAGAAGTGCTGAGGAATAGGTTAGGACTGAATCACAGAGAACATTGACTTCTCAACCTAGACAGAACTGTTTTGTTAAGCTCGTGGAATTATTGTTGAGGAGTGGAACACTGAGAATTGCAATAGAACATTCAGTCCCAACACCTTGGAATCACCTTGGATTCCTAGGTTCTGCAGACCCTCTGGGCCAACAAAAAGGGACTTACCCCCTTATTAAAGGTTGGTGCCCTGTATTTGGCTTCCAGGCAATGCAAAAACCCCTCTTTTGCAAGACAAGATGCATTGCTTCCTATTTCCTCCAATTATTTCCCATCATCCCTCCTGGCTCAGAGACTAGTAAGTAGGATTCTTGACCACATAAGCCAGCTAAGAAAATGATGAGTCCACTAAGAAAGGAAGGAGACAATATACCAAAGGGACTGCAACATTTAACCCATATGTGTCAGCATGAACAGGGAGAGTATGAATAGGACTGGATCCTGAATGTGCTAGATCAAGGGAGATAGAACATAAAGTTTGAAAAAGAAGAGCTTATTTGCATGGGAGCACTATCTCCTGATACGGTATTTGACATATCGGCAAGATCCTAGGAGACAGTGCTATTATAGAGACAGTGCTCTTAGAAGCTTTTAGAAAGTGATGTAGTACATTTGGTAATGTAGAAATTCCAGAACTACATTGGCAGATAATGGGGAAGTAATCAAAAGACTTAGAGAAGTAGGCATGCTAGAATGGAAATACACTATTTCAGGTCATGAAGCTACCAGCTGTCTGCTAGATCAGAGGAAGACACTTCATTTACCGAAAGAGATACCAGAAACTTTGAGACAGTGGTAGCTACTCTGTCGGCCCAGCTAAACAAGGAAATAATGTCACAGAAATAGAGTTCCTGATATCAGCAGGTAACATAAGATTCAAAGATAATAAAGCCAAGGTAGTGGCATTTAAATTTCAGAAACAAAATGGGCATAATTATTGTATTTAATAGAATATGGCGCCCCCAAAGAGTGAGATAGATAACCAGGCAATGAGGATATTGCTCAAACCTATACCTGTACTATCCAGTACAATAGCCACTAGTCACATGTGGCTATTTGAATTTAAATCAGTTAAACTTAAATAAAATAAAAAATTCCATTCCTCGGGTCACTAGCCACATTTCAAGTATCAATGACTGCATGTGGTTACCAAGCTATACTGGACAGTGTAGATATAAAACATTTTTTTTAAAGATTTTATTCATTTATTTGACAGACAGAGGTCACAAGTAGGCAGAGAGGCAGGCACAGAAAGAGAGGGGGGAGGAAGCAAGCTCCCTGCTGAGCAGAGAGCCCGATGCGGGGCTCAATCCCAGGACCCTGAGATCATGACCTGAGCCGAAGGCAGAGGCTTAACCCACTAAGCCACCCAGGTGCCCCGATATAAAACATTTTTAACAGCTAAGAATCTAAAATTCCTTTTCTGATCTTAGCCAGCATTAGATCCAGGTTCTACAGAATAAAGGAGATTAAAGTCTCTAGAAGGAAGGGCCCAGCAACATCAAAACAATGTACAACATCACGATTTTCCTAAACCTTCCCCAAAGGAATATTGTAGCCATCTCTTCAGGTAACTGAATTAGGGAAAGGGGGATGATCACACATTCCTGACATTTTGAGGGTTATGAGATACAGAGTCTAAGTTAATAGTGATAACCTGGACTCGAAGCATTATCAGAATCCTTCTGTTATAGTGAGGGCATGGCGGTGAGAACTGGGAGTCTTGATCAAGGCCTGGGTCACAGTGGATCTACTGGGTCCACAGGCTTCAGTCCTAACCTGTTTAATTGAAATAAAGACATTTGGCAGTTGCCTGAACACATTGATTCCTTGGTTTTGAGTATGAGCTATAGTAGTGCAAGGGGCCAAGAGGAAATGACTGAAGCTGCCACTTGACCAAAATAGTAAATAAAAAAATATTGTATTGCAGGGGTAATGGCAGACATCAGCGTCATATTAAAGACTTAAGGAATTCAGGGGCATGCAGTAGTCTCATTATACTTCCATTTAACTCAGCAATGTTGCCCTTCCCAAATCAGATGAATCCTGGAGGATGATAGTGGATTAAACAAACTTAACCAAGTAACCAATTGCAGGGGCTGTACTAGATGAAAGTATTTTCTAGAAAAGGTTAATATGGACTCATGTACATTTCATGGAGCCATTGATCTGGCAAATACATATTTTTCCATTCCTATCAGGAGGAAGATCAGAAACAGTTGCATTCATGTAGGGTGGACAACAGTATTCTTCACAGTCTTTCTCCAGGGCTATTTTAACTCTTCTGCCATCTGTTATATAGTACTAAAGATTCTGGACCATCTGGACTTTCTGCAGAATATCACATTGATTTACTATGTGGGTGATATCACATTAATCAGACCAGATGAACAAGAAGTGGCCCGTATATTTAGGCCATGGTAATTCCCATGTGCTGCAAAGGATTGATGATAAAACTTATATGATTTCAAGTGACCATCATATTAATGACATTTTTAGGGTTTCTGTGGTCTGTGATATACCATGGCATTCTTTCCAAAGTAGAGAACAAATTATTGCATCTTGTCTCTACCACCACTAAGAAGAAAGCATGGCACCTAGGAGTCCTCTCTGATTTCTGGAGGCAGCATATTCTATACTTGAGAATGTTCCTCCAACTCATCTTCCAAGTGATTTCGAAGACTAGTAGCTTTGAGTGGGGTTCACAGAAAAAAAAAAGAAAAAGATTCCTGCAGTAGGTGCAGCCTGCAGTACAAGCAAATCATATAGTACTGGAGTTATCTGTGCTGGGAATAAACATCATGAAGAGTTTATGGCAAGACCCCAAATGAGAATCACAATGTAGACACTTATGTGTCCAAAGTCAACCCATCTATAGTAGGTAATTGATACCATTACAAAGATAGTTGTTCACATAGTATTGATTGGGGTTTGCTAGAGATTGAACACTTGATCATGAAATATTAAGTGTCTACACAGTCAGAACTACCTACCCTATGCTGGGTTCTCTCAGAACCTCCAAGTTATTAAGTCAGGCAGATCCAACAGTAATCCATTAGAGAGGCAAGTGGAACATCAGCATTGAGCATAGGTAGGATCAGAGAGCACATACAAGCTGCACAAATAATTGGGACAATTCATGATGTCATATTATCATTTCTCCCCCTGCTCACGCTTGTATCTATTTTAGGGATTCCTTTTGATCAGCAGACAAATGAGGAAAAATACCAAGCTTTGTTGGCAGGTAGATCAGCTTGGTATGTAGATGCAAACCAAAGGTTTGAACAACAGCTGAACTACAGCTCCATTCAAGACAAGGGGAGAACAGCAATAAGGGGAAATCTTCCCAGTAGGCAAAGCTTGGGTAGTTAATCTGGCTAACTACTTTGTGAGGAAGGAGAAGGGGCCCAAGGTAAGAATATATATAAACTGGTGGGCCAACACGAATGTCTTGTTAGGTTTGTCAATTGCTGGAAACTAGAAAGACTGAAAACTGCAGATAAGAAAGTCTGGAAAAGAGGCTTGTGTATAGACTTGTGAAAATGGACATAAAGTATAAAGATCTTTGTGTCAACTGCTTGAGTCCCCACTTATCAAGGCCAATCTAGCCACTGCTGCTATAGAATATCCAGTTTTCAGCCACAGAAACCAATATTGAGCCTCTGACATAACACTATCTCTTGAGAAGATGAAACAGCCACTTGGTAGCAAGTTGATATTCCTAGGTTTGCCCTTCCTGCACGCAGGCCCTCAGCCAGCACCAGTATCCAAAGGGTTACAACTGTTATTCTTTATTATATGAAGTCAGTGGATCCCAGCTCTGCAAGAGGTAGGCTACACATTGTGCTGAAATACGCACACCCTGATAAGACTTTTACATGGAAATCTCCATTTCAGAGGCTGTTTCCTGAGGAACATGATCTATAAAATGCCCCCCAAATACTTTAAGATGATAAAAAATCTAAATATAAATGCTAAAACTCTATCATTTCTTAAAAAGCTAAAAGCATAAAATATTTCTGTGACTGTTGGGTAGACAAAGTAGAACAGAGGCACTAACCGTACAAAAAGGTAAGCCAGGAAAGACTGGGTGGCTCAGTCAAGTCAGCCTCTGGCTCTTGATTTCAGTTCAGGTCATGATCTCAGGGTTGTGAGACAAGTCTCAAGTTGGGCTCTGAATTCAGCATGGAATCTGCTTAAGATTCTCTCTTTTCCCTCTGTCTTCGGCTCAGTTCATGATCTCAGGGTCCTGGGTTCGAGCCCAACATGGGGCTCTCTGCTCGGCAGGGAGCCTGCTTCCCTTCTTCTCTCTCTGTCTGCCTTTGTTCCTACTTGTGATCTCTGTCTATCAAATAAATAAAATAAAAATCTTTAAGAAAAAAAAATTCTCTTTTTTTTCCTCTCCCTATTCCCCTCACCCTGCTCTCTCTCTCTCTCTTTCTAATATATATATATATATACACACACACACACACACATATATATATGTATATGTATATATACATATATATATATATTTTTTTTTTTTAAAGAAAATGTAAGCCTAAGACTTGGAGAATATCCCTGCAATGCAGGTATCTAAAAAATGGCTTATATCCAGAATATATAAATCTGGACTGTATAACAAACCCTTAATAAGTCAATAATAAAAAGAAAAACAACCCATTAATAAAATCGACAAAAATCTATAAAATATACTTCCCCAAAGGATGTATACAAATGACAATTAAGAAGATGCTCAATATCTTTAATATCAGGGAAATATAAATTAAAACCACAATGTGATGCCACTTCACATCCTCTAGAATGCCTAAAATACTATAACTGTCTGAAAGCAGCAAGTGTTGACAAAGATGTGGAGCAGCTGGAACTCTCATACACTGCTCATGAAACTATAAAATGGTGCAGTCATGTTGCAAACCGACAATTTTTAACAAAACTTTATGGATCCAAGAATTCTACTCCTATGTATTTAATACAAGAAATGAGTTCATATATACATATATATATGGACACACACACATATATATATGGACACACATATATATGTATATAGTCCATATACATATATGTATATATAGTCCACATATATATATAAAATATGAAAATGGATAAACAAATTTTGGTATATTCCTAGACAGAATACTAATTTGCAATAAAAATGGAAGAATAAACTTAAGATGCATGCAACATGGATAAAAATCAAATCATCATGGTAAACAAAAAAAGACAGACATAAAAGAAAATATATATGACTCTGCTTATATGAAGTCCTAGAAAAGTAAAATATATTGTATAATAGCAAAAATAAAGACACTGCTTATTTTTGGATGGTGAATATTTACAGGATGGGAACATAAGGGAATGGGAACATAATGGAATTTTTTAGGGTTCCATATGTTTATTGGGGTGATATTTGTCAAAAATTACTGAACTATACACTTAAAATAGGTGCATGTCATACCTCAGTTTTAACAGATTTAAAAAAACTGAAAAATGTGGCAACTTTCCAGAATGCTCGGTGAGACGTGGAGGAGCGGCGGCTACCCGAGCTGCGCCCAGCAACACGCTCCTTCCCTCTCCCCGACATTGGCCTCGGCCCTCTCACTGGCTGTAGAAAATGGTGAAAGAAACCACTTATTATGATGTTTTGGGGGTCAAACCCAATGCCACCCAAGAGGAACTGAAAAAGGCCTACAGGAAACTGGCCTTGAAGTACCACTCTGATAAGAATCCAAATGAAGGAGAGAAGTTTAAACAGATTTCTCAAGCTTATGAAGTCTCTCTGATGCAAAGGAAAGGGAATTATATGACAAAGGAGGTGAACAGGCCATTAAAGAAAGTGGAGCTGGTGGTGGTTTTGGCGTCCCCATGGACATCTTTGATATATTTTTTGGAGGAGGAGGAAGAATGCAGAGAGAAAGGAGAGGTAAAAATGTTGTACATCAGCTCTCAGTAACCTTAGAAGATTTATATAATGGTGCAACAAGAAAACCAGCTCTGCAGAAGAATGTGATTTGTGATAAATGTGAAGGCTGAGGTGGTAAGAAAGGAGCAGTTGAGTGTTATCCCAATTGCCGAGGTACTGGAATGCAAATAAGAATTCATCAGATAGGACCTGGAATGGTTCGGCAAATTCATTCTGTGTGTATGGAGTGCCAGGGCCATAGGGAACTGATCAGTCCTAAAGATAGATGTAAAAGCTGCAATGGAAGGAAGATAGTTCCAGAGAAGAAGATTCTAGAAGTTCATATTGACAAAGGCATGAAAGATGGCCAGAAGATAACATTCCATGGTAAAGGAGACCAAGAACCAGGACTGGAACCAGGAGATATTATCATTGTTTTAGATCAGAAGGACCATGCTGTTTTTGCTCAGTGAGGAGAAGACATTTTCATGTGTATGGACATATAGCTAGTTGAAGCACTGTGCGGTTTTCAAAAGCCAATATCTACTGTTAACAACCAAACCATTGTCATCACCTCTCATCCAGGTCAAATTGTCAAGCATGGAGATATCAGGTGTGTGCTTGATATCTCACACACTTCATGAGTGTGTGAGAAGTGTGCCACACTTCTCATGCCAATTTATCATAGACCATATGAGAAGGATCGCTTCATCATCAAATTTAAGGTAAACTTTCCTGAGAATGGCTTTCTCTCTCCTGATAAACTCTCTTTGCTGGAAAAACTGCTACCTGAGAGGAAGAAAGTAGAAGAGACTGATGAAGTGGACCAGGTAGAACTGGTGGACTTTGATCCAAATCAGGAAAGACGGCGCCATTACAATGGGAAAGCATATGAGGATGATGAACATCACCCCAGGAGTGGTCAGACCTCTTAATGGGGCCAGTGAATAACACTGCTGGCATTTTATGTGCAGTAGTGAATGAGTGAAGGACTATAATCATAGCTCACTACTTGCTATTGTTTTTGTTTTAATATTCAACTATAGTAGTGTTTTAAAAGTTAAATGAAGAATAAACTCAAATATAAAAGCTCTGACTTTGCCCTGTATGTATGATGACTTCAGTGTGGAAGATAAGTTTAGTATTTGTAAAAACTAGTCTCAAAAAAAATCTCCCCTAGCATTTGTTAGGCCATTCCTTGTAATTAATTTCAGTTCTATGCATATGAAACAGCTCAGACTGAAATGCTAGGTGTATGTATTGACTTCAGTGTATGACCCTTAATTGTTAAGCTAGGAAGTTAAAACTTGTATTTAATTGGCAATCAAAGAATTTGTAGAGAAGTGTTGGTCTATAGTTATGTTAAGTGGGATTCATTGTGATGTCTCTGCCTTTATTGCCTCAACTGTTACTTGAAGATGGCATGCTATGTAATTTGGCCTGTGGTATCAGTGATAGAAAGGATACCTCTTTAAAGAAGGGGTTTATCATATTCTGTTGCTTGAGGGCTTGTACTTGTGGAATTGCATTCCCTTCTGTGCCATCTTTTTTTTCCTTTAAAAAAAAAAAAAAATATATATATATATATATATATATATATATATATATATATATCAGTCCTGGTTATACTTTTTTTCCTTCTCTTTGGACCATGATAAGCTTCATTCAGAGTAGTGGCTTTGGGAGTAGGGTAACAGAGTGAAGAGACATTTACGTGGGGAAGTTAATTTGCCTGTATGAGATAGGAAGGTTTGTTTTTTTTTTAAGGTATGTTACAGGCTTACTTTAAATAACTTACGCTCCGAAGTGACTGTAATTTAATGTTGGTAGTATAGCAAATTATGATGAATAGCTTTAATTGTATGTTTAAAAGTCATGTTCACAAGCTTAAATCTGGTTATCAGAATTAAGCAATTGGAATGTATGAATGTCTCCTTAATATACTGATTACAAGCAAAAAAAAAAAAAAAAAACCAAAAACAAAAACTGAAAAATGTAATCAAATTTATTTGGGGTTTTTTTTTTTTTACCCATTTTATGTACATTATTGCTCTAGCTTTTGAGTAGGACATTGGTATGAAAAAGAAAAAAATGGATTATGCTTTCAAGTAGTTTACAATTAAGAGTAATAGGGGTAATTTGGTATGGAAGCCAGTCACAAAAAAATCTTGTAGAAATAAGTCCATCATTACCCTTTAACATAACACAACCCCTCTAAAAATATTCTTAACTCTACCTAAAAAATTTAATCAATTCATATATAACCTTAGATATCAGTTCAGTAAATCTCTTTTACATGTACTTAGCTCAAAATAGTTTGGTATATAAGGAAACCTGAAATAGTAGTCAATAACTCTATAAATTTCAATTTGTGGGTTATAAAAATACCTTTGTGTTCTACAAATATTGGAGCAGCTTTTTTTTCCCCATTCCACTGACACACAGAAACTCTCATGACCCTGATCAGTAGCAGGTATAGCAATATAGTTTTTAAATGATAGGGACTAATTCAGAAACTGTTTCTATATGTTATGCAATGTATAATGACTGTTTCAGGAATGAGAGAGCAAATCATCACAATTTTATGTTTTTAAGATAATTTCAAAATTTATTTATATTTTTAAAATTAGGAGACATTCAAAGTCTGATGTGGGAGATGTTTAGATAATCAAGGGTTGACTGTACTTAGTATTACCTCATAGGTGGAAGGCAAATGTTCTGATTGTTTACTTAGTCCATATTGTTCTGATTGTTTACTTAGACTGTATTGTTCTGATTATTTACTTAGTCCTTATTGTTCTGATTGTTTACTTAGTCTGTATTGTTGCAACGACACACTTTGAAGTTTCTGCAACTCATTATTAAATGGTTTACTAATGCTATCAGTTAATCTTGTGCTTTGAAACCTTACTGCTACATTTAGAAAGAGCAGAAAGTTTATATTAAATGTGAATGTCAGATCTGAACTACAAAGCCATATATGTAAAGGGAAAGCATTGTGTTTAAGGATGACAAGAGGTCCAGGAAAGATCAAATGATAGACATATTTTCATAATTGGGATGATGATACTATATGATGAGTAAAAACCCAGTGATACATATATATTGTTCAAAATAATATTTTTCTTCATGCACATACTTCTGTAGACACTAAAAAGTAGCGGTCATGAAAAGTGGAAAGAGATGTATATTACTATCTTCTGTTGCATTAGCATACGAGCTAGAGAAATGTAAGGGGAAGTATAGCAGAGATGATCTAATTATAATTATAAACAGAAAGTGAGTTTAGATGAGTTCCCCGTAAGTAGAAAATTATTTAACAACTATTTAAAATATCTGGAAATGGGTCCAAGTACATACAGCAGATGAAGAAACATTTATTCGAGAAAATCTAAAATTCAGCATAAACAAGACCTGCACACTACGTCCTACCTCCTAACTCAGCAAGATGGAAATTCCTCCTCAGACTGGTGCAGGGCTTTCTCTCCCACTAGTTACCATTTAAAGGACAATCTTCCGTCAGGGCAAGACATTAACATTTCTCATTTCGCCCCCAGCTGTTGATTGCTGAGGCTAAATTCAGGGTGAATATGGTAGGATGGGACCTCTTTCTTCAGCCCAGCCCTACTTACGGAATAGGGGCTCTAGTGAGGGCGTGGTATTGTTGAGAATTCTGGGACCCCAGTTATCCTTGGCCCAGCTCATAAAGTGGTGATTCTGTACTGGGAGAGGTAAGCTCAGAAGATACGAGCCTCCTGGAGCCCCTGCATTGAGGTCTCAGCTACTGAAGTAGGGGTGTCACTCACAAAGAAAACAATGTTAATTGTCCTCACTCTCAGTGCCATAGTTGAGGCTCAGAAATTTTGCCTGGAGATAGAAAAGGCCATATAAGAGAGAGCTCCTACTTTCTTTCATAAGGAATTGACTTCCATTTGCAACAGAATATGAAGAAGTTCAAGCCTAAAGACAATCTTAAAAACAGCAGAGATTGTGGTGAAAGGGAATTAGGAGGAAATTGGTATATTTGTTGGACATACGTAGGTTAACTATATGCCAGCGAGTTTGCCTAACATCACTGGGGAAAGAGACAACTGCAGGGAGTTGTCTGGAGTCTGAACAAATCTCAGACACTGACTCAGGAACAATCTCTTCAAAGAGGTTCAAATTGTATTGACTTAAGTGTGTGGAGCAAATTTTTCCCTAGGGAGTTTTTACAAACAAGAGGAAAGTTAGTAAAATCTGGGTGTGATCAGGGGAAAAGATAAGTCAAAGAGAATCCAGTCTGTGAAGACTGGGAAAGGTGGGTGTTTTGTCTAATGTGCAGACACTGACACAGAGAATCAAGGAACATTAGGAAATAGGGAAATACATTCCAAATAAAAGAACAGGATAAATTCCCAGAATCCAAGAATGGAAGAAAGTATTTGCCAATCATATATCCTGATAAGGCACTAATATCTTAGAATATATAAAGAACTCTTACAACTCCAACAATAAAAAGACAACCCAATTAAAAAATGGGCAAAAAATCTGAGTAGACATTTCTCTGAAGAAGATATACAAGTGTCCAGAAGTTGCTTGAAAAATGTTCAACATTATTAAGTATCAGAGAAACGTAAATCCAAACCACAATGAGATACCATTTCCCACATACTAGGATGGCCAGAATCAAAAAGTCAGCTAATAACAAGTGCTGCATGAATACGGAAAATTCAGAACCCTTGCACACTGCTGATGGGGATGTAAAATTGTGCATCCGTTCTGGAAAACAGTCTGACAGTTCCTACAATGGTTAAATATGGAGTTATAACATAACCCAGTAATTCCAGTCCTTGATACATACTAAAAAGAAATGAAAACATATATCCACACAAACACTTGTATGTGAACGTTTATAGCAGCACTATTTATAATAGCTAAAAGGTGGAAATATCCCAAATGTCCATCAACTGATGAATGGATAATCCAAAATGGTATATCTATACAGTGGAATTTTATTCAGCCATTAAAAGGAATGAAGTACTGAAACATATAACAACAAGGATGAACCTTCGAAACATTATACTATGAGGAAAAAGTCAGTCACGAAAGACCGCATATTATATGAGTCCGTTTATATGAAATGTGTAGAATAGGCAAACGTATAGAGTAAGAAAGTAGATTCATTGATGCTTAGAGCTGGGGGTGGGGAGGATGGGAGAGTAGGTGGGTGATAGCTAAAGGCTGAGGTGCTTCTTTTTGAGGTGATTGTAATTTTCTAAAATTAACCACGATGCTAGTTGCATATCTCTATGAATATAGTAAAATGCACTGAGTTGCATATTTAAATGTGTGAATTTGTGGTATGTGAATCATATCTCACAGCTATTTTTTTAAAAAGCAATAGATATTACCTTTTGCACTTATGACACAAGTCAAGAAAGTCCACTTGCTTTGAAATTAAGTGTCAGATACTATCATCATTTTTAACCTCAAGACTGAAAATAGTTGTTTTGATACTAAATAGGGGCAATCAGAGAATAAAAATCATCAGATAGCCTAACCAGAATGAATTGCAGTCTGTAGACTAAAAATTGCACCTACTTTATTTCCTTCCCTAAAAACTACAAACCCTATGACTGAGAGGATACACTGGAAATGGTTGGTCGCAGGATTATAGAATGTTAGGGCAGGAAGGAAAACTCAGAGAGAATCTCTATGGGGATATTCCACATGAGGAATCTAAGACATAGGTCCCAAAATGCCTAACATCACATAGCAAATTTATGGCATCACTGACCATGGAACTTTTCATTTTGATCCCCTGTCCCAGTCAAATAATTGTTGAAGCTGGAAAGTAAATGTACAGATGGAAAGCAGAGACAGATGTAAATGAATTTTCACACATCCTCCAAATAGTAGGAACTGGAGAATTCATGCTCCATTCAAGGAGAGCAGCATGACTTAGCCCCTATCGATGGTCTAAAGGTAGGACTGCAGGTTCATTGGTTTTTCACCTTCAGAGTTGTAAGAGATGCTAGAAACCCAGATTCCTGTATGAAATCTTCTGATTTTTAAATTCGAATAAATTTAAAGATACACGTATGTGTTGGTTTTGATCTAGCATCTGGCTGTCTTTGACCTCTGGAAGTTTTTTTCTTTAGATCCTTCCCTGGATTTTTTTTTTCTCTGCCTTGAATTATCTCAACAAAGAAGATTTGATTTGGGTTTCGGTGTTGTCATGAGAGGGATAAGAAATAGAAAGAACACATTCTTGTAGGACACACCCAAAGAGTGTTTATCTGTGATTCATTATTAGTTAAAAGAGAAGACTCTATTACTTAGATATCTATTACTTAAGATCCCATAAAGGTCAATTTCTCCCCAGTGGTACATTTTTATTAAATGAGTAGCCACCAAGGAGTTATATGAAAAGAAACAGGTTCCTACTCAGCTTTATTTTTCTCAACCTCTTTAATTCCTTGGAGTCAATATGTTGACTTCCTTCTAGAAAAGTCTCTTGTAGACATCAGAAATTGTTTTAAAACCTTAGGTAAGATGTAGAAAGATATTTTATTACAATTTAAAAATTCTTATACAGGATATGGATATCCACAGCCATACGAGCCAGTTCAGCTTTATCTGCTATCAGATTTAGATCAATAAAATTGCTAATATTTCAGAAAATATTTCAAAGAGATTTCATGAAATTAGAGAAATGATTCTCTAATGTGAATGGATTCGTTATTAAGAAAACTTCTAGCACCTAAAATAAGCAAAAGAGATAGAGGAGGAAGAAATAGAGGACTTTCATTCTATTCAAATTGAGTTGTTTTCAGACTTGGAGACTGTGAAGCTCCTCTCCATTTATCCTAGAATACCAAACCCTTATATGACAGTGTAGTTGGGAAACTGGGTAGTGCTATATCCTGAAGCAGAAACAAGTGAATGTGTCATAATCCTTTATTTCATGGAATCCATTGTATTAGAGTATGCTGTCCACCAAGTAAAGGTTGATTTTATAAACTCATTTTTTTAAGGCCAAAACCCCTTTAGAATAAGAAAATATTCCTTGGTTCTGTCTACTGGGGCAAAAGAAATGCTCCTAGCTTATGATAAATTCCTGTATTGCACATTGCTTTAGAAAGTCAGCCAATTTCTGGCCTCTAAAGAATTTTTCCAGTAACTTCTTGAGTCCACTCCTTGAATACGCAGATTTGCCTGATTCAGTCAAAAATGTCATCAATCAGGATTGTGCAGTAAATAATAGTGTAGAGATTGTTCCCTGAACAACAGTGAATGATTGTCCCAATACACAACATTCAGGATTATTAGATGAGAAGTAAAGAATTCTGGAAAGATGGATTATGCTGACTAGCTGTAGGCAGGTGACTCATGCTTGCTAATGGTGGAAAGCATGTCGTGGGGAAATGGCTAAAATAAAATGAATATGAAGTTCACATTGCTTTTATTCAACAAATATAAGTGAATATAGAGATGACCAACACATGGTTGTCAACTTTTAAAAGGCTCCACTTTTCGCATACCATAAAGTCACAACTCATAAAAAGTTATAAAGTATTTTCTCTAAGATTTTTTTTAACTTTGGAGTCAATTTGAAGTTTTTTGGTATAACATATACAAATTATATCAACATGTTCATTTATCACTTATGGAGCGCCTTTGAAGAAATTAGGTCTATAAAGTTCCAGTTATAACAGTGTTATTCCTTGTTCCTAAAGGAGATCTTGTCCATATGGCAAACTTTTTTTTTTTTTAAAGACTTTATTTATTTTTTCAGAGAAAGAGCACAAGCAGGGGGAGTGGTAGGCAGAGGGAGAAGCAGACACCCTGCTGAGTAGGGAGCCCGATGTCGGCCTTGATCCCAGGACCCTGGGATCATGACCTGAGCTGAAGGCAGACACTTAACTGACTGAGCCGCTGAGGCATCCCTATGTGGCAAACTTCTAATCAACCTTCGAGACTCAGTTTATTTGTCACCTCCCCCGATTTTGCTTCTTTTCCTCTACTCAGGAGGATGTATTGTGCTTCCAGCTTTGTGCCTGTAGTAATAGTATTAGCAATAATAGCTCACAGTTATCAAGCACTTTCTATGTGCCAAGGACTGTTCTAAGAGGTAAGTAATTAATTCTTACAAAACTGTATGAGACAGGTGTTACTCTTTTGCCTGTTGTACTTAGAGGAACATGAGGCATGGAGAGGCTATATGTGTTGCCCAGGCTCACACAATGAGTGAGTGACAGAGCTGTGATATGGACACAGGAGGTTGCCCAAACCACTGTGCGATGTCCCCACATTGTCCCACTGTGCAATGTAGATGCACTAATCTACATCCATCACATAGTATTAAGTTAGTGTTCAAGAGTCTACTTCATTGCCAACCATGTTCTCTGTAAAATTAGGGCTGTTCCTCCTTGGTATTTGAGTGCCCAGGGTCCAGAAAATCCAAAGAAAGAGAGCTATTTAGGTCAAAGCATAGATTTGCCATTTGCAGTCCTTAGCAATGTTTTAGCTCTTGCATTCTTTCCAAAGTGGTACTTTATTAATCCAAAGTACTCTTTTTTAAATAGCTCGCATTCGAGATGCATCTTGAAAGAAAGAGTGCTTCATTGAGATTTTATTGCCATTCTTCCAAATTGTCCCATTGCTAAAGGAAGGCCATGCAGTTTCCTCACTCTTAGAGCCATGAGCCACCATGTAGAAGATCGTCTACCCTGAGGTTGCCACCCTGGTGGTGCCATGAGTAAGCATTCTAGATTACAGAGACAGCTGAGTCCAGTTTTCCAACAATCCCGCCAAGGCGGGAGTGAAGGATTCTTGGGTCTTCCAGACCAGTTCATTCACTAGTTGAACACCACTGAGTGACTTGATTTAATGCCCTGCTGTAGCCATCTTGGAATTCTTAATTTTTGAACAAGAGACCCCTCATTTTCATTTTGCATTGGACCCAACAAATTATTTAGATTACTCTAATTGCATCATTGGATCACACTTTATTATATATTCTTTGAAACTGGTTTCTCTTCTCTCTTGTTCATTACTCTTATCTCTTCACCTTGACTGTTGACAGTGTCTTAAAAATGGACTCACCTTACACTAGTTAGAATGGCAAAAATTGACAAAACAAGAAATAACAAATGTTGGAGAGGTGGTAGAGGAAGGGGTACCCTCTTACACTGTTGGTGAGAATGCAAGTTGGGACAGCCAATTTTGGAAAACTATGTGGAGATTCCTCAAAAAACTAAAAATAGAGCTACCCTATGACCCAGCAATTGCACTGCTGGGTATTTACCCTAAAGATACAGATGTAGTAAAAAGAAGGACCATATGCACCCCAATATTCATAGCAGCAATGTCCACAATAGCCAAACTGTGGAAAGAGCCAATATAACCTTCAACAGATGAATGGATAAAGAAGATGTTGTCCATATACACAATGAAATATCACTCAGTCATCAGAAAGGATGAATATCCAACGTCTGGATTAACATGGTTGGAACTGGAGATTATGCTAAGTGAAATAAGTCAAGCAGAGAAAGACAATTATCATATGGTTTCACTTATTCCTGGAACACAAGGAATAACATGAAGGACATTAGGAGAAGGAAGGGGAAAATCATGGGGAGACGGACCATGAGAGTCTACGGATTCCAGGAACCAAACTGAGAGTTTTAGAAGGGAAGAGGTGGGCCCAGTGATGGGTATTAAGGAGGGTATGGATTGCATGGAGCACTGGGTGTTAAATGCAAACGATGAATCATGGAACACTACATCAAAAACTAATGATGTACTGTACAGTGGTTAGCATAACATAAAAAAAAAAAAAAAAAGACAGACTCAGTGTCTTCCTCTACCTCCACAACTCCTCACCAGTCTTAGGTATAGGTACCTAGACAATATGTTTTGAGAGACTTGGCATAGGAGAATAAATGGCATTTTTAGTGTATCTAGTCTTCAGTGGAACAGGCTAAGGTCAGCAGAAGAGCCATTAAATCTGTTTACTTGCTTTTCTCCAAGATACACTTTCTGCTTGGGTGTCCTGGTGACCCATTGGTGTCAGATGAAGCAGAGGACAGATGTAAACAAAAGCTATGTGTGGGCCCCAACATGAAGGTTTACAAAGAGGGTTTTTACCTTCTCTCTACTCCATTTTTCTTGTAGCCCCAATTGATGAGCTTTATTCCTGTGTAGGGTTCAAATCAAGCATGTTAATTATGCTCTTTGGAAAGTGACTATGTAGAGTGGTCTTACAAAGCAAATTAGTTTTAGAAATACCAGTTAAAAAGGCACTGAAGTAAGTCTGTTGCTTCAGTTATCTTACCTTCTAACAACAAAATTTAAAAATAGTATTTCTTATAAAAAGGAATATCACTAATGCAAATAGAGCTCTTATCATAAATGTTAACAGAAAATGATGATAACTGCATAAGCTGAAATGCCAGAGTTCAAGGAAGAGAGGGGAAAAGAAGAGAAGGTGTACGGTTACGTAAAGGCAAGAGCAGTTAAGGTTTCCCTGTCACTTTAAGTCAGTTTACCTAAAATGCTGTTATATATGTTAACAATCTCATTTTTTTTTGTTTTTTTGTTTTTTGTTTTTGTTTGTTTTTTTTTAATGTTTTATTTCTTTTCAGCATAACAGTATTTGTTTTTTCACCATACCCAGTGCTCCATGCAATCCGTGCCCTCCCTAGTTTAAAGATTTCCCTTATTTGTTTATTTGTTTATTTATTTGAGAAAGAGAGCAAGCGTGAGCAGCTGGAAGAGGCAGAGAGAGAAGCAGACACCCCGCTGAGCAGGAAGCCTGACCCTGGCCAGGTTCTAAGACCCTGAGATCATGACCTGAGCCAAAGGCAGACACAGAACGGACTGAGACACCCAGACACACCTCAATCTCATTTTTTAACCACTTGGTAACATGAATAAACAAAAAAAGTAAGTTTCTTGCTTTAGAGGTCAGTTTCTGGAACAGTGTGAAATATTTTTGGTTGGTGAGGTTAAGGAAGGTCTTATCTAGGCCTTATCTCCTGGGATACTACATTTATGAATGAAGTGAGGGCTTGCATAACTTTCAGAGAAATAATACATGTAGCTAGAGTACTTAATGTCTAAGGCATCTGATTCTAGCACAAAAGGATTCATTCTGCCCTTCATTTATTTCTTCACCAAATATTCAAGAGCCTAGTCTATGCCTGGAAAGAGTCTAGGCCCTGAGAGAAATACTGGAATGTAAATATGGTTCTATACCTTTTGTGCATTTCTGGTGACGAAAATAACTTCCTCTTTGTACTCTTCCCATTTGTAGAAACGCAGAGGACAGTTAAACCCAGCCAGCAATGAAAATTCAGTAACATCTGCGGTTCATGTTTTTACTTATTCACAAGTCACTGTTTACCAAATTTGTTCAATGACAATCCCATGCCTGACCTGACCAAAATACTCTTTGTCCTAGTTAAGGGAATGATCCACTCTAGCATTTTTAAAACAATACACCGTTCTACAATACACCGTTCTACCCGAGAGATTACAGGTTAGGTTTTCATGACAAAGGAGGCACTCTGTGTGAGTGTTTGAACAGTACCACCTGTTGGAACTTGCAATGCTTTTGCTTGAGACTCTTCAGAATTCAAGATTTAAACTTTCCTCTAGTCACATGAGAGCTGTTCTGAGCACTGCCAAGAAAATAATGACAAGATCCTCTGTCCCTGCAACCCAGACATTTCTGAGCCCAGCTTCAAGGAGAAACAGCTTTCCACACCAGCAGCTGAAGCACGTTGTGTCAACAAGATGGAATGTGCCTGATTTCACTTTGCAGTGTCCACTGGAACCC
Organism: Martes martes; assembly: GCF_963455335.1. Lineage (NCBI taxonomy): Eukaryota > Metazoa > Chordata > Mammalia > Carnivora > Mustelidae > Martes > Martes martes. The sequence continues at coordinate 138,947,219 of NC_137890.1, read as the reverse complement.
AAACCCTGGCAGGATGACTGTTTAACGTGCACAGTTACTTGGGAGTAATGGCGGTACCCTTGCAGGGTGCTTGGATGGGAAACAGCTGTCAGATGTGAAGCCACTGTTACATGTAGTTATTCTAGATGGGTTCACTGACTGTTCTGATTCAGTTCCTGTTGGTTAACTAGAAGGAGGAATGAAATATATTCTTCTTTGAAAAACAATTACATATATATATATAAAAATAAAACTTTCTGGGCAGGACAAGTTCAAGGAAAAAGAGTAATGGTCACACCCCGTTATTTGGAGAAATTCAGTAGTTTGGCCCTAGAAAACTGGAATTCACCATAAATTTACAGTCATCATGGTGGATTGTTTTTGGAATTCTGACTGTTCTGGCACAGGAAGGGCCACAGACTGACTGTATTCCTTTGTTCAGTCTGTCTAACCCGCTCCCACCAGCTGGTTCAGAAAACATAGAGACAAGTAACTTTAAGGGAAATGGCTTATATTCTTTAAATTCATAATTGACAATTCCATAGGGAAATAGGGAGGAGACCATGGAAAATAATGGGGCCAATCACAATGATGAAAAATGGGAAGGGTGAAAAGTCGCTTAATTTATCTTAAATAAATTAGAAAACAGTAGGAAAAACAGATGTCATTAGCTGTATTTTCTGGTCCCTTATGGTTATAGTAAATAGGAGGGAAGTGAAACTCAAAACATAATATTGTATTTTTATCTATCTATCTATCTACCATCTATCTATTTTGGTCCTCTTCCATGATTTACCTTGTCAGACCCCAAGGACTCCTTTGCCTTCGGTTAGACAAGTACAAGTTTTCATTCATTCTCTCATGTTTTTGAGCATTTTTAAATGATAGCTGAGTTATGAGTCATTGCCAAGCTCTTCGGCATCATTATACCAAAAGCACATAACATGTTTTCTACCTGTCGATGTAAATTATTGCCTGCATGTAGAACTCCAGGAACGATTTGGCTTCCTGCCCACATAAATGACTTCTCATCGTTCAGGTTTCAATTTAATGCCAGTATGTACCGTAAGATGTATGTTCAATCCTACAAATGAGTTGCATGTGCATTTCAATTTCAGAAAACCTGGCCTGAATTTTAAAAGAAAGCATTTGGGATCTATTGTATTAGAGGTACTTATAATGTAAGATCAAAAATATTGGTAGACTTTGGGTACTATACCAAATTTTATTTTATTTTATTTCATTATTTTTAAAAGATTTTATTTTTTCATTTGACGGAGAAAGCACAGCAAGAGAGGGAACACAGCAGGGGAGTAGGAGAGGGAGAAGCAGGCTCTCTGCTAAGCAGGGAGCCCAATAGCGGGCTCAATCCCAAGATCCCGGGATCATGACCTGAGCCGAAGGCAGACGCTTAAAACTGAGCCACCAAGGCACCTTATAATACTAAATTTTAAAAAGAAAAAAATAAGACAAATGACGCCTTCATTTTCTGAACTTGGTTTTCCAGAGAACCAAGATACATTGTGAGTTTTCTTTTTTCAGTTACCTTTGTTTTTTTTTTTTCAATTTGCATTCTCTCATCTTCTGACCACTAACCTAGTAATTAAAATAAACTTGAAAAGAAAAGATAAAATACCTTAAATATTTGAAAAGAAAAATATCTTAAATAGGAAGCTAGGGATTCAGAAAGCATATGTTATATAGGCAGAATCTACTCCAAGCACAAGTCAAAAATATAATTTCAGGCTTCTTTGCTTTCTTTTGGTGATTTTCTTTATGGGGGAAGATCTACATGAAGTATATTAGCATGCGCTCCAAATTTAACAAATTAAAAAAATTGTCAAACAAAATGCTTTTTAAAAGTGTGGCAAGGGGGCACCTGGGTAGTGCAGTTGATTAAACGTCCAATTCTTGATTTGGGCTCAGGTCAGGATCTCAGGATTGTGAATTCAAGTCCTGCATTAAGCTTCATGCTGGGCATAGAGCCTGCTTTAGATTCTCTTTCTTCCTCTCCCTCTGCATCACTCCCCTTCAAAAATAAAGAAAGAAAGAAAAAGAAGAAAAGTGGCAAGAAGCATTTATTTCTGTACATGCGTGCTAGTAAAAAGGCCAAAGGACATGATTTCAAAAAAGCAACATGATTGGCGGCTCTTTTAGAGTACCTAAATATAGGATACTTTGGACAACAGAGTGTTCTGGAGTGACTGAAAACAAAAAAACATTTCATGTTGTTTTGCATTAGCAAAAAGAAATACAGAATTTTATGACCAATACTGACTTAAAAGACACCAGTGGTGAGAATGAAGGCACTCTCCTCCACTGGGATTGTGCACCTTCTGTAAAAGCCATCAGATACTTCTGTCATGTAATCACACAGGTAATAAATATTACATATTATACCAAATATATTTTAATGGCTTCTCTTTTCACTCAGCTGTAGAACAAAACCAACAAAGTAAGACAGTGTTTCTAAGTCACCATTTTTTTAATGTAAGAAAACTAAGTTGAGTAAAAAAAAGAAAATATTGGTATTGCAGAATGTAATCCTTCCTCATTTCCCATAATTTTTTCTTTTAATAGACCCAGTTAAAGATTGAATCATCACTGAATACTATATTCTTCTATTCACCATAATTCTATTTGTTTACTGAGACTCCGTTGTTCACATTATTCCAAAGTCGTCTTATAAAGAAAGAGACGCAGGGGACATGATGACATTGCTAGTTGTCATTGTTAGTTGTCAGAATCTTAGTACACTCTCCTGCCCCTTAGAATTTAGGTAATGTTTATTCTTACCCTTCATCATATATTGCCATTTCTTTTTGTTATTTCATGTTTGTATTATGACCCAAACTAGATGGTAAATTTTTTGAAGATAAGGACCATTTTCTGAATCACTTTTATAGTATGTCTTCAGACTCTGACACATCACTGAGTTGTAGTTTGGCTTTAACTTTATGTGTTCTTATAGGGTTTTGAGTCAGGTACTGTGTTAATGGTATCAATAAACCTTCTCTTCGCTATCAATCGTATGTCCACAGAATTGTAGCACTAAAACTTACATCCCACATAATCAACATTTTTACTTCACAGACAAGAAAATCAAGACATAGAGCCATTAAATATTTGGCCCAAAGTCAAATGGAGGATTCATAGCTTTCAAACATAGGAAAAGGGTTCATCCTATATTTAAGTAAACTCTGGCCCAGACACCTGGTGTTTCTTGGCAGCCTGCCTTAAAAAGGATCATAACTGATGAATGGACATTTATGGCTTATTCAAATTAAGATAAATCTCACTCATTAGTTGGCATAAGGCAAATTAATTCCTAAGCATAATTTTTAGAAACCAAATGCTTTGGTACAAATAGGGAAGCAAGATCAGTAGTCTAGGTGAAGATGCCAAGTTTTCTAACAAAGTCTCTCTGTAAGGGCTTAGCAAACTACCTAAGGATCATTTAATTACTTTATTCACTCATGCATAGACATATGTGAACACAGCAATACATCTGGCAGCCTCCTTTCTAAAGAATTTAAAAAGAGTCATCAAATTCTCTAAAACATGGCTGTCAGATTTTCCAGGTTAGAGGAATTTGATTGAAATGGTATGTTTCAGAAATAATTACTTTTCCTTGGTGTTGGATAAAAATGTTTGCTGAATTAATTGATGTATGATTTAGTAAAAGGACTTCGGGTAAAAGCCTCTTGAACTTGAATGCATGGATGAATGAATGAATGAATGTGTTAGAACAAGATTAAAGGCAAAAGGAGAATTATAGTGGAGAACAGGAATCCTGCTTTCTTTTTCTAGATAGTATAGGTTGCCCTGTGCCAAGCCAAGAATTTTCTTAACATTCCACTGGATAGGGGAATTTGACTTGGAATTCATTTCTTAATAGGTTTTCTGAGAGAAATCAAAGGCATAAGAAGTTAGGAGCAGAAATTAAGCTGTAAATTAATAGCACTTTTATGAAATAATGCTATATATATTTTTGCAACATGTATAGGAAATATTTATGCTTCACCTTTATTTATTTATTTATTTATTTTTGGAAATTCAAAGCTGTATCTTGATGTGAATTGAGATGAAATTCTCAAATCCGTTTCTTTGGACATTTTATTTTCAAAACCATAACTTGATATCAGTGTCAACAAATAACCTCTCAACACTGCACCTATCAGATCATTTGTTCTGATTTCCTTTCTGCAGAAAAAGAGAGCACTTGAAAATGGATTAAGCATTTTGTCAAACTTGTCAGGATAATGGAGAGCTACATTTTTCTTTTCCAGTAAAGTGAGAAAATCTTTTCCTCTCAACCATATTCCTTTTTATTGAGATATGATTTACATGTAATAAAAAATAGATTTTAAGTGTATAATTAAATGATGTTTGAAATCATCACATCATACTTATATAATCTGTAATCCAGAAAGTTTACTCATACTCCTTTCCAGTTCAATCCCTTTTCCAAGAGGCAACAATTGTTCTAATCTTATATTTGTTTCATTTATTTGGAACTATATACATATATATGGAATCATACAATATAATATATACTCTTTTCCAGTTTGGCTTCTGCCCAGTGTAATGTTTTTGTGATTCATGTATGCCTTTGCAGGTATTAGAAATTTATTTTTGTTGTTGTTCCTAAGTGGTATTCTACTAAGTAAATATACCACAATTTGCTTATCCATTCTCATTTTGGTGGTCAACGGACTGTTTCCAGTTTGGGGAAATTATTTCTAAAAATCTACTATGAACATTCTTGTACAGAACTTTTTGCAAAAAATGTTTTTATTTCTTTTAAGGTCATGATTACCTTTAAAACACACTGCCAAACTGCTTCCCACCAACAACATATAAGCATTTCAGTGGCTCTTCTTCCTCACCAACATCTGATATTATCAGCTTTCCTTATTTTCGCCATTCTGTTGGGTGTGAGGTGGTATGGTGTAATTTTATTTGCATTTCTCTGATGTGCCATTTCATGTACTTGTGGGCCATTTGTATTCTTTTGCTAATTTATGTCTTAGCATGAGGTCTATTTTGGTGATAATCCCATAAATGATTGGGAAGAATCTACATTTTATAATGATTGGGTATAGTATTCTCTATAAATGTCAGTGAGGACATGCTGGTCGATAGGTGTTCTATCAAATCTTCTACATTTTTACAAATTTTTTTGGTTAACTTACATGTTCAATTACTGATAAAGTGGAGTCAGATCTCTGATTATGATTGTAGATATGTCTATATTCTTTATTAATTCTGTTAGTATTTTCATCATATGTTTGGCAGTTCTATTATTAAATATATATACCTTTAGGATTGTTATGTCTTTTTTTTTTTTTAGAATTGGCTATTTCATCATTATGAATTCTCTCTCTTTATCTCTGCTAATACTCTTTATATTGAAGATTACTTTTTTCTGTTATCAGCTTGTTTTCTTTCCCCATCAGCTTGCTTCCTTCCTTCCTTTCCCCCATCAGCTTTCTTATGCTTAGTAACTATGGAATATCCCTTTACTTCTTTATTTTTTTTTAAAAGACTTTCATTCTTTTTTTTTAATCAAAGTATGTATTTTATTTATTTTTTAATTTACTTTAATTTAATTTAATTTTCACTATTTCAAAATTCATTGTTTATGCACCACACCCCGTGTTCCATGCAATACATGCCCTCCATAATACCCACCACCAGGCTCACCCATCCCCCCCACCTCCTCCCTTCCAAAACCCTCAGTTTGTTTCTCAGAGTCCACAGTCTTTCAGGGTTTGTCTCCCCCTCCAATTTTCCCCAACTCACTTCTCTTCTCCATCTCCCAATGTCTTCTGTGTTATTCCTTATGAGCCCCAAGTAAGTGAAACCATATGATAATTGACTCTCCCTGCTTCACTTACTTTACTCAGCATAATCTCTTCCAGTCCCGTCCATGTTGATACAAAAGTTGGGTATTCATCCTTTCTGATGGAGGCATAATACTCCATTGTATATACGGACCATATCTTCTTTATCCATTTGTCCGTTGAAGGGCATCTTGGTTCCTTCCACAGTTTGGCGACTGTGGCCATTACTGCTATGAACATTGGGGTACAGGTGGCCCTTCTTTTCACTACATCTGAACCTTTGGGGTAAAAACCCAGTAGTATAATTGCAGGGTCATAGGGAAGCTCTATTTTAAATTTCTTAAGAAATCTCCACACTGTTTTCCAAAGTGGCTGCACCAGCTTGCATTCCCACCAACAGTGTAAGAGAGTTCCCCTTTCTCCACATCCTCTCCAACACTTGTTGTTTACTGTCTTGTTAATTTTGGCCATTCTAACTGGTGTAAAGTGGTATCTCAATGTGGTTTTGATTTCGAATCTCCCTGATGGCTAATGACGGTGAACATTTTTTCATGTGTCTGTTAGCCATTTGTATGTCTTCTTTGGAGAAGTCATTCTTAAAGCAGTTTTAGGTTCACAGCAAAAATGTGTAGAAGGTACAGAGGTGTCCATATACTCCCTGACTCCACAGGCACAGTCTTTCCCACTATTACCATCCTGCACAAGAGGATACATTTGTTACAATTGATGAACCCACCTTAGTACATCAGTATCACCCAAAGTCCATAGTTTACATTAGAGTTTTTCCTTGGTGTTGAGAATTCTATGGGTTTGGACAGATGTCTAATGGCACATATCTATATGTACTATAATACTGTTAAGTATCACTTATACTATAATACTATACTTGTATACTTATACTATAATACTATAAGTATTATTTAGAATAGTTTCACTGCCCTTAAAATCCTCAGTGTTTGCCTGCCCATCACAACTTTGCCTCCTAAACTCTGGCAACTGTATTGACATGCAGTTTTGGCTGGTCTCCCTCTCTTTTGGTCCAGGAAGCAGTGTAGGGAACACACATTTTGACTGGGTGCAGATTACTTTAAGAATCATTCTCTTGTTCCAGCATTACAAGTCAACAATGCATCTTTTGAAGATAAAAAGTTCCTCTTTGCCATCTCTGGGCAGGTCAGGTCAGACCTGACATTACCAAAGGAACCACTTGAGGGCTTTCCTCCGCTCACTAATGACTGCTTGCTTCACAGAATTTTGTCTGTAATTAAATATATTCTGTCTAATTTAAGAACAGAATGTGATAAAGATTATGGTTCTAGTATAAAAGACAGAATTCTTTTTAGTTGCAAACACTTCAGAGCTGTATCATTTTTTACTCTCATTTTGTGTAGGTTTTTCCAACTTGAGTCAGGGCATTTGCTTAATCTCATTATAGCTTAATATTTTAATTTTCTAAAAGGACAACCAATTTCAAAAGCTTTTGGAAAAGGGTATATATTGTTTTCAAGTATCTTTTCTAGAATATTTAAAAGTTGGCTGAACTATAATGAGTTGGATTGGCTTAATATCAGTGCCATAAAATTCAGTTAACCTCACAGTCACTAAATTTGATTTGTAAAAAAGAGCATAATTCTACATAAAAATGGTGTTTCATACTTCATTAGATTTGATTGATCTCAATCATGGTTATATATATATGCTACAGATTAGCTTAAGCAGGATTTCAACTTTCAGGTGGTTCCAGCTTTATATTCTTTAGATTCTAGAATCCCACGAAAATTACTTTTCTCCTGATAGATTGAAAATCATTGCATATTGAACAGATTAAATATTACTGTGCTTTTGAAGAGATTAGGTTCTCTCTAGGAGAGGAAAAATGGAGCCATTGAAATACAAAAGTTTATCACCCTGTCTGAAATGTGAGCCTGTCTCTGTGCATAAAAGAGTATGTTACACAAACCAGTTTAGTGACTGTGCTCCCAATGACATTTTCTTGCATTCTGTCGTGTTGGAAAATAGAATTTACGCTATTTTTGATTATCCACATACAGTTTTAGTGAGTTTAAGTCTGATGTGGAGGGACCCTTGGAACTTACTTTACGTCAGATTTTGCTGGCTCTGAACTCAACACCTGAGAAAGAAGCAACTGGTCAATGATGCGCCACAGACTTGAGGGAGCCAAAGAGTTCTTAGATTTTTTTCGTAAGATTTATTTGTTATTTTAGAGAGAAACAGAGATAGAAGGGGAGTGCACGAGCAGAAGGGACAGAGAGAGAGGGAAGGAGATTCTCAAGCCAACTCCACACTGAGCAGAGCCCAAGGTGGGGCTCAATCTCATGACACTGAGATCACTACTTGAGCCAAAACCAAGAGTCAGATGCTCAACCAACTGTGCCACCCAAGCGTTCCTAAAGAGTTCGTTTTTTTGTTTGTTTGTTTGTTTGTTTGTTTTTTAGAGCTCCTACAATAACAATGACTAGGTCACCATTTGCCTTTCATAGCTTCATGGACCAGGATCTTAATAAAACCCTGTATATTCCCTTAATATGCTGTCCTCTCTTTAAGAATGATGAGTATCCCAAAACGCTTATTTGTAAGATTAATGCATTTTCTTATATCAGTCCTTCTCAAACCCAGACTTTTGGCACTCTTCATGAAACCCAATAGAATAGCTGAAAGGTTTGGGGGAGAAAAAGGAGAGACTGTCAAATTAAGAACCTATCAATCACACCATTTTTTTATTCCTATATCCTCCTTTGAAGACTTTATTCTTTCTATTCCTACCCCCTTTTCTTCCAATACAGGGATATAAACAAGCAAACTCACAGAACTGGTAGGAGTTCCAGAAACAAATAAATACTCTAAAGCACAGAATAGTGCAACGAAGGCAGTTAATAGTCCACCAACACAAAATGTCCTCTTTCTCCATGTAGCAGAATCTCTGGTTTTTATCTGGGAACATGGCTACTCAGAACAAATATTTTCCCAGCCTTGCTTTCATCTAGATGTGGCTGTGTGACTGCATTCTGGTCAGTGAGAGGTATGTGTAAGTGTCATGTGGCAGCATCTGAGAACTTTCCTTAAAAGAAGCTAATGTGCACTTTTTGTTCCTTCTTCTTTATCTCTTACTATCTTCTGGATGGAATGAGGATATGATGGTTCATCCTGATACATCCAAGAAAAAACCTTGGTAATGCTTCCTGTTTCCCTGAGTATCTCTCTTTTGAACTCTCTTCTTCTAGAATTCTACATAAAGAAAAATCAACTTTTATACTGTTTTAACTACTGTTTCTTAGGTGCTTGTTACTTGCAGCCAAACCTACCTCTAACTAGTATATTTAGTATTATTCGCTTTATTAGAAATATTTCTCCCAAAGGTATTTATTATAACAATTATGTCTTTCATTTACTGTAATTTGCAAGTGAAAAGTTCAACAAATATTTGAAATGTCAGTCTTTTTTATCTTCATGCTCCAAAAAGAAAATTTGTGCATTCTGTATTCCAAATGTATTTGTATATGAATTTTCATCTTTAAAATAATCTTGACACATAATCAATTCTTCCATTTTCTGAAATGTCACTATTGATTTAAGGATGACCACACTGATACCAATGATCATTATGGATCTAATAATACCTCACCCCAATTTTGTAGTCCAACTCTGTGCCTGTATTATTGTTTGAAACTTTCTGAAAACAACGGTGTGGTTTCCAATTCTATGTGTAAGGAGCTTTAAAGTCACCACTACATCATAACAACAAGTAAAAATCTGAACAGACTGAAAAGTCAACAACTCTTCTTAAGTCCATAAGAGATGTAAAGACACAAGACAAAATGCTGCTCCTGATATTGAAGAGAAAGGCAAGAAAATACAGGGAGTCACAGCTTAATAGGACAGAGGCACACCAGAAATCATCGTGGGTATCTGTGCCAGGGTAAAAAAACCTGATCTGTAATTGATAAATTGCTGAAGATTCAATGTGGACAACTCTAAGAGTTAAAAACTCCACAGGGCCCCAGTCATAGGGAGAGCCATACAATATTATGTGATTTACCCCAAGGAATTTGAATGGGTTCCCACAGTAAATATCAGAGAAAAATCCCCTTAAGCTTCTGGCAGAGGGAGAGGAAAAGGGACCATTTGAAATATGCCACAGTATTCTATTTTTGTTAAAAAGTCTCCTTTCATGAGAAACTAGCTAGCCAGAGCCTAAGCTGCTGGATATTATCAGAGTCAAGTAGAACTGGGGGAAGGGAAATACCCCAATTCAGCCCACTATAAACCACTCTAGCCATTCCTTTGCAACTGAGATGGAAGGAAAAAAAAATGAAAAATATGTGAAGTTCACAGTCTAGAGGCATAGGTCACTAAAAGACTTAGAGTTAATCATAGGACTATAGTACACTTCTCTCTCCCCACATTTTAACACCACGTTACAAAGAACTATTTACAGCAACTTTTTTTTGCCTAATACATCATGGCTGTCAGGAATAAAATTACAGGGCAAATCAAAGGCAAAGAACACAATCTGAAGAGACAACAAGCACCAGAACCATCTTTATTGGATGGCTGGGATGCTGGAATCATCAGACTAGGAATTGAAAACAACTCAAATTAATATGCTAAAGATGCTAATGGATAAAGTAGAAGGCATGCCAGGACAAATGAGCAAGGTAAGGAGAAAAATGGAAATTCCAAGAAGGCACCAAAAACAAATGCTTGAGATAAAAGACATTGCTACAGAAATGTAGAATAATGTTGATGGGCTTCTCAGTAGATGGGACATAGCTGAGGGAAGAATCTCTGAGTTTGAGGATATCTCAATAGAAACCTCCAAAACTGAAAAGCAAGGAGAACAAAGACTAAAAAAAAGAAAAATAGAACACAATACCCAAGGTCTGTGGGACAACTACAAAATATGTAACATACGCATAATGGAAATACCAGAAGGAGAAGAAAGAGAGAAAGGAACAAAGGAAATATTTGAAAGAATAATGACTGAGAATTCCCCCAAATTAATGTTAAACAACAAACCATGAACCCAGGTAGACTGGAGAACACCATGCAGGATAACTGACTAAAAACTACATATAGCCAAATCATTTTCAAGTTATAGAAAATCCAAGATAAAGAAAAAGTCCTGAAAGAAGCTGAAGAGAAAACACTTTACCTACAACAGAACAAAGATAAAAATTACATTCAACTTCTCCTCAGAACCAAGCAAGAGAATGGAGTGAAATATTGAACATGTTGAGAGAAAAAATCACCAACCTAGAATTTTGCATCCAGTGAATTTATCCTTCAAAAATGAAGGAGAAGGGGCGCCTGGGTGGCTCAGTGGGTTAAGCCTCTGCCTTCGACTCGGGTCATGATCTCGGGGTCCTGGGATCGAGCCCCGCATCGGGCTCTCTGCTCAGGAGGGAGCCTGCTTCCTCCTCTCTCTTTCTCTGCCTGCCTCTCTGCCTACTTGTGATCTCTGTCAAAAAAATAAATAAAATCTTTAAAAAAAAATGAAGGAGAAATACTTTCTCAGACAAACAAAATTTGAGGGAATTTGTTGCCGGTAGACTTGCCTTATAAGAAATATTAAAAGGGGGCGCCTGGGTGGCTCAGTGGTTTAAGCCTCTGCCTTCGGCTCGGGTCATGATCTCAGGGTCCTGGGATCGAGCCCCGCATCGGGCTCTCTGCTCGGCAGGAGCCTGCTTCCCCCTCTCTCTGTCTGCCTCTCTGCCTAGCTCTGATTTCTCTCTGTCACATAAATAAAATTAAAAAAAAAAAAAAAAAGAAATATTAAAAGATGTTCTTTAGAGAGAAGGGAAATAATATGTGTCAGAAACTTGGTTATGTATAAAGAAAGGAAGAGCAGCAAAGAAAGAATAAATGAAGGAAAATAAAAACTTGTTTTTCTTATTCTTAGTTGACCTAACAGGTAATAATTTGTTCAAACTAATAAAAGCAGCAATGTTTCAATTATGTATGCTTAGGAATATGTCATATGTCTGTGTATATATGTAAGCAGAGAAATATTGAGATATAATCTAAAAAAATACATATAAGATCTATATGGGAAAACTATAAAACTGATGAATAAAGTCAATATACTAAATAAATGGAGAGTGTTTCATGTCCATGGATAGGTAGACCTGATATTATCAAGATGCTGTTCTTCCCAGTTTTATCTATAGATTTAATGCTGTCCCAATCAAAATCTCAACAAATAATTTTATGGATATCAACAAACTCATTCTAAAGTTTATATGGAGAGGCAAAAGACCATTTCAGTTTCCATGAGTTTGACAAGACTTTATTTTTCAGATTCCACAAATAAGTGATACTATGTAGTCAGTATTTGTCTTTTTCTGTCTGGCTTATTTTATTTAGCATAATGCCCTTCAAGTTCATCTGTGTTGTTATAAAGAGCAGAACTCCTTTATTTTTTAAGGCTGAATAATATACTATGTATTCTTTATCCACTCATCCATCAATAGACACTTAGGTTGTTTCCATACCTTAGCTATTGTGAATATGGGAATATAGATACCCCTTCAAGATAATGATTTTGTTTCCTTTGGCTATATACCCAGACGTGAGATTGCTGGATCATGTGGTAGTTCTATTTTTAATTTCCTGAGGATACATCATATTCTTTTCCATAATGACTATACCATTTTACATTCCCACCAACAATGTACAAGCATTCCTCTTTCTTCACATCCTCAGTAGCATTTGACTTTGGTAATAGATATCCTACCTGGTGTGAATTGATATCTCATTGTGATTTTGATTTGCATTTCCCTGATGATTAGTGATGCTGAGCTCTTTTTTTATGCATCCCTTGACCATTTGAATGTATTCTTTGGAAAAATGTCTATTGTTTCTCTGACCACTTTTTAAATGAATGGTTTGTTTTGCTTTTGAGTTGTGTGTCAGTTATATATTTTGTATTAATCCCATATCAAATATATGATATAATGATATTTTCTTTCATTCTATAGCTTGCTTTTTAATTTTTTTGGTTTTCTTTGCTGTGCAGAAACTTTTTACTTTGATGTCACCCCACTTGTTTATTTTTGCCTTTATTGACTTTGCTTTTGGCGTCAAATCCAAAAAATCATAGCCTGAACCAATGTCAAGGATCTTATTCCCTTGTTCTCTCCTAGGAGTTTAAAGGTTTCTAATGTTCAAGTGTTTAATTTATTTTGAGTTTATTTTTGTGTATAGCATAAGGTAGGGTTCGGTTTCATTCTTTTGCATCTGGCTTTTCCCAAAATTATTTATTGAAATTATTACCCTTTCTTCATTGTATATTCTTGCATCCTTTCTCAAAAATTAATTGACTGTATATGCTTGGATTTATTTCTGAGTTTTCTATTCTGTTCCATTGATCCAAGTGTCTGTTTTAGCCCAATGCCATACTGTTTTGGTTACTATAGTTTTGTAACATAGTTTTAAATCAGGAAGTGTGATGCCTCCAACTTTGTTCTTCTTTGTCAAGATTGCTTTGGCTATTCAGTATCTTTTGTGATTTTTAGAATTGTTTGATCGATTTCTGTGACAAATGTCATTGGAATTTTCATAGAGATTTCAGTGAATCTGTAGATTGCTTTGGATAGTATGGAAATTTGAAAAATATTAATTTTTCCAATCCATAAGCACAAGAATCTTTTCATTTATTTGTGTCTTCATGTTCTTTTATCAATATTTTATCATTTTCAGTGAAAAGATCTTTCAGCTCCTTGGTTAAATTTATCCCTAAGCATTTTATTAATTTTTTTATGTTATTATAAATGTAATTGTTTTTCTACTTTCTCTTTACAGTAGTTTGTTGTTAGCATATAGAAACATAACTGATTTTTATATACTGATTTTGTATCCTCCAACTTTACTCATTTATTAGTTCTAACAGTTTTTCAGTGGCATTTTTAGAGTTTTTCTATATACACTATCATGTCATCTACAAATAATGACAGTTTTCCTTTTTTTCTGATTTGGGTATCTTTTACTTCTTTTTGTTGCTAATTGTTCTGGGTAAGTCTTTCTATACTATGTTGAATAAAAGTAATGAGAATAGGTAATCATGTCTCATTCTTGATCTCAGAGAGAAAGCTCTCAGTTTTTCATCATTGAGTATGATGTTATCTCTGGGAGTGTCATATATGGTCTTTGTTATGTTGATGTACTTCCTTCTACATCCTTTTGCTTAGAGTTTTTACCATGAAAGAATGTTTAGTTTTGCCCATGCTTTTTCTTCACCTATTGAGATGATCATATGATTTTTATCCTTCATTCTGTTCATGCAGTGTAGCATATTGATTTGCAGATGTTGAACCATTAAACAACAGAATATTAGCCAGCACTAGAAACACATAAGTTACCGATCCATGAAAGACATGGAGAAACTTTAAATGCATATTACCAATTGAAAGAAATCAATCTGAGAAGGCTATGTATTGTATGATTCCAATTATATGACATCCTGGAAAGGGCGAAATTGTAGAGACAGTAAAAAAGATCAGAGGTTGCATGGGGTTGGAGAAAGGGAGGGGGGGATGATTAGGCAGAACACAGAGGATTTTTAGGGGAGTGAAAATACTCTACATGATACCATAATGATGGATATGGATGCATGAATTATAAATTTGTCTAAACACACAGAACATACAATACTAGGAATGAGCCCTATGGTAATCTATGAAATTTGGATTATTGTGATATGTCAATGTAAGTTCATCAATTATAACAAAATACCTTTTGGTGAGGGATGTTGATAAAAGGGAAGGCAATGTATATGTTGAGGTGGAGGTACATGGGAAATACATATAACTTCTGTTCAATTTTGTTGCAGGTCTAAGATGTCTCTAAAAAAATAAGTTCTTAAAAAATGATGGTGAGAATGAATGTAGTCTAGAGTGAGTAGAATGTTCTAGAACAAGCCATTGTGTTTATGTGTCTCTGCCTGAAGTAACATTTTTACCCAGATGGTATCTGGTTAAAAATTATGGATCAAAATAAATGTAGAGCTTAAAACATCAATTAGTAGGTATTGATGATGTAGAAAAGAATTATAGTCAAGGTCAACAAGCTGTCAGAAGGCAAAAAAATCAAGGTGAGGTTTTGAAGGGTTATATAGGCTGGCAGCAGACCCGTCCCCCTTCTCCTCTTTCAAAACAAGACCCTCGTTATTGTCTCCAACCCCTAGGGACATCTTGGCATATGAAAGTGGTTTTCTTTAAAGTCCAAATTCTTAATTGGTCATGACTAATTCTCTACGATATGATTACTACTTATTTCCCTACCATTTTCCCCTCTGAGCAACCACATGCAGGCTATGTGTCCTCTAAATATACCAACCTCTTCCCCATCTTGAATCCTTATATATATTTTTCCTTCAGCCTTGGATGCTCCTCTCCTTTTCTTCTGAGTAGACACTCTCAAATCATAGCTCAAACAACATCTTGTGGATGAATGCTTCCTATAATCTCCTTTCCCATGCCTTCCCTGGGCAAAGGAAAAAACTACCTTCTCTGTATACCCAGAGCACCTAGTATATAGCTCTATTATAACATCACATTTTATTGTGATTAAGTACGTGCTTGACTTTCTCTTCCCCTACACTATGGATTCTTTGGAAGCTGAAATTGTCTTATTCCAATGCCTACTATGTTTTCAAGTATTATCTCTGTGGGCCCCATTGCTACAGAACATGAAACATGACCCACTGACAGAAACATAACACAGCAACCACATCATTAAATATTGCATTCCTTAAACAATCTGATTCTGAGCAGAAAATATTTGAAGAATAGCCCAGAGGATCTGGAAATGCTCTCTCAGAAGTATGTTGGCTCTTCCTAGGGTATAACATCACAAATCAGAGGGTCCTGCTAGGGTTGGATATGACCAGATTTCTACCTCATATATTTTGTTTCAGAGGCAAAAGTGTATAGGCGGAAAATCTTTGTGAATGAATGTATTTCAGTATTCATAGCATCTCCCAGATGTAACTATCTGGGTATCTTCAAGTTCTTCACCTTCAACAGTCATTTTTATCTTTAATACTCAAACTCCCCATTTTCTCCACCATAGCTTTAAGGATACTTGGGTACTTGATATTTTTCCTGATCAATTCTGATTCTAATTTCTCATACTGCATTTTGATCTCTGATCTAAACCTCACCTTCTGTATCCCTTGTTCTCCTTCCTTTAACTCCACAATCACTTCTCTTGTTGGTATGACCCAGAGTTTTTCATTTCTCTAGTGAACCACTAGCATAGACTTGTGCGTAAACTGATTTTTACTAAAGTTTAAAGGAAATAGTATAGCATATTCCAAGCAATAATTTAAAAATTAACATTAGACATCACTGTCATAAAATGTCAGCATCCTTTCCTGCCAAAGGAATTCCTTACTAGCTAGAATTTCCTAGTCCAAAGCTTGTCTTCTTTTCTGGTTTACATTTCTCCATGATATTCTACCAAGATATTCCAGCTGCCAGCTCACAGTTTTCCAATATATTTTGAACACAGGAATTTAACTGTCTCCACACCCATTAAACCTCCAATTTGTTTTCAGTCTATTTTTGCATCTCCAGAAACTATTGGGAGACTCTAATAAGCAAAGAATGATCATTTGTAGCCTTCAGCAGCCTAGAAAACCATCAGAAATATTGAAATTTCAGTTTCTATTCTAATATAATTTAATCTGTATGCAGGACTCTTTCCACACCAGTATGCAAAAGAGAAAAAGATTTTTCTCCTCTTGTACAAAGTAAGTCCCCAGAGATCATGATTCATACACATTCACACACAAATACACACGTTACACAGCATAGGTACGGAACTCTCTGGTCAAGTTCTTGCATACATAGTTTCTGAATGCTTGATAGCATTCAGTCACATTTAACAAAGAGATAATCCCAGACTGGATGGAGGTTTTCTCAGCCAGGAATTGGAGGCTCAGAATTTCCATTGGTTTTTCAGGAAAAGTGTATATACCAAGCCATTCATGAAGATATATAAAAGCCATCTCTTTGTGGGGATTTTTCAACAGCCTTGAGAATATTGTATGTACTGTCAAAGGTTCAGAGCCAGAGCACACTGGATTTGAGCACAAAGGCAATATTGTGCCCTGCTATTTTCTGCTAAAATGGTAGACCTGTCTGAACACCAAGGTACTACAAGACAAGCCTGCTCCATTTGGCTGCTTCTGTTGGAGAAACATGATGAGTATTATCTGACTCCTTGTTCCCATTGTCATTGTCTACACAGTACAAGGAAAGTGCAATCAAAGAGAAAAATGATGATTTTGTGAACTTCAGCATCTTAATAACACAGATGATTTGACTGGTGTACTGGCAGGAATGTAGCTAGGCTAACACAGAACACTAATAAAGACATGCCTGAGGCCTCTCTCCCTTGATGAGCCTGTGTCTAACACATAAACATTAGCTATTTATTTAACACATGTGAGCCAGTGTTATAAAGGAGATCAAGTAGGTGCATATGTACTAACACAAATCTCATTATTATCAAACAGAAATACAAGCCAATGAGCAAACTAACAGGGCAGGGAATGACACACTCTTACAGGCTGTTGTAGAAGTGTCTTCTCAGTTCTATAAATTAGTAAGTTACACTGAAGCAGGAAGTGAGGAAAAATTGGAGGAAATGAACATATTAATCCAACCAGTGTTTCATGTTCATGCAGCACTATAGAACTTAGAACATAATCAGTATAGTGTAAATCATTTCATTTAACCATGCTATCTCCAATTCACATTTGAGGAAACCAAGATTCAAAGAAGCTAGGTAACATGACCAAGAGCACATAGCTACCAAGCAATGGAATATGGACTCAGACAGGTGTTATGACCCCTCTATAGATTTTCTCCCATTGGTCTTTGTTGTCTCTGAAACCAGGGTTATCCTGCACAAAATACAGAAAATTACATTGTTGTCATCTCATCTGAAGCCAGCAGTTTCCAGAAACCTCTGTGCTAAACTGTATGTTCAGCTTGGGGTAGCCTTTCCATCCTTTTTTTATGTTTTTTCAGATGTTTACAAATCATTATAGATATTGGAAGATTTTCAATTGATAAAGATCATGGTTTCAAAGAAGGTAAATACTCATTGTCTTAGAGCTGTTAGAATCACCTTAGGTAAAGTCATATTTCAGATATAAGGCCATGCTAGAAAACAGTCATCTCCTTGGTTATGAGGCTTCTGAAGGAAGTGAAAGACACACTCGTGACAAGAGGTGCAGCCCTTATCAGAGTATATGGTCTTTGCCTTGTGAATAAATAGGAAAGAAATTGTTATTTTTTGCACATGAATCTAAGGACACTTGAAGCTCTTCCATATGTGGATAAAGTGGGAGGAGAAATAAAATTCAGCTGTCTTCCTCATTCTTATCTTTTAATGCAATTTTTGCAAAAGCAGACATTTCATAGATGATGTTCCTTGAACTTTGCATATATTTGGGATGGGAAGTATCTTTTATTGCATAATCCTACTGACTTAAATATAGTTCCATGGGGGAAAAATAGTTCTCTGAAACCTAGAATCAATATGGCAAGAAATTTTTCTCCATTATTCTCTTCCAAGCACAATAATTTTAAATAAGTTAGAGGTGCCTGGGTGCCAAGAGTTGATTAAACACCTGACTCTTGATCTCAGCTCAGGTCTTGATCATAGTGTTGTGAGTTCAAGCCCTGCTTTGGGCTCCACACTGAGCCTAGAGCTTACTTTAAAAAAATGAATAGATAACTATTAACAGACGCAAATTTTAAAATCATTTAGGAGGTCAGGGTGAATGTAGACTGTGACAAAAGAATCTAACTGTAATACAGGGCCACCTGGGTGGCACAGTCGGGGTTAAGCATTCAACTCTTGGTTTCCACTCAGGTCATGGGGTCAACACCTGCATCGTAGGTATTGATGTAGGGCAGTCTGCTTGAAATTCTCTTTCCCTCTGCTTTTGCCCCTCTCTCTCCCTCTTGTGCGCTCTCTCTCTCTAAAATACATACATACACACACACACACACACAAATTAAATAAGTTAAATGTGGCAGGGTGGGGCTTTTTGTCTATTTCCTTTTAGCTTTGAGAATAATAGCCCACAACAGGGATGCAATAGGAATGGGTGGGGTTGGGGGAAGTGACAGAGCAAGAGAGGGAGTGAGAGAGAGGGAGAAGTGAGGAGAGGGGAGATTAAGGCAAAAGGGGACTTGCTGACTTGACCACAGGTCACAGGTGCAGATTAAACCTGAATATCCCCTGAAAGGAAGAATCACATGGAGTTTCTGGTATTTGTGTGATGAAAAGACTACTTGAGGCTAATAGGAAGACTGTTCTTAACCACTATGTAGATTCAGAATATATTCATTGTCAGTCCCAAAGAAGACATTCTCTCTGGTGATGGACTGAGCTGATGCATTCTCCAGTTCTTTGTTCAGTGTGACAGCAGAATTATGAATATGATGTTTGCATTGTTTTTAATTTATTAAACATTCATCTTCAAAGAGGTATTTAAAACCAATAGGTTGGTCATCATAATGAAATGGTAAGTACTTGGACTATGGAGGTAAAGTACCTGCCCATATGGTAATGTATCCATTTCTCTCCCTTCCCTAGAAGTTAAACCAATGTTGGAGGACTCAAAAAAACAAAACAAAACAAATAAGCAAACAAACAAAACATTAAATATGTGCTTAAATCACACAATAGCAGGAGAAAATTCTTGGCCAAATATATTTGATATATTTTTTAAGAGCATTAAAGACCAATAGACACATGAAAAGATGCTTAACCACTAATTACTAGGGAAATGAATATCAAAACCACAATGAGATACTACAGATCCCATGAACATAAAAATATAATAAAAAAATACTATGAACAACTCTATATTCTCAAATTTGATAACAAATGAAATGGACAAATTCCTTGGAAGACACAATCTGCCAAAATTCATAGAAGGAGAAATAAACAATCTGAATAGGCCTGTGTCTATTAAAGAAATTAAATTAATAATTGATAGCCTTCTAACAGAAATCCCCAGGCACAGATGGGTTCATTGGTGGAGACTACCAAACATTTAATGAATAAATTATACCAAATCTATACAATCTCTTTCAGAGGACAAAAGCAGAGGGAACACTTCCTAAATTATTCTATGAGGCTGGCATTACCTTAATACCAAAACCAGACAAAGCCATTATAAGAAAACTACGAACCTATGTCTCATGAACATAAATACAAAATCCTCAAAAATGCTAACAAACCAAGTTCAATAATGTACAAAAAGAATCATATACCACAACTAGGTTGGATTTATTCTAGGTGTGCAAGGTTAATTAAACATTCAAAAAGCAAATAACAATCAACCTACCATACCAACAGGTTAAAGAAGAAAAATCATATGATCATATCAGTAGGTGCAGAAAAAGCATTTGACAAAATCCAAAACCCATTCATTTTAAAACGTCTCAGTAAACTATATAAAATGGAACTTCATCGACTTGATAAAGAATACTTATGAAAAACTTACAGCTAACATAATTCTTAATGGCAGGAAACTTGAGCTTTCCCACTAAGATCAGGTATGAAGTAAGGATGTTTCCTCGTACCACTTCTTTTCAACATTATACTGGATTTTTTTGCTAATGCAATAAAAACAAGAAAAGGAAATAAAAGGTATACAGAATTGGAAAGAAGAAATAAAACTGTCTTTGTTCACAGATAACATGATTATCTATGTAGAAAATCTGAAAGAGTCAACAAAAAAAATCTTCTGGAACTAACAAGTGATTATAGCATGGTTTCAGATTACAAAGCTAATATACAAAAGTCAATAAGTTTCTTATAATCAGTAATGAACAAGTGGAATTTGAAATTAAAAAGACAATGCCATTTACATGTATGTACTTACATACAGGTACATACATAACATGTATATGTAAGTACACAATACCATTTACGTACATGTAATTCTTTTTTTAAAAATTTTTTTTTTTAAGATTTTATTCATTTGCTAGAGAGAAAGAGAGAGTACACACAAGCAGGCAGAGAGGGAGGCAGAGGCAGCGAGAGAAGCAGGCTCCCTGTCGAGCAAGGAACCCGATGTGGGACTCGATCCCAGGACGCTGGGATCATGACCTGAGCCGAAGGCAGCAGCTTAACCAACTGAGCCACCCAGGCGTCCCCGTACATGTAATTCTAATTACGCATAAATACCACGTAATTAGAATTACATTACATTCCAAAATGAAATACTTAGATATAAATCTAACAACAAATGTACAAGATCTGTGTGAGGAAAACTATAAAACCGATGAATGAAACAAACAAACAAAAAAACTAAATAGATGGGAAGATATTTCACAGTCGATTTTTAGGGCAGTGAAATGATTCTATATGGTACCATAATGGTGAATACATGACATTATACACTTGTCAAAACCCAAATAATATACAGTTCTGAGTGTGAAACCCAAGGTAAACTATGGACTTTGGGTGATACTGATGTGCCAGTGTAGGTTCATTAATTATAATAAATGTACCCTTTAGGGAGGGATGTTAATAGTGGGGGAGGCTATGCATTTATGGGAGCAGGAGACGTATGGGAACTTTCTGTGCTTTTTGCTCATTTTTGCTTTGAATTTAAAACTGCTCTAAAAATAGTCTATAAAAAAAACCCACACTAAATGAGATACCACTTCACATCCATTAGGATGGCTATTATAAAAAGACAGAAAATAACAAGTGTTAATAATGATTTAAAGAAACTTGAATTTACATTACTTGTGGGAATGTAAAATGGTGTAGCCACTATGGAAAGTGGTATCACCATACCGCCTCAAAAAATTAAACAAAGAATTACCATAGTACCTGCAATTCTTCCCCTGGGTATGTACCCCAAAGTATTGAAAGCAGGTTACTTGAACAGATATTTATATGCCGATGTTCATAGCAGCATTATTCATAATACCCAGAGCTAAAAACAACCCAAATGTCTACCAAGGAATGAATGGACAAAAAAAAGTGATATATACTACAATTATGCCTTAAAAGGGAGGGAAATTCTTCCCTTCACATTCAACGACATGTATGAAACTTGAAGATACCATGCTAAGCGAAATAAGCCAGTCAACAGAAGGACGTACATTGTATGATTCCACTTTTATGAAGATATGGAGTATATAGAGTAGTGAAATCATACAGATAGAAAGTGAAATGATGGTTGCCAAAAGCTGTGGGAAAGGGAAACGGTGTTTGTGTTTAATGAGGATGGAGTGTTAGTTGGGGAAGATGAAAAAGTTCTCAAGATGGATGATGTTGATGGTTGGACAACAATGAGTATACTTAATGTCACAGACTGTGCATTTAAAAATTGCCAAAATGATGAATTTTTTAATGTATTTTACTACAATAAAAAGCATTGAAGTAGTTATCACAAGAAAGAAATCATAAATTTGTTGGACTTCCTGGCATTTATTTTATATTGTGGTATTATTTTTATTTTGATTTATATGTGGGTGGGGCACCAAATATTTTTCTGGGCTTAGAGTTTTAAAGATTTTAGTTTGGACCTGAGTAAATCCAGATTCCTGATGTACACAAAAATGCTAACAGCTTTTCCAGAATTATTAGCCCTCGGTTGTGTGGGAACTCCCGTCTCTTTTACTAAAAGACTCACAGTAAGTAAAGGCAGCATCTAGATATCCATGGAGATTTTCTCCAACCTTTGTAGTTTGAGAAGAGTGTCACACTTTTATCAGGACACAGACTGTACTGTTTTCTTAGCTCACAAAGAGAGAGAATGCTAGGTGTCAGAGCATATAGGGAATATACCTGGTGGAGAGAAGTCAGGAAAACAGACTGAAGCTATGCCCAACAAAATATTTCATACAGAAATGCAAATATTCAATTGACTTTATAATTCACTTGTGTATTCAACTAATATTTATTGAGCTTCTAGTCACCAGGAATAAAACAGTGAAAAAGATGCAGTCCCAATTCTCAAGTCCATAGTCCAGGAGGGAAAAGTTTCCTTTGGAAAGTATCTGTATCTCCATGCAAAAGCAGGAGCCCCCTCTCCTAATTCTGGCGTGACTATTAAGTGATTATTACCTCCCTCCCAATCCATATGGACCTTCATGGATTTTCATTTGTAACTGCTGCCATTTAAAAGAAATTTATAAGTTTTTTTTTTAATTTTTAAAAAGGATTTTGTTTATTTATTTGAGAGAGAGAGAGAGAAAACACTAGTGGTGAGGTGGGCTAAGAGAGAGGGAGAAGCAAATTCCCTGCTTAGCTGAGAGCCCAATGCAGGGCTCCATCCCAGGACCCTGAGATCATGACAAGAGCCAAAGTCAAATGCTTAACTGACTGAGCCACCCAAGTACTTCAGAAATTTATTAGTTTTAATCACAAGTGTACTTGGGATAATAAGAGCACTGTCCCTTTCCATTGTAGCTTGGTGTCCACTTGTTTGCCATGAAGGGAGTCCCACCCAGTCCGTCCAGGTTGAATCTCTGACCTCTTGGGTGTGGCCAGAAGAGGGAAACAGGCTCAAAAAACCTTTTCATCCTCCCCCTACCTCTTCACCTGAATCACAAATACTTATTCACCTCCAGGTCTCAGATTAGCTGTCATTTTCTCCAAAAAACCCACTGTGATCTAGAACTGTCAAATGCAAGAAATAAATTTTGATGAGAATGTGGAGAAAAAGGAACTCTGATGTACTATTGGTGAGACTATAAATTGGTGCAGCCACTGTGGAAAAGAGTATAGTGGTTTTTCAAAAATTAAAAAAAGAACTACCATATGATCCAGTGATCCCACTACAGGATAATTACCCAAAGAATACAAAAACACTAAATCAGAGGGTTAAATGCACCTCTATGTATATAGCAGCATTATTTATAATAGCCAGCATATGAAAGCAACCCAAGTATCCATCAACAGATAAATGGCCAAGAAGATGTATATATAAACAATGGAATACTGTTTAGCCATAAAAAAAGAATGAGATCTTGTCATTTGTGACAACATAGATGGACCTAAAGTGTATTATGCTAAGTGAAATAACTCAGAAAAGGACAAATACCATATAATTTCACTTATATGTAGAATCTAAAGAACAAAACAAATGAACAAACAAACAAACCAAAGATAGACTCTTAAATACAGCGAACAAAATGGTAGTTGCCAGAGGGTGGTGGGTGAGGGGAAGAGAAATAGATAAAGGGGATTAAGAGGTATAAAATGAATAAGTCACAACAATGAAAGGTACCAGCTGGAGTGTACTTGTGTAGCTCAGTCAGTTAGGCAGCTGACTCTTGATTTCAGCTCAGGTCATGATGATCTCTGGATTGTAAGATTGAGCCCCATATTTCTCTCTCTGCCCATCCCCTGCCTTTTCTCACTCTCTCCCTCTTAAAAAAAAAATAAGCACAGCATGAGGCATATGGTTAATAATATTGTAATAATGTTGTATGGTGACAGATAGTGACTACATTTATCATGGTGAACACCAAGTAATGTACAGAATTATTGAATCAATATGTTGCACACCTGAAACTATTATAGCATTGTATGTTAGTTATACTTCTAAATAAGTAGATAAATAAATAAAGGAGGGAAGGAAGGAGGGAAGGAAGGAAGGAAGGAAGGAGCTGTCAGATACCCCTTCCAGGAGCTCTCATACCACTTTCATTTCACCTAATACATATAAACTTCCTTGGTGATGAGACTCACTGAGGCATTTATTAAGCACTCAGGCTCTCAAAAATCTCTTCTAGAGATTCATATTCAGTGAGTTTATAATGGGACTTAGGAATTTATGTTTAACATGTGATTTTTATTATCAGGGAAAAATTACACTACATTATAATTTCTTTTCTGTATATGTATGTGTGTGTGTGTCTGTCTGTCTGTCTGTCTGTCTCTGAGGGCAGGAGCTGTTCTTGTTTTATCACCCTTTTCCTATACATGGTACATTGTAGGCTTTAATATGTATTTCTTGGATGAATGAAAATTGGCCCTGCTACACAACCATTGGCTGAGATAAGCATGGGATCCTATCACCAACACAGGAGGAGGTTGTGAAGTCACCCACTACAACATGACTTAGATACCATTATAGCACAGTCTAATAGGGATATGCCTAATACCGATGGTAACTAATGGTCTGAAATTGGAGGGTCACTGTAGCAAAAACCTTTGGTTCTATAAAAGGTGCAACTGAATCCAGAAGAGAAGAACTACAGGCTGGGAGCTTATTACAGTTGGTCTCTTCTTCCCTTGAGCTTTGCAATAGCCCTCTAACTAGATGCATCTCCATTATCTTCATTGCTGCTAAACTATTTGCACAGCAACAGATCACATCATGCAACCTCTACATTTAAAATAAATGACTAATTTATCCTTCAGTATGTCACTTATTCTCTCTTGAACTGAGTTCCAGATGGTGTCTGGCATCTGCTTCCTTGTTGTAGCTATATCTTTGTCCCTCTTCTCTCACTCTTCTTGGTATTATTATAGGAAGGTCAAGCGTCATATCTAAGTTTGAGTATGATGGTAATGTTCTAGGGACCAGAATGAGGGCAAAATCCCACTTAAGGTAGGGGCAGTTGGACCATGAGATGTAAACTGGCTCAAGAATAATACAAACTCTGACATCTGCTGCCTATCTTCACCAGCCATGGTACACCGTTTGGGAAAGTGGCATAATGCATCAGTCAAGGTTTTTAGCTGTAAAAGCAGAACTCACTGTAGCTAGTTTAAGCAGAAATGGAATTTTAAAATTCACTGAAACTTGAGGAGGGCAACACTCAGACTTAAAGAATACAACTAGGAATGATGGCCAGGCTATGCTGAAGGATTACTCTAGCAAAGATCCCGCTCTTTCTGCCACTGACAGATGACATTGTTTATACCCCAGATACCGGACACTGGATGGCAGAAATGCTTCCTTTGAAGATGTCTCCTCCACCACTTTATCCAAATGGATTCTGTGTGGTCCCTGAAGATTCACACTGCTCATCAAATTAAAGTCTTAATGCATGCATCTATTGGCAGTACCTGCACCCTAGCTGAAAGGTAGAATGAAAAAGTAAAACCTGACTCTTAACTTGGGGAAATGAGAAACAATATGGAAGATTCTAAAGCACGTAAGAACTCTGGATGGACAAAAATATGATAGAATTCTCCTTTATAGACAGTATTGGTATTACAGAAAGGTTCAAAATCCAGCTAGGTTACTTATGAACTATGTAAGCTAAAGAAACTTACCTTTTCTGAGCCTTCATTTTTTAACTGGAAAATGATACTGACACCTACTATATCACAAGGCATTGTCTACTCTGCTCCGAACCTACCTAGGTATTCTCAGCTCATCTTCAAATAAACCTCTTTATAAAATATAGTTTCTGTTTATTTGCTGAAAGGACCCCAGAAATGAGCACACCCTAGTGTCCAGGCTTCAGTTTCTAAGTGTCATTTCTCTTAAAAATTGTCCAAGACCTTATAGAAAGATAGGTCTTTCTAGAAAGAAAGGTCAGAGGCAAGATATAAATGATTCTGGGGTAGATTTTGCTAAAAAATAAAGAAATTCTAACATATTAGTGAGAACATGATAATAGGACACTTGAAGAAACTTCCTGACCAAATTTTAATTGCAGGGGAGTCATAGGTTATTATTTTCATCAAAAAGAATAATGAATGTAAATAATAGCTTATGACTCCTTAGTGTCACATAAACAGAGAAAGAAAGAAAGAAAGAAAGAAAGAAAGAAAGAAAGAAAACTTAACACTTTTACTAATTTTGGATAGAATCTTATATCAACTTATTACTCTGCAAATTAGTGACTAATAGGAATAAATCTGCCTTACATTTTTTTTTAAGGATTAACAGTCATTGGCCCACAAATGATGAAGAAAAACTCATTTACAGAAGAATCTCAGCACTCATATGTAGAGGAACTGAAAAAACTGGAAATATCACCATTTTCAACTGCAATGGGATAATGGATTCAAGTAGGGGACATCAGTGAATGTTAAAACCATTAGGGGTCAAGTTCTTAAGAAACAGGATATATGCTTAGTTCCAAGCATTATCCCACACATTCCTTGCTAGTAGCATAGGAAAATACAGTTATCTTTTTCACTGGGGAGAGCTGGAGGTCACCACCTTAACTGAGTCTTCAAACCTTGCACCATTCATAGGGAAACAGTCCCACATTATGAGACTTCTGATGATGCGACATGAAGGACAAAGCATGAATAATAAAACATTTTTACCAAAGAAAAAAATTTTATCTGAATCTACTTAAGCCTTCCCACCCAAATTTCTTTATAAAAAATATAGTGGAGAAAGAAACAAATTAAATGATACAAAGAGAAAATAATCAGGCAACTCCAGAATGCAGGACGTTTTACAAAATGTCATGAAAAGAGATGTTTGAGTAAAGTTCCAGATGAAAGGGATTATAGGGATTATAAACATAAAACAAAACACAATGAGCCACATTGATTGGATCCTAATTTGGAAAACAAATCTAAAAAGGCATTTTGGAGAAACATGAAAAAATTAGAAAATGAACCAGCTATAAAATATATTAAGGAATTATTTCTAATTATTGTTCTATTAGTATTAAAGATATGTAGAAAATGTCATTATCCATAGGAAATAGATGGTGAAATATTTAGAGATGAAGTTTTCTAAGGTAAAAAAAGTAAACAAAACAACTACAACAACAACCACCACCAAAAAACCTTTAAAAGGCATACAAATATAAAAGCAAATAAAAAAATGTTTTTTTATTTTAAGTTTTATTTTTTAAAAATTCTGGTATAGTTACTTAGTGTGTCATGTTACTCTCAGGTGTACAAAACAGTGACTCGACCATCTTATATTTCACTCAGTGCTCATTGTGATAACTGTATATGTTTAATCCCCTTCACTCATCTCAGCACCACCCCCTTTCGCTTCCCTCTGGTAACCATCAGTTTGTTCCCTATAGTTAAGTGTCTGCTTTCTGATTTGTCTCTCTTTTTCCTAGTCTGTTTGTTTTGTTTTTAAATCCCGCATACGAGTGAAGTCATATGGGATTTCTCCTTCTCTGACTGGTTTATTTCACGGAGCAGTAAACTAACTAGATTCGTCCACGTTGTTACAAATGGCATGGTGTCATTTTTTCTTTAATGCCCGAGTAGTAGTCCGTTGTATTTAGATACCACATCTTCTTTATCCATTCATCTATCAAGGGAAGCTTGGGCTGCTTCCAAAATGTGACTACTGTAAATACTGCTGCAATAAACACGGGGTCGGGGGATGCATGTATCTTCTTGAATTAGTGTTTTTGTATTCTTTGGGTAAATACCCAGTAGTGGAGTTACTGGATCATATGGTAATTCTATTTTTAACTTTTTGAAGAACCTCCATGCCATTCTCCACAGGGGCTATGGCAGTTTGCATTCCCACCAACAATGCACGAGGGTTCCTTTTTTTCCACATCCTTGACAACACTTTCTTTCTTGTGGTTTTTGTTTGTTTGTTTTAATTTTAGCCATTCTGACAGGTCTGGGGTGATATCTCATTGTGGTTTTGATTTGCATTTCCCTGAGGAAGAATGATGCTGAGCACCTTTTCATGCATCTGTTGGCCATGTGTAGGTCTTCTTTGGAGAAATGAAATCTGTTCATGTCTTTGGCCCATTTTTAACTGGATTATTTGGGGAGGGGGTTTGTGGCGTTGAATTGTATAATTCCTTATGCATTTTGGATACTAACCCTTTTATGGATAGGTCACTTGCAAACATCTTCTCCCATTCAGTGGGTTGTCTCTCAGTTTTGTTGCTTGTTTCCTTTGTGGTGCAGAAGCTTTTAATTTTGATGTAGCCCCAAGAGTTTGTTTTTGCTCTTGTTTCCCTTGCCTCAGGAGACACATCTAGAAGAATGTTACTCTGGCTGATGTCAGAGAAATTACTGCCTGTGCTCTCTTCCAGAATTTTTGTGGTTTCAGGTATGACATTTAGGTCTTTGATCCATTTGAGAGTAAGGTCTTTAATCCACTGAGATTAGTTTGGAGTATGGTGTAAGAAAGTGGTCCAGTTTCATTCTTTTGCATGTAGCTGTCCAGCTTTCCCAACGCCATTTGCTGAAGAGACTGTCTAAATTTTCCCACTGCATTTTTTTGCCTCCTCTGTTGAAAAATTAATTCACCATAAAAACGTGGGTTTATTTCTGGACTCTCTATTCTGTTGATCTATATGTCTATGTTTGTGCCAATACCAAACTGTTTTGCTTATTATAATTTTGTAGTCTATCTTGATATCTGAGATTGTGATTCTTCCAGTTTTGTTCTTTTTTACCAAGGTCCCTTTAACTATTCAGGGTCTTTTGTGGCTCTATACACATTTTAGGACTATCTGTTCAAGTTCTGTGAAAGATGCCCTTGGTTATTTTGATGGGGTTTGCATTAAATCCACCGACGGCTTAGGGTAGTACAGTGTGGACATTTTAACAGTATTCTTCTAATCCATGAGCAGATCTCTTTCCATTTGTTTGTGTCATCTTCAGTTTATTTCATCAGGGTTTTATAGTTTTCAGAGTGTAAGTCTTTCACCTCATTGGTTAAGTTTGTTCCTAGGCATTTTATTATTTTATTGTAAATGGGATTGTTTTAATTTCTCTTTCTGCTACTTCCTTATTAGAGTACAGAAATGCAATGGATTTCCCTTTATTGATTTTGTGTCTTGTGACCTTCCCAAACTCATTTGTCAGTTCTAGTAGATTTTTGGTGGAGTCTTTTGGGTTTTCTATATAGAGAGTCATGTCATTGGCAAATAGCGACAGTTTCACTGCTTGCTTACCAATTTGGATGTCCTTTATTTCTTTTTCTTGTCTGATTGCTGTGGTGAGGACCTCCAGCACTATACTCAATAAAAGTTGTGAGAGTGGACATCCTTGTCTTGTTCCTGATCTTAGGGGGAAAGCTCTCAGTTTTTCCCACTTAAAGAATGATGTTTGCTGTGGGTTTTCAGATATGGCTTTTATGATGAGGAGGTAGGTTCCCTCTAAACCTACCTTGTTGAGGGTTTTTATCATGAATGGATGTGGTACTTTGTCAAGAATGCTTCTTCTGCCTCTAGTGAAATGATCTTGTGGCTTTTACCCTTTCTCATGTTGATGTGATGTATCACATTGATTGATTTGCAAATATTGAACCACCCTTGCATCCCAGGAATACATCCCATTTGATTGTGGTGATTGACTTTTTTATTGTATTGTTGGATTTGGTTTGCTCATACTTTGTTGAGGATTCTTGCATCTGTGTTCATCAGAGATATTGGCCTGTAGTTCTCCTTTCTTGTGGTGTCCCTATCTGGTTTTGGTGTCACTGTAATGTTGTCCTCATAGAAAGAATTCGGAAGTTTTCCTTCCTCTTGTGTTTTTTGGAACAGTTTGAGAAGAATAGGTATTAACTCTTCTTTAAACGTTTGGTAGAATTCACCCAGAACGGGTGGAGAGTGTTGTGCTGTGCGGGTTCCCACAGGTGTCCATATGTTTAGTCTGGGAGGCTGGGGAAGTAAATGGTGCCTGCCAGCTCTTTTGTTCTTGGAGAGGTCTCCCAAAGATCCCTGCCCCTCCCACACAGGATCTGAGATTAGAAAATTAATCTCCTTCCCATACAGCCCAGGTGATTGTCAAATTGTCAAACTGCTGTTTGTCTGCTCTATCTTGCTGAAGCTGCTTCTTGTGCTGTCTCTTTAAGGGCAGGGACTCAGTTTCCTCCCACCCTCCCAGCTCTCTCAGGGCCCAGGCTGCTGACTTTTAAAGGTCCAGGTGTTAAGCACCACTGATTGTAAGAACTCATGCAGTTAGGCCCTGTGGTTTTCAAAGCCAAATGTTACGGAGATTCATCTTGCCAGGGTGAGTCCCCCATATGTGGGGTGCCTGGCGTTGGTGTCTGCTCCTCTTCCCTCTCCACATCTGCAGCCTCCTCCCCTCCTCCTGTGGACAGTCCACACATCTGTTTGGCTCCAGACTGGGTCTCCCCTCTTCCTCTGCCACTCCTCTTCGAGGTCGTGTCTTCTCTACCTTCAGCTGTTGAGAATCTCTTCTGCCAGTCTTTGGGTCATTTGGGGGCTTTCTACACTGATGTGTGTGTTTTCTGGTTGTATCTTTGGGACAAGGTGAGCTTAGGATCCTCCTGCTCTGTCATTTCCTCTTCCTTATTGGCCACCTTCAACAAAAGGTAATCATTGAATCCGTTGGTTGGTATAGGGAGTGTTCATTGTATCATTATTCTAACTGTATCTTTGATATTTTTCATATTAAATATCAGTGACAAAAGGAAACAGAGTTCTGATCTTGGATCCAGTACTGATGCTTTCCCTCCTGTTTTTCAATTTCCATGTTTGTAAAGGGAGAGAACTGAACTTGAGTGCACCTGAGGTTCCTTTCAGTGTCACACTCTGTAAGTAGGGAGAACTTGGTTTCTTTTGTGAGAAATATAATTAACAAAATCATTTATACCTCAAAATCTGTCACTCTAGGATGAACGTGTGATTCATCAATCTCGTTGACTAAGTGGGGTCCACTTTCTCCTTAACAGCTCCTCAGACGTCTTACACAAAATTCAGGACTATATTATGGTCATAGCCAACTCTGCTTCCTAACATAGCTATTTCTCAAGGAACTTAAGAAGTTATTTCAAGACCCAGTTTATTCTGTTTGTTTATATCATTCCTTAGTGTTTTAAAAATAGTTTTTGATGATCAGAAAAGTTGCAAAGATAGCTACCCCAAAAATTCCCATTTACTTTACATTTAACTTCTCTTATTGTTAGTATTTTCATTACAATAAATCAACCAATATTGATACATTATTATTAACTATACTTCATAGTTTATTCAGATTTCCTTAACATTTACCTAATATATTTTTCTGTTCTAGGATCCCATCCAGGATACCTCATTGCACTGAGACATCATGATTCCTTAGACTCCTTTTGACCGTGACAGTTTCTCAGGCTGTTTCAATGCCTTTGACAGTTTTGAGGAGTACTCAATAGGAATTTGTAGATATCCATCAACTGGGGTCTGTCTAGTGTTTTTCTCATGATTCAACAGGGGTGTGGGTTTTGGGGAGGAAAAGAACAAAGGGGAAGTACTACTCTCATCACAGCATATCAAGGATAAATACTATCAATATGACATATAGTTACTTTTCTAAGTGTATTTCAAATTAGTTATGTTTACCTTCCCCTTGCCAAAGACATAAAGGGGTTGTTCTTTCATCTTCATAGGCAGAATCTGTTAGGATTCCTGAAGGTAAAACCCATGAATGTATGGCTCCCTCCAACCCCAAGACTGGGCTTCCAGAAGTTTTTAAGTCTGACTGGTCCACACCATTAAGTGTTTCTATTAATTTATGATACCAGAGGCTTCGGCTCCAGGTAAGCAGATGTTGACTCTCTGTTTCTGGATACACCTGTCTCTCCAGGTTTCAGGACAGTTTTTTTGCCCTGCAACCTTAGTTCTCTGAATGTTTTCAGAAAAATCTTTTTTTTTTTCATTTGATTCAGTTTCTTTTTTTTCTTATTGTAAGGCTAGGAGTGATGTCTTTTAAACTCTTTACATGTCAAAGCTGAACAGTTCACTCTCTTTTAATGCAAGTTTATTCAGCACTGCTCCTAAAGGAAATAAAGTTAGTGGTTTAAAACCCTTGCTTTAATAGGCAAGTGATCTTTGAATTGAGTTTTCTGTTAAGCTGGTTTCACTGTATGACATTTAGAGTGCTTTGGAAGCCAGCTTTCAACAAAAATGTGTTTCTCTTGACTAATTTGGCCCCATTTTGTTTAGTGGCACAAGATAAAAGAATAAAAACATCAGATTTTGAGCCCAAAGATATAGATTTGGGGGGTTAGAGTGAAAACTTACTAGACCATCTCTGTCTCTGAGACTTGGTTTCCTTATTTGTTAATTTCTTGGCTAAAGGGATCTCATCTATCTTCTTATCTTAAGTGTCTAGCATAAAACCTGGCCCAGAGTAGGCTTCACTGAAATGCCTACTCAATCAATCTCATCGTGTTGTTATGAGGATTAAACAAAATAATGTACATGAAAGCTCTTAGCAAACTTCAAAGGGCCTTACAAATGCTGCTCCTTTATTTATTTATGTCATCAATCTTGAATGCCTGTCCACATGTAGGCATTTTTTCTGATGCTGTACAGATAAGTAAGAAGACACTATAAAGAGTTAATTTTTACTCAAATTGTGGGTTGATTTCTCTTATAGCAACAACAATATACATTCCTCAACTTGTTCAATTTAAAATCCTGGCAAGTGTTTTGATATTTGACAGCTCTGCTGTCAAGTAATTCTGTTCTACAATTAATCATGCCATAGCCATTTCTTCCACTCCTGCCACAATATAATGGCCTCATTGTATATGCATACATAGTACACTTGTATACTGCTTAAAAGGAGGTAGAGCAAATGAACTTGAAAAATTTACTACTCTGTAGATCACAGTTATATTGCCAAGATTTATTATTAAACCTATTCTGTTTTAATGCTATTACTGCTCTAATCTGAGCTTAGATAAAAACATTCAGACATTGCAGTTCTTTATTTCCTTTCTTCAGAAATTGAGATTCTGCCTTCTTTGAGATATTTTGAGTGTCAGCTAGGTGCACTGTACAAGTGGCTGGGATCTTTAATGATCCAATGTCAGTCCCTGGGTTTTGATTGTGGTTTTGTCTGGATCAGTGCTAGATGCAGCTACAGCGTCTACTCCATCTCCTCCCCCACTGTCAGTGACTTCCTGAGGCAAATGAGTTTGCCACAAATCAAGATGCTTGCAACAAACATCTCTATGAACCTGTTCCATCTCTCCTTGGCAACTTGCCACTTTTCTTCACTCTTAGCATTGAAACCCCCATATTTACCAAATGTCTTGGCTTCCTTAGTAAGATTAACTATTTCATGGGAATCCTAACCCTCATGTGTTTCTCATAGAGAGACATCTTATATTTTAAACAGTCTCAGGCAGTTTTGAACAAATACATTACCACTGTTTTTCATTAGGATCATTTCCTGTTTACATGTCTAATTTGTCAAGAAATCAGACCACAAATTATATAAAAGGCATTCTAGAAAGTACAGATACGGTGGTTAAAAATTCATGCAAAAATAGATTTAATCGTTTGCCCTCAGAGGTAATTGTAACTACTTACACTGATGACATCTTGTGACTTTCAGACTTTCATCTTTTTGAACTTTCATGTAGAATTGTCATGACCAATACTTTCATGTAACTGGATAACCATCCCATGACAAGAATACCATGAGTTGGTATTGAATTGCTCAAGAAGTGTGTGATACAAACACAATCACAACTCCATGTTAAAGATTCACAGAATCCCTTTACTGGAAAATGCGCTTTATATACCTGGTGTTAAATACCATAATAAGATATTGCTATCACTTAGAGAAGCAAGAAGCAAGGAAGTGTAATTATTGAGTAAACAAAATCCAGACCATATTGAGTACATGTGTAGGGAAGGAGGATGCAGCAGTGCCCAAGATAGCAGATGCACTAGGTCAGGATTTTCAGACTTCTAAATTTATTTTTCCCCCCACTGATTCATAGTCTGATCTTAAATCTGTTCTGAGGAGTTATTTTTAAAATAAAGCAGATTATTTCTTAATCTAGAAATGCCAGAAATATGACATAATTTCACACTTGGAAATTGCCAGTTCTGTATTTATCAAGAGAAGGTGAACTCAGTTGTGTGTACAAAACTGGCTTGGTCAAGGAGGCTGAATGGCATGGTGCCTTGCAAAATAGTAATAATTTGGAGTACTGTACTCTTACTGTGATCCCTGGTCCTGATATCTATTCTCTTCACTCCTGTGTGCACCAAAACTCCTAAACCAGTGCTCTTAAGGCCAGTGCTTCTCTGGTTCTACTACTTGAGGGGGGAAAAGAAAGAAAGAAAGAGAAAAAAGAAATTGCTCTTACTTTCATTTCACTTTTGTTTTTTAGTAGTGAATATTAGTTTTCATCCTTGTACCCTTTCATTCAGTCCCTCTCGTCACCAATAGCACTTAGGTGATAACTACATT
Source organism: Martes martes (assembly GCF_963455335.1). Classification (NCBI taxonomy): domain Eukaryota; kingdom Metazoa; phylum Chordata; class Mammalia; order Carnivora; family Mustelidae; genus Martes; species Martes martes. The sequence continues at coordinate 138,912,252 of NC_137890.1, read as the reverse complement.
CTGTATTTACAAAAGTGAATACATTGAAAAGGATCTCTCAAAAATCTAGTTAAAATACATAGCAACAACAACTCTGATGCCTGTCTACCTAAGGCAACCAGCACTGTATTAAAACGCAGTACCAAATTAGCAATGGAGTCAAAGTCTTGGTGTATACTTTCCCAGTTACTATCTCAACAGAGATGTGATAAAATGTGGTTTTGGAATATTAAATCAATGCTCAAGAAATGATGCACTCAAAATATAATATTTAACTTATACAAGGCATATAGTTTTTCTGACCCTGAACTTTCTCATCCATAAAATGAGTGCTTAATATCTACCTTCTAATAATAATGGCTATGACTTTTTGAACCTCTACCTTGTGCTGGACACAGGAAAGCAGTTTACATTCATTATTTCCATAAGTCATATTCCATAAGCTGATATTTTCTCCATTTTACATGTCAAAAAACCGAGGTAGAAATTAAGTAACTTGCCCAAAGAATAAAGTTGGAACTACTAGGATTTTGAACTGAGATCTGTTTGATACCAGACCATCTTCCTATCCTAAAGGGTTATTAAAATTTGAGGATCAGGGTGGCATTGAAAGTATAGATTGCTCTGGGTAGCATAGATATTTTTACAATGTTTATTCTTCCAATCCATGAGCATGGAATGTTTCTCAATCTTTTTTGTGTCTTCTTCAATAACAATGGGATTTTTCAAAGAGCTGGAATAAATAATCCTAAAATTTGTATGGAACCAGAAAATACCTCAAACACCAAGAAAATGTTGAAAAAGAAAAACAAAGCTGGGGACCTCACGCTGCCTGATTTCAAACTATATTACAAAGCTGTGATCACCAAGACAGCATGGTACTGACACCAAAAACAGTCACATAGGTCAATGGAACAGAATAAAAAGCCCAGATATGGACCCTCAACTCTATGGTCAAATAATCTTTGACAAAGCAGGAAAAAATATCCAATGGAAAAAAGACAGTCTGTTCAATAAATGATGTTGGGGAAATTGGACAGCTTTATACAGAAGAATGAAACTCAACCATTCTCTTACATCATACACAAAGATAAACTCAAAATGGATGAAAGACCTCAATGTGAGACAGGAATCCATCAAAATCCTAGAGGAGAACATAGGAAATAACCTCTTCAACATCAGCCACAGCAACTCCCTTCAAGACACAACTGCAAAGGCAAAGGAAACAAAAGCAAAAATGAACTTTTGGGACTTCATCAGGATAAAAAGTTTCTGCACAGCAAAGGAAACAGTCAACAAAATAAAGAGGTAACCCACCGAATGGGAGAAGATGTTTGCAAATGACATTACAGATAAAGGGCTGGTCTCCAGGATCTATAAAAAAAATTCTCAAACTCAACACCCAAAAAACAAATAATCAAGCCAAAAAATGGGCAGAAGATATGAACAAACACTTCTCCAAAGAAGACATATGCATGGCTAACAGACACATGAAAAAAATATTCTACATCATTAGTCATCAGGGAAATTCAAATCAAATCTGCATTGATTGATACCACCTTACATAAAGTGGAATGGCAAAAATTAACAAGGCAGGAAACAACAAATGTTGGAGGGGATGTGGAGAAAGGGGAACCCTCTTACACTGTTGGTGGGAATGAAAGTTGGTACAGTCACTCTGGAAAACAGTGTGGAGGTTCCTCAAAAAGTTAAAAATAGAGTTATCCTATGACCCAGGAATTGCACTACTGGGTATTTACCCCAAAGATACAGATGTAGTGAAAAGAAGGGCCATATGCACCCCAATGTTCATAGCAGCAATGTCCACAATAGCTAAATTGTGGAAGGAGCTGAGATGTTGTTCAACAGATGAATGGATAAAGATGTGGTTCATATATACAATGGAATATTATTCAGCCATCAGAAAGGATGAATACCCACCATTTGTAACAACATGGATGGAACTTGAGGGGATTATGCTATGTGAAATAAGTCAGTCAGAGAAAGACATTATCATATGGTTTCAGTTATATGTGGAACATAAGGAATAGTATGGAGCATATTAGGAAAAGGAAGGGGAAAATGAAGGAGGGGTGGAAATCAGAGGGGGAGATGAACCATGATAGACTATAGACTCCTGGAAACAAACTGAGGGTTTCAGAAGTGAGGGAGGTGGGGGGATGGGTGAGCCTGGTGATGGGTGTTAATGAGGGCATGTATTGCAAGGAACACTGGGTGTTTTATGCAAACAATTAATCATGGAACACTACATCAAAAACTAATGATGTACTGTATGGTGACTTACATAACAATAAAAACTCTTAAAAATTCAGTTAAAAATAAAAAATAAAATAAAATAAAATTTGAGAACATAGTGAATAAAAATTAATCTGCTTTATATAAATGTCAGAAATACTCTATAAGACAATATTTCTGAAAGTTCAGTCATTTGCCCTCTACCTTTATGACCTTTACTCTGTCTACTAGTAAGTCTATTGTTACATATGTCATGCACTTAATATTTTTAAGCTGGCTTATTTATTTAAATCTTTTTTTAATTTTAAAAGGAAATATGACTTAGAAAGGAAAACCATTAGTAATGCCATGAATAAAAAATTATAAGAATAAATACAGTAAGGGCCCCCAAAATTATTTAAATTTAACTCAGTTCCAGGCAACCTCTTGGGTCCCCTCCCGCCTCAGGAACTTTGTACTATCACTTCACTATGACTCAATAAACCTTGCTTTATTACCCACAATAAATAAATAAATAAATAAATAAATATAAAATACAATTTACCTCACTTCCATTGTACATCCATATTGTCACAAATGTCAAAGATAGTTAGAATAATGATACAATGAACACTCCCTATACCAACCAATGGATTCAATGATTACCTTTTGTTGAAGGTGGCCAATAAGGAAGAGGAAATGACAGAGCAGGAGGATCCTAAGCTCACCTTGTCCCAAAGATACAACCAGAAAACACACACATCAGTGTAGAAAGCCCCCAAATGACCCAAAGACTGGCAGAAGAGATTCTCAACAGCTGAAGGTAGAGAAGACACGACCTCGAAGAGGAGTGGCAGAGGAAGAGGGGAGACCCAGTCTGGAGCCAAACAGATGTGTGGACTGTCCACAGGAGGAGGGGAGGAGGCTGCAGATGTGGAGAGGGAAGAGGAGCAGACACCAACGCCAGGCACCCCACATATGGGGGACTCACCCTGGCAAGATGAATCTCCGTAACATTTGGCTTTGAAAACCACAGGGCCTAACTGCATGAGTTCTTACAATCAGTGGTGCTTAACACCTGGACCTTTAAAAGTCAGCAGCCTGGGCCCTGAGAGAGCTGGGAGGGTGGGAGGAAACTGAGTCCCTGCCCTTAAAGAGACAGCACAAGAAGCAGCTTCAGCAAGATAGAGCAGACAAACAGCAGTTTGACAATTTGACAATCACCTGGGCTGTATGGGAAGGAGATTAATTTTCTAATCTCAGATCCTGTGTGGGAGGGGCAGGGATCTTTGGGAGACCTCTCCAAGAACAAAAGAGCTGGCAGGCACCATTTACTTCCCCAGCCTCCCAGACTAAACATATGGACACCTGTGGGAACCCGCACAGCACAACACTCTCCACCCGTTCTGGGTGAATTCTACCAAACGTTTAAAGAAGAGTTAATACCTATTCTTCTCAAACTGTTCCAAAAAACACAAGAGGAAGGAAAACTTCCGAATTCTTTCTATGAGGACAACATTACAGTGACACCAAAACCAGATAGGGACACCACAAGAAAGGAGAACTACAGGCCAATATCTCTGATGAACACAGATGCAAGAATCCTCAACAAAGTATGAGCAAACCAAATCCAACAATACAATAAAAAAGTCAATCACCACAATCAAATGGGATGTATTCCTGGGATGCAAGGGTGGTTCAATATTTGCAAATCAATCAATGTGATACATCACATCAACATGAGAAAGGGTAAAAGCCACAAGATCATTTCACTAGAGGCAGAAGAAGCATTCTTGACAAAGTACCACATCCATTCATGATAAAAACCCTCAACAAGGTAGGTTTAGAGGGAACCTACCTCCTCATCATAAAAGCCATATCTGAAAACCCACAGCAAACATCATTCTTTAAGTGGGAAAAACTGAGAGCTTTCCCCCTAAGATCAGGAACAAGACAAGGATGTCCACTCTCACAACTTTTATTGAGTATAGTGCTGGAGGTCCTCACCACAGCAATCAGACAAGAAAAAGAAATAAAGGACATCCAAATTGGTAAGCAAGCAGTGAAACTGTCGCTATTTGCCAATGACATGACTCTCTATATAGAAAACCCAAAAGACTCCACCAAAAATCTACTAGAACTGACAAATGAGTTTGGGAAGGTCACAAGACACAAAATCAATAAAGGGAAATCCATTGCATTTCTGTACTCTAATAAGGAAGTAGCAGAAAGAGAAATTAAAACAATCCCATTTACAATAAAATAATAAAATGCCTAGGAACAAACTTAACCAATGAGGTGAAAGACTTACACTCTGAAAACTATAAAACCCTGATGAAATAAACTGAAGATGACACAAACAAATGGAAAGAGATCTGCTCATGGATTAGAAGAATACTGTTAAAATGTCCACACTGTACTACCCTAAGCCGTCGGTGGATTTAATGCAAACCCCATCAAAATAACCAAGGGCATCTTTCACAGAACTTGAACAGATAGTCCTAAAATGTGTATAGAGCCACAAAAGACCCTGAATAGTTAAAGGGACCTTGGTAAAAAAGAACAAAACTGGAAGAATCACAATCTCAGATATCAAGATAGACTACAAAATTATAATAAGCAAAACAGTTTGGTATTGGCACAAACATAGACATATAGATCAACAGAATAGAGAGTCCAGAAATAAACCCACGTTTTTATGGTGAATTAATTTTTCAACAGAGGAGGCAAAAAAATGCAGTGGGAAAATTTAGACAGTCTCTTCAGCAAATGGCGTTGGGAAAGCTGGACAGCTACATGCAAAAGAATGAAACTGGACCACTTTCTTACACCATACTCCAAACTAATCTCAGTGGATTAAAGACCTTACTCTCAAATGGATCAAAGACCTAAATGTCATACCTGAAACCACAAAAATTCTGGAAGAGAGCACAGGCAGTAATTTCTCTGACATCAGCCAGAGTAACATTCTTCTAGATGTGTCTCCTGAGGCAAGGGAAACAAGAGCAAAAACAAACTCTTGGGGCTACATCAAAATTAAAAGCTTCTGCACCACAAAGGAAACAAGCAACAAAACTGAGAGACAACCCACTGAATGGGAGAAGATGTTTGCAAGTGACCTATCCATAAAAGGGTTAGTATCCAAAATGCATAAGGAATTATACAATTCAACGCCACAAACCCCCTCCCCAAATAATCCAGTTAAAAATGGGCCAAAGACATGAACAGATTTCATTTCTCCAAAGAAGACCTACACATGGCCAACAGATGCATGAAAAGGTGCTCAGCATCATTCTTCCTCAGGGAAATGCAAATCAAAACCACAATGAGATATCACCCCAGACCTGTCAGAATGGCTAAAATTAAAACAAACAAACAAAAACCACAAGAAAGAAAGTGTTGTCAAGGATGTGGAAAAAAAGGAACCCTCGTGCATTGTTGGTGGGAATGCAAACTGCCATAGCCCCTGTGGAGAATGGCATGGAGGTTCTTCAAAAAGTTAAAAATAGAATTACCATATGATCCAGTAACTCCACTACTGGGTATTTACCCAAAGAATACAAAAACACTAATTCAAGAAGATACATGCATCCCCCGACCCCGTGTTTATTGCAGCAGTATTTACAGTAGTCACATTTTGGAAGCAGCCCAAGCTTCCCTTGATAGATGAATGGATAAAGAAGATGTGGTATCTAAATACAACGGACTACTACTCGGGCATTAAAGAAAAAATGACACCATGCCATTTGTAACAACGTGGACGAATCTAGTTAGTTTACTGCTCCGTGAAATAAACCAGTCAGAGAAGGAGAAATCCCATATGACTTCACTCGTATGCGGGATTTAAAAACAAAACAAACAGACTAGGAAAAAGAGAGACAAATCAGAAAGCAGACACTTAACTATAGGGAACAAACTGATGGTTACCAGAGGGAAGCGAAAGGGGGTGGTGCTGAGATGAGTGAAGGGGATTAAACATATACAGTTATCACAATGAGCACTGAGTGAAATATAAGATGGTTGAGTCACTGTTGTTGAGTCACCTGAAACTAACATACCCCTATATGTTAACTACACTGGAATGAAAAAGGAAAAACAAAAAATCTTAAAGCCATTTTGTGTTCTTCCTCCACATTTTAAAAAGAATGCCAAATAAATAGCACTTATTGTAATGAGATCTCTTCCCTGTGGTACCCTCCAGGGTAGATAGTGCCAAATGGCAGATTTTGCTTGCTGTGGTTGTTTTGCTATAGTAGTTATCTTTTCTATTCCAGAGATTTCTGTGATCAATCTGATAATTCTTAATTAATCCCTTCTGCTTAAACCAGATATAGTGCATTCTATTTTTTGTAAAAATCTTGCAGATATAAATAAGTAGAGTAGCATATCCCACATATTTGTATAGAGCTTTATCTTCTTCATACTCTAAAATGCCAGAAAAACACATTAATCCTTGAGACCAGATATTACTGGATAATTTTCTCAATTGGATGGAATGGGTATGATCCATGAAATCATTTAAAAGTTATTTCTTTTTAAAAAAGATTTTATTTATTTGTTTGAGAGAGAGAGCAAGCATGAGTGGGGGCTAGGGAGAGGGAGAGGCAGAGGGAGTAGCAGACTCTCCAATAAACAGGGAGTCTGAACCTGGACTCCATCTCAGGACCCTGAGATCATGCCCAGAGCCAAAGGCAGATGCTTAACTGACTGAGCCACCCAGGTGCCCCAATAATTTTTTCACAATATCATTTGTGCACTGCTAGCAGAACTTTAACCGTCAGTGTAGTAGCAAGAAAGTGAAATAGAAAGTAAGTAGGGAAAAAACTATGTTAAAAAAGCAATTCTTTTATGTGGTCCTAATCAAAATCTTGAGTAGTGGAGGGAGAAAGGTAAATTTCTATGTACAAAATTATTTGTCTATTGGAAATTCCATGGAAAATTCACAAGGAAAAGGTGAGATTATAACTACATGATCTGTAGGACTATGGGAGAAGAGACACAAATGTGAAAAGAAAGTAGCTAAATTCCAACAATTTAATGTACCTAGATTGACTTTCACATTAATATATTCAAGGTAAGTTCAAATAAGACAGACTAAAAGGTCTTGTACTCCTACATGGTATCTTTTAGGTAGAGAAACTTAAGGAACAGGGAAAAGAATCTTTTCTCTTATAATTATCAGAGAAACTAGGGCCCATTTTCTTCCAAATAATTAAAACTTTGAAGGTATTAACAGATCTAAATGATCTATTTTTCGGTCCATTAAGACTTCTTCTGGGTTGTTCTTTTTTCTAAGCAATAACCCTTTTGAAATACTTCTACAAAATAAAATCCCTATAGCTAAAAAATCATAAAGTTGATGGGAGGAGGAGCAAGATGGTGGAAGAATAGGAAACCTAAATATCATCAGATGTTCAGCTAGATAGTTATCAAACCATTCTGAACACCTATGAACTCAACAGGAGATCGAAGAGAAGAAGAGCAGAAATTCTAGCAACAGAAAAGCTACCATCTTCTGGAAGTTATGATGTGCAGAGAAGTGAGTCTGAGGCAATAGATAGAGAGATAGACCACAGGGGGAGGGGCAGGCTCCCGGCAAGCAGTAGAACAGCGGAGCACAAAGTCGGAACTTTTAGAAGTCTGCTCCACTGAGGGACATCTCCAGAGGCTAAGCAGAGGGTGGAGCCCACACAGAGACAGTGTGGTCTCAGGATCCATAGGGTCACAGAAAGACCAGGGGTGTCTGAGTGTGGCAAAGCTCCCAAGTATTGGAGTAGGGAAGCTGGCTGCAGAGACAGAGCCAAGGAGTGGCCTCTCCCCTTTGGGTTACCTCAAACCATGATCTGAAGCATAGTCAGGCCACTGCTCTTCAAGCAGTGACCCCACAAGTGACAGATCCTGGGAAACTTAGCTTCCTCCTCTGGGAGGAGTGGCACAGAATTGCACTGCAGGAATCAGCTGGGTTTGGAAACTCCAAATGGCCCATGCACCAGAGATAGAAATGCTTGGTCACCGCCTGGCTGAGCTCAGCCAGGGAGACAGGAGGGATTGACTGATTTTATCTGAGGGCGCACTGAGGAGTGGAGCCCTGAGTTCTCGGCTCCGAGGGGGCCAGGAATTGGGAGGCCAATATCTTCATTCTCCTCCTCCAAAGCTATACAGAAAGCATTTAGGGAACAAAAGATACAGAGAGCTAACCCAAGCAGATTACTTAGCCCGGCCCCTGGCAAGGGCGGTGCAATTCCACCTTCAGCAAAGACATTTGAGGATCCCACAACAGGCCCATCCCCTGGAAGATGAGCAGGAACATCAGCCAAGACCAAGTTCACTGATCAATGATCAATGAGAACTGTGGAACTCCAGAAATATGGGAATGCAACACATAGAATTCATGGCTTTTCCCCCATGATTCTTTAGTCTTTCAAAGTTAAATGTTTTTAATTTTATTTTTTTCTTATTCTGTTTTAAAAATTTTTCCTCTTTCTTATTTTAACCTTTTTAAACTATTTTACCTTATCAAAACCTTTTTAAAAAACCTTTTTTAATTTTTACTGTTATAGTCATATTCTATCCCTTCATTGTATTTAACCTTATTTTTTGTATAAATACAGGTTTGGTTTTTTTTTTTTAATTTTGGGATACAATTTCTTCTAAACAGATGAAAATATACCCTAAATCTAGCACATGGCTTTGTTCTAGTCTCAAGCTGGATCACAGTCTTTCCTTTTTTTTTTTTTTTTTTAATTTTAAATTTTCTCAACCAACTTCTTATCTTATCAATTCCTTTCTTAGAATCTTTTTTAATTTTCATCATTACAGTCATATTCCATCCCTTCATCATGTTTACCCTTATTTTTGTATATATATAGTTTTTCTTTCTTTAAAATTTTGGGAGGCAGTTTCTTCTAACAGACTAAAACACACTCAAAATGAAGTGTGTGGCTCTGTTCTATTTACCAGTCTAATGTGTGTGTGTGTGCATGTGTGTGTGTATAGATATATAGATACAGATATAGATATAGATATAGATATAGATATAGATATATTTCCCCCTCCTTTCTTCTCCCCCCAGTTTCAGATCTCTTCCAATTCAGTTGGTGTATATTTTTCTGGGCTCATGGCTACCCTTTTAGTATTTTGTTCTCTCACTCATCTATGCTTATCTGGATAAAATGACAAGATGGAAAAACTCACCTCAAAAAAAAGAACAAGAGGCAGTACCTATGGCTAGGGACCTAAGAAATACAGGCATTGGTATTATGTCAGAATTAGAGTTCAAACTGATGATTATCAAGGTGCTAGCTGGGCTTGAATAAAGCATGGAGATACTAGAGAATCGCTTTATGGAGAAATAAAATCCCTTTCTGTAGAAATAAAAGAACTAAAAATCTAAGCAAGTTGAAATTTTAAAAAAGCTATTAATGAGGTGCAATAACAAAATGGAAGTTCTTACTGCTAGGATAAATGAGGAAGAAAACAGAATTAGTGATATAGAAGACCAAATGATGGAGAATAAAGAAGCTGAGAAAAAAAGAGATAAACAACTACTGGACCACAAAGGGAGAATTTGAGAGATAAGTGATACCATAAGACAAAACAATTTTAGAATAATTGGGATCCCAGAAGAGGAAGAAAGAGAGAGAGGGACAAAAGGTATATTGGAGCAAATTATAGCAGAGAATTTCCCTAATTTGGCAAAGGGATCAAGCATCAAAATCCAGAAGGCCCAGAGAACCCTCTCAAAATCAACAAAAATATGTCGACACCCCATCATCTAATAGTAAAACTTACAAGTCTCAGTGACAAAGAAAATCCTGAAAGCAGCTGAGGTCTGTAATATAGAATGGCAGAAATATCAGATTGGCAGCACACCTATCCACAGAGACCTGGCAGGCCAGAAAGGACTGGCATGATATCTTCAGAGCAATAAATGAAAAAATATGCAGCCAAGAATACAATATCCAGCTAGGCTGTCATTGAAAATACAAGGAGAGATAAAAACCTCCCAGGACAAACAAAAACTAAAAAAATTTGCCAACACCAAACCAGCCCTACAGGAAATGTTGAAAGGGGTCCTCTGAGCAAAGAGAGAGCCTAAAAGTAAGAAACCAGAAAGGAATAAAGACAATATACAGTAATAGTCACCTTCCAGGCAATACAATGGCACTAAATTCATATCTTCCAATAGTTACCCTGAATGTAAATGGGCTAAATGCCCCCAATCAAAAGACACAGAGTATCAGAATGGATTAAAAAAACAACAACAACAACAAAAAACAAACAAAAACAAAAACAAAACAAAACAAAAACATCAATATGCTGTCTACAAGAAACTCATTTTAGAGTTTTATTATTCTAAATACCTCCAGATTTAAAGTGAGGGGGTGGAAAATAATTTACCATGCTAATAGACATCATAAGAAAGCTGGGGTGGCAATCCTTATATCAGATAAATTAGATTTTAAGCCAAGACTATAATAAGAGATGAGGAAGAATACTATATCATACTTAAAGGGGCTGTCCAACAAAATCTAGAAATTTTAAATATCTATGCCCCTAACTTGGGAGCAGTCAATTATATAAACCAATTAATAACAAAATCAAAGATACACATCAACAATAATACAATAATAGTAGGGGACTTTAACACCCTGTCACTGAAATGGACAGATCATCTAAGCAAAAGATCAACAAGGAAATAAAGACTTTAAATGACACACTGGATCAGATGGACATCACAGATATATTCAGAACATTCCATCCCAAAGCAACAGAATACACATTCTTCTCTAGTGCACATGGAACATTCTCCAGAATAGATCACATCTTGGGTCACAAATCAGGCCTCAACTGGTACCAAAAGATTGAGATCATTCCCTGCATATTTTCAGACCACAATGCTTTGAAACTAGAACTCAACCACAAGAGGAAAGCTGGAAAGAACTCAAATACATGGAGGCTAAAGAGCATCCCACTAAAGAATAAATGAGTCAACCAGGAAATTAAAGACGAATTTTAAAAAATTCATGGAAACAAATGAAAATGAAAATACAACTGTTCAAAATCTTCGGGATGCAGCAAACGTGGTCCTGAGAAGAAAGTATATAGCAATACAAGACTTTCTCAAGAAACAAGAAAGGTCTCAAGTACACAACTTAACTCTACACCTAAAGGAGCTGGAGAAAGAACAGCAAAGAAAGCCTAAACCCAACAGAAGAAGAGAAATAATAAAGATCAGAGCAGAAATCAATGAAATAGAAACCAAAAGAACAGTAGAACAGATCAATGAAACCAGGAGCTGGTTCTTTGAGAGAATTAATAAGATTGATAAACTCCTGGCCAAAGTTATCAAAAAGAAAAGAGGAAGGACCCACATTAATAAAATCATTAACAAAAGAGGAGCGATTGCAACCAACACCACAGAACACAAACAATTATAAGAACATATTATAAGCAACTATACACCAGTAAATTCGACCATCTGGAAGAAATGGATGCACTCCTAGAGACATATAAACTACCGAAACTGAACCAGAAAGAAACAGAAAACCTGAACAACCCATAATCAGTAAGGAGATTGAAGCGGTCATTAAAAATCTCCCAACAAACAAAAGCCCAGGGGCAGATGGCTTCCCAGGGGAATTCTACCAAACATCTAAAGAAGAATTAGTACCTATTCTCCTGAAACTATTCCCAAAAATAGAAATGGAAGGAGAACTTCTAAACTCATTTTATGAGGCCAGCATTACCTTGATCCCAAAACCAGACAAAGACCTAATGAAAAAGGAGAATTACAGACCAATATCCTTAATGAACACAGATGTGAAAATTCTCACCAAAATACTAGTCAATAGGATCCAACAGTACACTAAAAGGATATTCACCATGACCAAGTGGGATTTATTCCTGGGCTGCAAGGTTAGTTCAACATCTGCAAATCAATCAATGTGATACAATACATTAATAAAAGAAAGAACAAGAATCATATGATATTCTCAATAGATGCTGAAAAAGCATTTGACAAAGTACAGCATTCTTTCTTGATCAAAACACTTCAAAGTATAGAGATAGAGGGTACATACCTCAATATCATCAAAGCCACCTATGAAAAACTCACAGCGAATATCATTCTCAATGGAGAAAAACTGAGAGCTTTTCCCCTAAGATTAGGGACAAGGCAGGGCTGTCCACTACCACCACTGCTATTCAACATAGTACTAGAAGTCCTACCGTCAGCAATCAGACAACAAAAAGAAATAAAAGGCATCTGAATCAGCAAAGAAGTCAAACTCTCACTCCTTGCAGATGATATGATACTTTATGTGGAAAAGCCAAAAGACTCCACTCCAAAACTGCTAAAACTCATAGAGGAATTCAGTAAAGTGACAGGATATAAAATCAATGCACAGAAATCAGTTGCATTTCTGTACACCAACAGCAACACAGAAGAAAGAGAAATTAAGGAGTTGATCCCATTTACAATTGCACCTAAACCCATAAGATACCTAGTAATAAACCTGACAAAAGAGGTAAAGAATCTGTACTCAGAAAACTATAAGGTACTCATGAAAGAAATTGAGGAAGAAACAAAGAAATGGAAAAACTTCCATACTCATGGATTGGAAGAACAAATATTGTGAAAATGTCTATGATACCTAAACCAAACTACACACCTAATGCAATCCCTATTAAAATACCATCATTTTTTTTTTCAAAGAAATGGAACAAATAACCCTAAAATTTATATGGAACCAGAAAAGACCCCAAATAGCCAGAGGAATGTTGAAAAAGAAAACCAAAGTGGGTGGCATCACAATTCCAGACTTCAAGCTCTATTACAAAGCTGTAATCATCAAGACAGTATGGTACTGACAGAAACAGACACATAGATTAATGGAACAGAATAGAGAGCCCAGAAATGGACCCTCAACTCTATGGTCAACTAGTCTTTGACAAAGTAGGAAAGAATGTCCAATGGAAAACAGACAGTCTCTTCAACAAATGATGTTGGGAAAATTGGACAGCCACATGCAGAAGAATGAAACTGAACCATTTCCTTACACTACATACAAAAATAGACTCAGAATGGATGCAAGACCTCAATGTGAGACAGGAATCCATCAAAATCCTTGAGGACAATACAGGCAGCAACATCTTCGACCTTGGCCATAGCAACTTCTTCCTAGAAACACCACCAAAGGCAAGGGAAGCAAGGGCGAAAATGAACTATTGGGACTTCATCAAGATCAAAACTTTTGCACAGCAAGGGAAACAGTCAACAAAAGTGAAAGACAACGACAGAATGGAGAAGATATTTGCAAACAACATATCAGATAAAGGGCTAGTATCCAAAATCTACAAAGAACTTATCAAACTCAACACCCAAAAATCAAATGATCCAATCAAGAAATGGGCAGAATACATGAACAGACATTTCTGCCAAGAAGACATCCAAATGGCCAGTAGACACATGAAAAAGTGCTCAACATCACTCAGCATCAGGGAAGTACAAATCAAAACCACAGTGAGATACCATCTCATACCAGTCAGGTATGGCTAAAATTAACAAGTCAGGAAACAACAGATGGTGTCGAGGATGCAGAGAAAGGGGAACCCTCCTACACTGTTGGTGGGAATGCAAGCTGCTGCAGCCACTCTGGAGGTTCCTCAAAAAGTGGAAAAAAGAGCTACCTTATGACCCAGGAACACAATTCTGGGTATTTACTCTAAAGATACAAATGTAGTGATCCAAAGGGGCACATGCACCCAAATGTTTACAGCAGCAGTGTCCACAATAGCCAAACTATGGAAAGAACATAGATGCCCATCAACAGATGAATGGATAAAGAAGATGTGAGATATATATATATATATATATATATATATATATATACACACACATACACACACACACACATATATATATGTGTGTGTGTATATATATACACACACACACATATACATACATACATATATATATATGATGGGATACATATATATACATATACATATATGTATATATACATATATGTATATGTATATATACATATATGTATATACATATATATATGATGGAATACATATATATATATATGATGGAATACTATGCAGGCATCAAAAAAACAAAATCTTACCATTTACAATGACATGACTGAACTAGAGGGTATTATGCTAAGTGAAATAAGTGAAATAAGTCAATCAGAGAAAGACAATTATAATATGATCTCTCTGATATGAGGAATTTGAGAGGCAGACCAGGGTGTTGTCAGGGGTAGGGAGGGAAAAAAAACTAAACAAGTTGTGACTAAGGAGGGAGACAAACCAGAAGAGACTCTTAATCTCAGGAAACAAAGTGAGGGTTGCTGGGGGGCAGGGCAGGTGGGAAGAGAAGGGTGGTTGGGTAATAGACACTGGGGAGGGTACGTGCTATGGTGAGTGCTGTGAATTGTGTAACACTGATGACTCACAGACCCGTACCCCTGAAACAAATAATACCTTATATGTTAATTTAAAGAAAAGTCATAAAGTCATCTCAAGTGTAGCTCAACTTCTATAAGCTGAAAGATCAACTTTGGAACCAACAATTCTCATCTCCTTCTCCCTGATGAAAACTCTCCCCAACAAATCAATACTCTATTAGGTAGGGATACTGAAGCATTAATCTAATGCCCTGTGTACTACAAATGGATTCAGAGATTCCATCTTCTAGGAGACTGACCTTTCTAGGATATTGGTATTTCTCTGTTTGTAAATGTCTTGTGTTACAGAGCTTGTTCTACTTTCTAAAGTATTTTCTATTCCTTGGCTTACTTAATTCTCACAATCATGGTGGGAGATCTAGTAAGTATGTTACTTCCCCATTTTGTAGGTGAACAACTTGGATAGTTGACCCAGTTTCACAGAACAAATTGGTGATTGGACTAAGTCTAAATCCAGTTCTAACTGTTGGTCCATTCTCTTTCTACCACACAACATTGAGTGGTCTGGAATACAAAGTTTTTGCTTTCTGTTACTTATGCTGCTTTTTTACCTCCAGGTTTTTTTTAAAGACTATTTGTCCCAAAACTAAAGAAGTACTAATCACAGTACTGAGGTCAGTATAAACTTTTTATATGTCTTCCTGATAGGTCAACTGTGGGGCAGAAAAAAATGTTACCACTTGGTGCTTTGACCAATGACCAAACTTTTATTTCTATTAGTTTGAATGGCTTAGGATTCTTAGCATGCTAAAAGAGCCAACTTGATATTTCAATTGACTAGTTGCTCCTCTCTACAAAATCCAGTCATTAGTGAAGAGCAGGCTGGAGATATGAAGGAGTTTATATTGTTTCTAAAGGTGAATTTATAACCTAGAAGTAATTGAGGCAGCAAGAGAAAATGTCTCACTTCAAAGATAGGAACACTGAGCCATGCATACAAATGTGACTGCTAACTTGTGTGTGACTCAAAATCAGCAACCATAGATTCCAGAGGCTAAAAAGAACCTCAAGAAGCCATTTGGTGCATCCTCACCACCAACAACAACTTTTGCATACTTGAAGTCTTCTCTTAAGTTTAAAAATGTGGTACCAGAGGCTCAGAGATATAAGTGACCTGGTAGCAGAAAGGTTGGTGTCAGAGAAAGATACCTAGAACCTAGGTCTCCAGTTGTCCAATTGTAATGAATTTCTTTCCTCTGCACTCCATCTCTTGGCCAGCCTAATTTGTTTCAAGAATGAGGGAATGAATAACACATCAAATGAGTTAAATCGTTAAGTAAGAAAAGGCCTTGAGGATCTGTTATATTTAGCTATGAGGAGTTTCTTGGTGACCTTAGTAAACATGGTTGTAGTGACATGGTGGGGAACAGAAGCCATAATATACCATTAAAGACAACTTTTTAAAGACTTTGGCTCTGAAGATAAAGGAAGAGAGACGTCACAGTTAGAGGAGGATATGGGTCCAGAGAGGTTTCTATGAGGGTTTTTGTTAAGGGGATGAAAGAGGAATACTTTCCCTTAATATGGGAGAATATAGGGTATTATAAAAGGATACTGGGAAGAATCCAATAAAGAGAAAAAAATAAAGATAAAAAACACAGGTGAGAAACAGGACAAATTAAGAGTTCCTGAGAAAGTGGCTATATGTAAGGTCAAGAAAACACAAGGAAGTTCAAAGGGAATGATGTTCCTGCATTGTAATAGAAGGGAATAAAGGGAGTGCAAAAACTTCACAAGTGTTGCTGTAAATATGGAAGGTAGAAAATTCAACAACTTAATATTTAAAGCCTTCTACTTTATGATCCAGGAGGCAAAGTGACAGGCTGGGAGTAGGGAGGCACATTACTGGGGAATGGTCAAAGGTTTGAGAAGAGTAGAAAACCTTTCAGGTTGTTGCTGAAGAGAATGGTAAGAAGTGTTGGCATGCAGTGTCAGGAACCCAGTTTAAGTGGGAGACCATGAACACACAGTGATACCTGTACCCTCAGTTGCCTGGGCATATGTATGAAGAAGATCTATAGTGGAGTTCATCAAATTGTTTTTTGGTTTTTTTTAAGGGTGAGTGTGAGGGAAGGACCAAGTATGGGACATTGTAGTACATAAAAAAGTGTTTGAAATGGGACATGGGATCTGAGCTGTAGAGAGGGAAGTGAAGACAAGAAGAGTTTGATAGATTAAGAGACAGTCTAGTTACCAACTTTTGGGAAGTCCTGATGAGGTGAAAGAACCTTGCAGAGGGTGCAATTTCCCAAACAAGTGGGAAGTTTAGGAAGTTGTTGTCAGAAAGGGGAATGTTCAAATCAGTAATTTTGGAGGTGGAACAGTAGTGATGACAAGGGTCAAAGTGTGACTTGGGAAGAAGTGGCCAGAGTGGAGTGGAGGAGACAGGCATTGAAGATGAGGAGGAACAAGGAGGTTGAGGGGGTTGCCTATAGGAAGGGACTCTCTGAGGAGAGGAAGAATGACTCCTGGGTGTTCAATGAATAAGGATAGAAAGGATATAGAAATGGAGAGTGTGGTGAAGAATGTTGTGGTCCACTGATCTGAGTCTCATGGGAACAGGTGTTTGTTTGTGGTACATCCATACAACAGAATACTCTTAGCAGTGAAAACAAACAAACAAAAAAACACCTATGGTGAGGCCCTGGGTGGCTCAGTCATTAAGCGCCTGCCTTCAGCTCAGGTCATGATCCCCAGAGTGCTGGGATTGAGCCCCGCATTGGGCTCTCTGCTCAGCGGGAAGCCTGCTTCTCCCTCTCCCACTCACCCTGCTTGTGATACCTCTCTCTCTGTGTCTCTCTCTGTCAAATAAATAAATAAAATCTTTAAAAAAAAAAACAAAACGATGGAATCATACAACATGGATAAATCACAAAATAATTGTGCTGAGCCAAAGAATCCAGATTCTAAATAAGTAAATAATAAAAGAGTACATACACTATAACTTCTTTTATATGAAAGGAAGTCATTGTTTCCCTTGGACGAGCATGAGAGGTCAGGATGTGGATGGAGGGATTACCAAGGGTCCACATAGAAACTCCTGAGAGCAAAGGATTCATTATTTTTATTTTGGTGATGGTTTCACAGGTGTATTAATATATCAAAATTCATCAAATTGTAGCTTTAAGTATATGGGGGTTATTTCACACGAATTATACCTCAATAAATTTATTTTTATTTTAAAAGTACCCAGCCACTGCTACCTTTCTTTTCAGCAGCATCAGTATGTCACAAGGGAAAGATGAAGGGTCCCTGATCAGGATGTCCTTTGCCCGACTGTTATGATATCTACAAACCCACCACTGACTTTTTCGTTCCCTTTGAGATCATTACTGTCTTTCAAGGCAGGATTCTTGGTTGCATTTTTTAGTCACAATTGGAAACCTAACTTGAACTAAGTTAAATTAAAAGAGGAATTTTATTAACCAAACCAAAGTCAGAATGGACCTGGAAATAACCTCAGTAGCACATCATGCATTCGATGGCAGCCACTTACTCTCCCTTTCTCCTGTAACTCTCTATGTCTCTCACTCTCCTGGCTTCTCTCTCTCTCACCTTCTTCTCTGAATTTCTGGAATGTTCTTGATTGGCTTTATCCTCTCAAACAGGCTGTCCCCAAAAGGCCGGAACAATGGCTCCAGTCAGCTCTAGCTTACCTTCTTAAAGCTTCACAGCCAAAGAAAAAAGGAAGCTTTTCCCATAACTTCAGCTCAAAAAAAAAAAAAAAAAAAAAAAAATTTTTTTTTAAATCCTCCAAAACCCAGGGTGGATCCCAGGCTTATTCTAATGAGTGAACTGGTTCACCATGATTAGCGGAGTAGTATTTGTACCCAAGGAGATGGGAGTAAAGAGAGAGTGAATATACAATGATTTTTTCTGCTTCATGATACTGCCTTGCACCAGCCAGGATCTCAAACTCTGCCAAGATATAAAAACTGTTGTTTGTTTAGTTTTGTTTTGTTTTTCTTGTCTGTGGCACCAGATATGGCTTCCTTTCCCAGAACAACCTTACAAAATAGGTAACACTGCCAATAGAGCCCTTGAAATCACCTTCCTGCCCATCTAGAACTCTTTTCTTATTCTTTTTCTCACCCAAAAAGCTAGAGAATTAAGATAATGCTCATTTTTCCCAGACTACTACAAAATAGTGGTTGTGATGTTTCAATTTCCAAATAGATTTCTCATACTCCTTCATTAGATGAAGCCAAGGATGTTTGCATACAAAATGACTCAGAAAGGAAGTGAATCTTGGCAGAAGGCTGACTGCTTTTACATCTTAGGAATAGGTTCCCTACCCCACCAAAAAAAAAAAAAAGGTTAGTTCAACCTACTTGGGTGGGTGAAGAACTAGTCAACAAGTAGTTGAATGTATTGTCTGCATTGCCTAACAACAGGGAAAATGATGCAACCTCGTATTTTGTTACTAACAACTATCGAGTTAGGAATGGGGAACAATTTAGGATCATGCAAAAGTATAAAGACTTTTCATTTTATAAATGCCAAACTTTTACATTTCAAGTTCTATTTGGTTTGGACAAAAGTCAAATTGAAAGTTGTCGCTTTTTAAAAATGTTTATTGTGTTCCCCATTACCATTAGGAGCACAAAAACTCCAACTGTAAGCTTTTCATATTTTATATTTTAAAAAAAGTTATGAAATGAAAGCCAGTCCTGCCCTTGTCCAACCCCTCACTTCCAAAAAACATTCTTTGTAAATTATTTTTCAGTATTTTGAATTCACTTCAAAGAGTCTGGGTAATATTTGAAAGGTTTTTTCCAAAAGTCTTAGACATTACCACATGCACAATTTTGATCTTCCCATAAGCATTACCACTGCAAGCCAATTGAGAATTCTATTGGAAGAATTCAAGTTTCTCTTGTTCTGGGTTGTATCTACCGACATTTTTTAAAACATCACACACACACACACACACACACACACACACACATACTCCTGGCATAGCTGTATAGTTTCTAAACCAAACAGCTTTGAAAAATGCATTGCACAATTGGGTTTTCAAATCTGTAAGGTTATGTAAACCACTGTACCCCAAAGGAGGGAATGAATGTAGTTCACAAATGAGACAGAAAGATCTCCAGGAGTCATACATCTTTTCCAAATTCATAGACAATGGAGTCAGGATAAGACTGAGTTGTTTATTTGCTTTTACTGCAATCATCATTATTGTTATCAGAAGAAATTATAGTTCTAAAATTTCTAGATGTTTTTATTTTTACCGAAGTCATATGTCGGGTAGCGCTGAAAGACTGATAAGGAAGACAACAACGTCCCCATCCAGCCCCCGCACTTCCTAACTTTCCAGCTCATTTACCAGAGGCAGCCACTTTTCATTCTCTTGGCTATTCTACCAGAGACTTATCATTTTATTTTCAAATCGTTGCATATTCAATTTGTTGATTTTAGACATTAATTTCCTCTTATTATAAATAATAGAGCTCCCCTAACCTGTTTTCTAAATAGAACTATAGAGCTCTTTTCACTTTACATTTTATGACTATGCAAATATGTTTCTTAATTTTTTTCTAAAAGCAGATGAGTATCTTCCAAATGCTTATCTTGCTTTTGCTTTTGTTTTCTTTTGTTTTTCCAAATGACCTCTCTTATCAGATCATCCTTTTCCTGGTGGCCTCTTCCTGGTACCCTCTGTCCCCGGCTGCATTCTGGACTGATTGCTCTGTAGGCCTGTTGTTCATCCTGACACATCTCTTTCCTGTGCTCTTGGGTTTGATACACGGCTAGCTGGATCAAATGTCTACCTCTTACTTAGTTCAGTGCCTCTCTTAATTGGAACCTATCCAGCTTCTCAAGAAAGGGATGCGGGACGTAAATTTTCTGAGTCCCAACATGTGAAGAAATGTCCTTTCCTGCTCTCACACTTGATTAATAATCTGGCTGGATATTGTATTCCAAGTGGAAGATCATGTTCTCTCAGATTTTTGAAGTCATTGCTCCATTATTAGCTAACATCCAGTGGTGTTTATGCGGAGTCTAATCCAGAGTTATTCCACAAAGAGGGATTGACCACCTGCGATATAACAGGCACTGCTCAAAATACGGCAGTATAAAAAGTAGCGGAACTCCCATCTTCATGGAGCTTACATTTCAATGTTGAAAACACACAGAAAAAAAAGTAATAAATAAATGAGATCATTACAGATTATGAAAAGTCCATGAAAATCAAACAATGTAAAAGGGTGGGCATGGAGATGCTGCTTTACCACAGTGGTTAGAGGAGGTTGTCCTAGGGAGGTGTCATTTACACCCAAACATGGACAATGCCCGAAGGGTCCAGGGGTGGACCTGGTTGGGGGAGGGTTTGGTAAGCAGCACGGCATATGCAGGAATCCGCTTGGCTTGTCTGAAGTGGCTGTGTGACTGGAGCCTGGTGGAGCAGTGAGGACAGGGAACTTGACAGGTAGTCCTGCTCCTGGTGCTACTTCATAAAGATTTTTGCAATACGTGGACGTTTTTCTCCGTGACAACGGGAAGCCACTGGAAGGTTTTAATTTTTTTTTTTAAGATTTTATTTATTTATTTATTTGACAGAGCGTGCACACTCACGTGAGCGTGTGAGCCCGAGCAGGGAGGGAAGAGCAGAGGGCGAGGGAGAAAGAGGAGAAAGAGGCTCTCCCTGAGCAGGGAGCTTAACAGGGACAGGGCTCCCTCTCAGCACCCTGGAATCATGACCTGAGCCGAAGGCAAATTCTTAACCGACTGAGCCACTCTGGCGCCTCCACTGGAAAGTTTTAAATAAACTAAGGAAACAATGTAACTCAAGTTTTTGAAAGATCATTGTGCGGTGTGGGAAACTGAGAGTAGAAGCAAAGGGACCAGTTATGAGGCTATTGGTTGCTATATTGGAGGCTATAGGGCATGGTGGTAGCAGGGGAGGTGTGAGCAGTGAGCAGATCTGGGATATATTTGAGAAGCAAATCCAACAAGAACTCAAATTAGCATGTGGGATATGTTCGAAAGAGAAGGGTTTCAAGGGGGCCTTCAACTATAAGTGTAATCTTCTGTTTCTTTAAAAACATATAGCCAAAGAGAATAAGGGGAAATATTAATATATTTCATAAGTCTGGGTTGCATGGGTTCGTAGTAGTCTCTGTGGTTCTCTGACGTTTTTCACTTTTGTTTTCTTTCTAGTCTTGGTATTAAAGAGCTAGCTAGAGCTTCACATTTGTGGATAAGACCTGTGGACTTGGAGCTTCCTAGTTGGGTAACTGGACAGACCCCTGTGCAGGCAGTTCTGTAGAATTTAGCTGATCCTCTGTCAGCCTGGCAGCTCCTTATGAGTCCCAAGTCTGTCCTTTTCAGGATGTCTTGAGGAAGGACAGATACAGGTTTTGTAGAACTTGAAGCTTTTACAATATGGGACTGTCATAAATGAAAAGAACACCAAATTGTGAATCCAAATTTAGTGCAAAAGTGACTATTTATGAAGAAAAAGTGCTACAACAAATAGCACATTTTAAAAAGCTGACAAATTCCACAAATGTCACAAAATCCAGGAAAATAACAGTGTTGATTAATTCACTGTAGGATACTTTTTCTCCTACTTTTTTTTTTTTTTTTTTTGGCTATAGAGTCTTGGCCTATTTATATAACAATAATATAAAATCATTTCTGTACAGAAACTAAGAAAATAATTCATCCAGATCGATTGATTTTTTAAAAATGTTGGTAATTTAAAGTTATTTGAGTTTCACAATTCATTGGTAATGTCAGATAAATTAAGATTGCAGTTAAATTTGGGGAGCCCTCTATTACATTTCTTCCATGACAAGCTGAGAGATTTCAGGGCATTTCAAATGCCTTGTGTAATGACTAGTCTTAAAAAATCTTTAAATTGATGACATTCATTAACCCACTTGTCATCATTTCTTCATCATGGTAGTATATGAGTTTCATGTTATCTTTACAATGTCAATATTGCATGTAAAACAGCCCAAAATTAATTTTTTCAACGTGTTCACATGATTCTCACTTCTTCATTAATTGGATTATCAAATTATCCAAAACGCATTATTTCTATTTAAAAATTTTCTCTCTTAGTGAATCATTGCCTTAGTATAGCCTGAAATTGCTTCTTTTGAGTTTCTTCTTTATCTCAGAATAATTTCTACCAATTTCGGTTATTGTGATCACTCTAGTTTCATATTCTTTTAAATGCTTATCTAAATAAATACTTCTATTACATATTCTGTCTTATTCTTATATATGTTTCTATAAATAAGAGTGTTTACACTGCTCTTCTAAGTCATTTTGCCTTGAAGACAATCTGACCCATTGGGATAGCTAAATCATGTGATTTCACACATACACACTCACACTCATTGTGTGTATATGTTTATGTTTCTAGACATAGAAATTCTAACTTATCCTATTTTGTACAATTACCATGAAAATATTGTATGGTGCAATAACTGTACGCATTACATTATCAAGTATGTTTCTGACAAAAGTGAATTTCCATTTTAACCAGACATTTTTAGGAATGAAATTCTTTGCTTCCTCTTCATAAATCTGATGATTGGAAGAATTTCCCACGGATTAGCTTGCTTATTCTCCATTATTTACTTATTCCCTAAGCTGGGCACCATTCATGCCATTGTTTAACTTCTGTCTATGCATCTTTGGGCCATAATGCAGATTTATTGATAGAATGATTGGTAGTTGATTCAACAGTAACCCCTCCTACATCAGGATGGCTGAGAACACTTTATACACAGAAATGCCTGCAAGTTGCACAAACATATCCCAGTGCATTCAAGTTAAATGCATCCCCAACTCAACTTTCCCATAGACATATTCCAAAATGGCCATAACCACTCCAAAGTTGTCTGAAATGAGAGGGAATATGACAGAAAGAAACTTGAATTGGAAGGAGATAGTAGTCTTAAGTAATTAGAGTTAAAATATTTCCTTTTGCAAAGTTATAAAAACTATACATGACTGTGTAAACACATTGTTGGTCCTGTCCCAGGCTGTCTCTCTTAGAAGGGGTCTATTCAGATGAGGGACTTTGAAGTTAAAGCTTTATTACCTTCCCTGCCAATCTGCCTTTGCTCTGGAAAAGAAAGCTCCGGTCTCTTCCTGCATGGGGAGAGTAGGTGTGGATAGCAAGTGAGCATCAGTCTGGTGTTCCGTGTGGAAGGGCTGATGTTGGGGATGAGAGTCTTCTTATATAGTCTTTAACTCAGTTCCCATTTGTTCCATATGGGGCCTCACCTCTGCCTCTCATCCCTCCAAGTGCTCAGCTTCCCACTGGCTCTGCAATGCCAATCCATTCTCTGCATCTAGCCTTTCTCTCTCTAAGCACTATAAATCATGGCCACTCCATCTGCTCCGTCAGTTACCATGCCCCCATCTGCTCTTTGACTGTCCTAAATCTCACATGCACCCTGGATACTTCAGCAGGTGATACATTGCTCTAATAGGACTTTCGATTCTAAGCTGAGCAAGCAGAGTTGTTTATAGCATAGTCTTTGGAGTCAGCATTTTCATTCTACTATGAATAGACATAATGAATTAGGTGAGTGTATGTTAACTAGAGAAAAAAGATAGTGGTGTGTATGTCGTCTCCCAGATACTAAGCCCATTCCCATTGCAAAGCAAATTAAAAACAAAAACCTGTATTTACTAATGTGATGTCTTCCTTTCTCTTGTTCTTATGGATTCGTGCTCTTCTTATTCTTTTTAAATCATTTTAGAGAGGCTCTGGAAGAAAAGGAAAGTATCTTTACCTGGACTCTAAAAATTTTTCTCCTGTGAGTCCAGATAGTTTTCTAAGTTTCCAAAGCCATTCATTCTGGTCACAGAAGAATTTGTGCTAAATGCTGTTTAGACTCAGTCTTTCCTAATAGAGAGTTCTGCTTGAAAACTAAGAAATCCTTATGGAATGTAGGCTGGTTCTCCGCTCTTTCCAGAGGCTGTCATTCAGTAATCCGATATTTCCTCCCATGGCCAACTCCATGTTATTCCTCTGCTCACTTTCCATGGTGGTTTGTCCTCTTACTGTATCTGTTTTACAACAAATTGCATACAGTTCATCCAGACCAGTCTGGACCTTAAAGTGAAAACAAAGACCTCTAAGTCTCAGGACTGGGAGCCTGAACATAACAGAAAACCAGAAGATCAATGTCTACTAAACAATTAGTCATTACTTGGATTTTTTAGCCTTTGGTAGTCACAACAGTGAGGAGAGAGGGGAAGGTCATTTAGGAGCTCAGAAGCTATTCTGGATGGTCTCTGAAAGGTTCTTCGGATTTTTCACTGAAAATTAAAAAGAAGTGATATATTCTTTATGTTTACAATAACACTGGTTTTATTTCTTGGCCACTGTGAAAAGTGTCATAAACATACTTCTAATAATCTATGAGGGCTTATCCAATTGTTTACTTATTTGGAATTTGTTCTCAAGTTATTACTAGTCTACAGGGTAAACCAAATAGCAGGAAGTTCTATCTCATCAACCCAAATATCATTACTTTGGATCAAATGCATGTATAAAATGTGTAATATTCACCCTAAAGGGTACATTTGGTTTTTCAGGAGCTTAAAAAAAAAAAAAACTAACAATATGAACTCCAACTGTCTATGAATTTCTCCTTGTTCAGAAACAGTGGTATAAAATTTACTTTGTTGTAAAATTCCATCCATCTTTTTTATAGAATTGTTACCTGAATAAAAGTAATACAAATAATGTTCATAATTAGAATAGCATCTTGATTGATTCATTCAAAAAATGTTTTTTAAGAAACCATTTTGTGCCAGACATTGAGTTGTAATTTTCAAAAGATCAGGGACTTCATCTGCTTTGTCCACTATTGTATTTTCAACACGGTGAAGAGTACCAAGCCAAGACAAGGCCATTGATACATAATTGATGTTGTTGAATAGGTAATTGAATATGTAATAAATTATTAGGGGGACATAAGCAAATACAGTAACCTATAAGAGAAAC
Organism: Martes martes; assembly: GCF_963455335.1. Lineage (NCBI taxonomy): Eukaryota > Metazoa > Chordata > Mammalia > Carnivora > Mustelidae > Martes > Martes martes. Next base: position 138,886,572 of record NC_137890.1, on the reverse strand, counting down.
CAAATAGAGGTCTATCTACTATATTAATTTATTATTGCCGATATAACAAATTGTCGCAAATTCAGTGGCTTAAAACAACACAAATTTATTGCCTTACAGTTCTGGAGCTCAGAAGTCCTTAAATCCAGGTGTTGGCAGGGATTCTTTTGGTGAGAATGTTTCCTTGCCTTTTTCAGCCCCCAGAGGCCACCCACATTCTTTGCTTGTGGCCCCTTCCTTCATCATCAAAGCCAGCAGAGTAGCATCTTCAAATCTCTTCTCCCTCTTCCTCTTCCACTTTTTTCTCTGATTGCATTGTTCCCCCTCCTTCTCCCACTTTAATACTCCTTCATCCTTATTATATTGACCTCTTATTTTACATTGAGCATACCAGATAATTCAGGATGGTCTTCCTATCTCAAAAGCTTTGACTTAATTACATCTGCAAAGTCCCATTTCACCTTGTAAGGTAACACATTTCGAAGGTCCCAGAATTAGGGTATGGGACTGGATGGGGGGGGGCACTTCTTCTGTTTACCATACCTAGGGTATAATGGGCCACAGGAGAAGGGAAGCTTCATTTCAATCTGGAGAGACAGGGGAAGGTTTATAGAGAAGGCTCTTGTGACCAAACTCTAGGAACATGAATATATGAAAAGAAAGACTTTTATTGGCACAGGAAACATGTGTATAAGTAAGAAGACAGGAAACAGCAAATCTTGTCTGATGACTGCAAGAAGCTTGTTAAGATTTGAATGTGGAACAAGAAAGATAAAATTGGGGATCATGTGCTGAACAATAAATTTCTGAAAAAGCCTGTGGTGACCATTTCATGGAGAGTCTTGTAGGATTTGGACTTTATCTTATAGGCAAGTTTAGCCAATGAAGAATTTTAAGCAGCCTAAAATGTTTCAATGTTTTCTCTTTGTACTTGGGATAAAGTTTAATATCCTTAACATGGTGTCATATAGGTTCCCTTTGGGGGTCTGTTAAAGCAATAAACCTCTTCTCAGAATAATAGTTTTTAAGATTTATTTATATTATATATATATACATATATATATTTGTATTTTAAGATTTATTTATTTGAGAGACAAAGTGAGCAACAGAGAGAGAGAGCATGAGCAGGGAGAGGGGCATAGGGAGAGGGAGAGGGAGACTGAGACTCCCTACTGAGCACAGAGCCCAAGGTGGGGTTTTGTCTCAGGACCCCAGGATCATGAATTGAGATGAAGGCAGACACTTAACCCACGGAGCCACCCAGATGCCCCTCAGTATTTTTTTTTCTTTTTACCTTTTTAAAAATTAATTAATTACTTAATTAATTTTCAGAATGCATTGTTTATGCACCACACCCAGTGCTCCCTCAGTATTTTTTAATACATAAATTACATAGGGTTACAAGGAAAAAGAATTTTGTTGAAATAAAATGTTCTACCCATCAGCTCCTAGACAGTCTATGGATCCCAGGTTACAAACCACTCAAAGACCTGGCTTCTGTCTCTTGCTCTGTCTCGCTTTCTTCTTCCATATTGAGCTCCAAACTCCAAAAACAATGGTCTTTTCTCTGCTCCGTTGAAATGTGAAGTTCCTTCTGCCTCAGTCCTTACCACATGCAATTCCTTTCATTTTTAGTGTTTTCCTTCTCCCTTGCCCCGTCCCCACCCACACCTGGATAACTTTTAGTTGGTTTAAATGTCACTTTATTGTGAGAATTTAAATGATCCTCAAACTAGAATAAATCTTCCATTACAGTATGGTATCATTCAGTAATTTTCCTCTGCACTCTATACATATTCTATAGTTATTTTTGTGATTATTTACATACTGCCTCTCTCAGTGACCAGTCAATAATTTCCATGAGTGCAGGAGCTATTATCTCTATTCTCAATATCTACCTCAGTGTCTGGCGCATAGTAGACACTGAATTTATTTATTTATTTATTTGCACTGAATTTTTGTAAAAAGATGTATTTATTTATTTGAGAGAGAGAGAGCATACACGCATGCACATGCCGGTTGGGGGAGGGACAGAGGGAGAGAACATTCTAGCAGACTCCCCACTGAACATGGAGCCTGAGGTGTGGCTCGATCCCACAACCCATGAGATCATGACCTGAGCCAAAACCAATAGTGAGACATTCAACTGACTGAGCCACCCAGGCACCTTGACACCGAATTTTTAAACAAATTTATTTTAAAAGTTCTAGATTTACAAAAAAAAAATTGTGAAAGTAGAGTTACCATATGCCCAATAGACAGTTTCTCCTATTATTAATCTTACATTTGTGTGTGCATTTATCACAATAAATGAATAAATTTTGATAAATTGGTATTATCTAAAGCCCATACTTTATTCAGATTTTCCATTTTTATCCAATGCTATTTTTCTATTCCAGGATCCCATCCAGTATATCACATTACATTTAGTCATCACATCTCCTTAGTCTCCTCTTAAGTGTGACTATTTCTCAGGCTTACCTTACAATGGATAACCTTGAGACTTTTGTGGAGTACTGGTCAAATATCTTGTATAATACTGGAATTTGTCTGATTTTTCCCATGATTAAACTGCGGCTAGGTTTTGGGGGAGGAAAACCACAAAAGTAAAGTGTCATTTTTATCATATTATTTCAAGGGTGCACACATGATTTATCATTACAGGTGTTAACCTTGATCACCTGCTTATGGTAGTGTTTGTACGTTTCTCCACTGTGAAGTTGTTCTTTTTATCTCAACCCTTCACACATTATATTTTTGGAAGGAAGTCACTATGCATAGCTCACACTAAGGAGTAGGGATTTATGCTCTACCTCCTTGAAGTTGGAATCTCTACCCAAATTGTATAGATTTTTTTTTTCTTGCATGAGAAACTTACTTATTTTTATCTTTTCTTTTATTTATTCAATCATTTATATCAGTAGTAATTCATGGTTATTTATTTTATACTTTGTGTTATAATCCAATACTACTTTATTTATCTTTTTGTTCAAATGGTTTCAGCTTTGGTCATTGGGAGCTTTTTGGTTGGTTCCTGTGTCCCTCCTTACTTTCTGGCATGAGAAGATGCTTGAAGTTCATCATCTTTATTTCCTGCCCTAGCCCTAGAATTGGCTATTTTCCAAGGGGCCCTGGTTCTTTTTATTGGGGAATTAAGTTAGAAACCAAGATCTGGGCACTAGGTATGCTCATTGCTCTACGTTTGCTTCTAGGCCCTCTCAGCTGAAAGAGCAAGGAAGTACATTTGTGTACTAACCCATTTTACACATTTATGTATATGGAGCTAAACATGACTTCATAATCATATTTCTAACTCTGATCCATTACCATAGACTCATTCCAGCCTCCTGCCACCCTTGTTTTCTATAACTTATTACAACTACAATGAGAAATCCAGCTTACTCCATCTGCCATCCATTTACTTACCTTTTCAATTCCATCATACATGATAGTGGTTTCAGAATTGTTAATCCATATACCCATGGGAAGCAACTTAATTAACTAGATTATAGTGTTTATATATAGTTCCTTTCACCTCTAATCTTACAGATTCCAATCATTTCCAAAATGATTGTCAGCATCTTTTTCCTTCACCAGCTTCAGTGAGGTTGTTTCATATATTTGTAACACAGTTAGATTCTATTTTTTAAGATTGATTTTATTTATTTATTTATTTATTTATTTATTTATTTATTTATGGGGGCACGGTGGGGAGAAGCAGATGTCTCGCTGAGCATGGAACCTGATTCACGGTTCCATCCCATGACCCTGAGATCATAACCTGAGCTGAAATCAGGAGTTGAATGTTCAACTGACTGAGCCACACAAGCTCTCCTATAATACAGTTAGATTCTTTTGCCACAGTCTACATTCACCCTAGGATCTCCTTCACCTCCTAAATGATTTTAAAATTTGCATCCATTAATAGTTACTCATTGTAAAGTTCTGTGGGTTTTGACAAATGCATAAGTCATATGTCTACCATTATGTTATCATACAAAATCGTTTCACCATCCTAAAGTATCTTCTGTACTTTGCCTACTCTTCCTTCTTCCCAATGTTTGAATTTCCAACAGTTTTGCTTTTTCCAGAACGTCATATAAATGAAATAATTTAATATGTAATCTTTTTAGAGTAGCTTTTTTCACTCAGCAAACACATCTAAGATTTATCCATGTCTTTGCAAGGTTTGAAAACTCATTCCTTTTTATCTCTGAATAGTATTCCATTGTATGGATATACCACCATTTGTTTATCCATTCACCTGTTGAGGGACACCTTGGTTTCTTCCAGTTTTTGCTAATCATGATTAAAGCTGCCATAAACATTCTGCTACAGGTTTTTATGGTGACATAAAACTTCAAATCAGTTGGGTAAATACCTAATTACATAATTTCTGAATTATGTGATAAGCTTGTATTTAGCTTTGTAAGAAACTGCTAAACTGTTTTCCAAAGTGTCTGTGCTTCTGTGCATTTTCAATGAATTATGAAGAGGCCATTCTGCTGGCAGTGTGCAGATGTTAGTAGGATTAAAAGCTGGAGGTTAAATTTAGTCAAAAGACTGCTGCAACGCTTCTGGTCAGATATAAAGACTATCTGGATAAAGAGCAGCTGAGAGGATAGAGGGCAGTGGCAAGGCCTTGGAAAGTTAAAGATATGGGGTCCTCAGAGATTTGTCCACTAACTAGATATGGGATACTGATGAGATATTGTAGCTCCCAGGTGTCTAGCTCAGGTAACTTAGTAAATGGAAATAGAGAAGAGGGGCACTTTGGGAGGGTTGGAGATTTTGGAACATTGTGATTACATGAGTCTGGAGTGTCTCTGGGACTTACCAAGGGAAGTGTCTAGGACAATTGTACACTTAAGTCCTGAGCTCAGAAATAAAACCTCTTTATCAGGATAGAAAGAAATAAAATTCCTCATAGTTGTAAAGAGAACTGTAGTAAATTCTAACTTAGTAAACTGTCAACTTTGGTTTAAGAACCATCATTTCCATTAAATTTAAATTTTTGCATGCAATGTATTTGTCTGTTAAGTGACAGTGGCTTCAAAATGAAGATAGATATCTGCATCACCATCCTTATATGCCCGGTTGCTAAATTATTCTACCTGCCAGCCTGGATAATTCAACCTCTATTTATCAACTATGTTCTGAGTATTCCCTTAGATTACCAATATTTTGGGGTTTAGAACTAGGAAAGAATTTGGAGACCATCTAGTTCAACCACTTATTCTTGAATATGAACTTAATTTGAACCTAATCAGTTTAATTACTGTCATTTACTATGCTTCATTGCTCCTTATTTTTAAAAAATATCTAGGTTCTTTTAAAGAAAAACCCACATTTATTATGACTCACAGGAATAAGTTGCTCTAAACCTTGGGATGAAGGTAATGTGGCATTTCTTTATTTTTCTAAATCTGATAAAATCTGATTCCAATTCTCTGCCTACCCAAATTGGCAGTTCAGTTCCAGTGTCAATGGTTTTTTGGGACTCTTTTCTCTCTGGGGCATATTAGGTCCTAGAAAATGGGAATAAGACTGGGTCTCATTTTTGGAGATTACTGCTACCATCATGCTTTGCAGGTGCCCTTGAGGGCTGGAAAAGATGACAGCTCTTCAGTAGCTCTAGTCCTTTGTGGTAAGCTCAGTTACTAGAAAGAAAGGAAGAGAACTTAAGAACTTAGTTCACGGGACTCACAGGCTCCTGCCTCTTCTGCATCTGGACATCTCAGACAAGAGCCCTCCAGAGGGCTCTTTACCACCCTCTCTCTTATCTCTTTTCCATTCCTGGAAGATGCAACTCCATTAAAGTTAAATCATTCCTCTCTTTACCTTTAAAGTACAAAACTTTCCCCTCCAGACATCCTACCTTAATTATTTGGACAGATATAGACCAGGAATTCTAATTTCTGTTGACCAGAACTTGAAAGCAAACAAGTAGAGCTGGCCAGGTGTAAGACTGACATGTTTAGGGACCATATACCCTGTCTACAGGGTGCAGCAGTATCCAACCATACAAAGTCTTTAATTTCAATGAGAGAACCCAAGAAGACAACTTTTAGGGGAATTCTCTCACGTTTTAAAAGTTAGTAACTATTTTAATATATTCTAAAATGCCCTTCACATCAAAACAAAAAACCCTGTAATCAATAGGCAACTATTTTTGAAAACTTTTACATAGATCTTCTAAATGCACGTGTATATTAAGGAAACACAAATTCTTTCTAGAAAATTCTACTTTTTAATCCTAGAATTTAAAAGAAAAAAGATAATTAGTCCTAATTGGAGTTAAGAGAAATTCATCATACCTCAGAAATTACAGTGGATGAGGAGGTGCAGAAAATAAGTCTAGTTTTTTTTTTTCTAATGAGTCTTCAACAGGAGGATTCATTTGAAAGTTACATTGTCAAACTTGTTACCTGTATTTTACAATGCTTCACATACATGACCGAATTTGGACATGTGAATGATAAATATCTGTGTTAGGACATAAGAGATTTGGATTAGCACTGAATCTTTGATTTCTCTTCTACTGATTTTTCCCAGTGATTTTCCAAGTAAATTCAATAACTATCCCAATAATTGATGGATTAGTAAAAATACGGAAGTAGATAATCCATTTACTATTTCCTGGTGTTGTAACAAGATGATCCAATAATGAATTTCTGTTTGACACTATATAGCCCTTGATAATTGAGTGTATATGTGTATATAGGTATCTGTGTATGAAAATACTTGGTCATGCTTATTTGTTTTGTTCAGGCTACTGTAACTAATTACCTTAGACTAGGTGCTTATAAACAGCAAAGATTTATTTTTCACAATTTTGGAGGCTGGGAAGTCCAAGATCACGGTACTGGTAGATCCAGTATCTGGTGAGAACCTGCTTCCTGGTTTACAGATGGCAGCCTTCTCTTTGTGTCCTCTCATAGTGGAAGGGAGTGAGGGAGCTCTCTGGGGCCTCTTTTAAGGGCACTAATCCCATTCAGGAGGACTCTACCCTACAACTTAATCACATCCCAAAGATCCCACCTACAAATGCTATCACCTGGGGGTTAGGATTTCAAGTATGAATTAGAGGTGAGCAGGGTACACAACCATTCAGTCTAAAGTACTATTGAACCACTTTATGAAAATCATTTGGAAGCACAAACCTAAATCTAATCACAGAACGTTTATAGCAGAGGGGTCTCTGCAAAATGAAGGTACCTTTCTCTTGGAAGTAAGGAAGAGTAATGGGTCTCTTTCTTCCAGTTTCAGTTTGGAAAGGCCTGGCTTTTTACTTATTGAAATGAATTAGTAACTCTGTATCTTAAACTTCCAAAAAGTAAAAACTTCCAAAAAGTAAAAACTCACTCAAACTTACCATGATTATAAAAAGGCCCACTGCAAATCACTACATGCTTTTGTCTCCTTGAAATACGAAGAGCTCCATGCTTAGTATTCAGTGCAGTATGATTGTGAATGATAGCCAACCCTGGGAGGACCACCATATTTCATACTCAGAGGCCTCCTTAACCCCATGGTATGCACAGTGCATTCATTTCCTCATCATCTAATCAACTCTGTTAGCATTTTATCCTACTTCACCTCAGTGGTATTCTTTCCCCCAAACCTATCATTCTATTCTAATCATGAGAAAAATATCAAAAAACTCAAACTAGAGGACATCCTACAAAATGCAAAACAAGTATTCTTTGAAACTGTCAAGGTCATGAAAACCAAGGGAAAATGGAGAAACTGCCACAGGCCAGAGGAGATTAAGAAAATATAAGAACTAAATGCAATATGATACCCTAGTTGGGAACCTGGAACAGAGAAAGGACGTTAGCAGGAACACTTGCAAAATTAAAATAAAACCTATAGTTTAGAAAACAACATGTATCACTGTTTTGACAAATGTGCCATGGTTATGTGAGATGTTAATGGTAGAGAAAAACAGGCAAAAAGTTATGGGAACTCTCTATAATGTCTTTGCAATTTTTTATAAATATGTAATTACTTCAAAATAAAAAATTTTATTTCAAAAAAAATTTTTAATTGTGCTAAAGTTAACCCCCTGGGTATCCTGTCTATTTTAACTTCTTCAGTCAAGCAACTTAGTAATAGGCTTTGGACATCAAACAAATCTCCAGGTGAATACTTTTGTTTTCCATTACCTTATGGCCCCTACCAGATCTGTCCTGGGTCAATGTATCAGTCAGGAGGGAATCTCTTGGTTGCAAGTGACAGAAATTTCAGTTCTAATCAATAAACAAAAATGGGTATTTCTCATTTTATACAACTGTGTCTAGGCTTGTACTGACTCTAGAAAAATGGAAATATTGTCAGTAGTTCTTCCTATTCTCTTAGCCCTGTCTTCTGCTCTGTGGCTTCATCCTGAAGCCCTTTATAATGACTTTCTGCAACCCCATGCTTATACCCTCTGAATTCAGCTTTGCCAAAAAAGAAACTATGCTCTTCTTTCCAATAGTTTGAGCAAAATTTAATTCCTCCTCATTGATTCTCATTGGATCACGTGTCCAACCACAAACAAATCATCATAACTAGAGAATGCAATGTTTTCATTGGCAAACTTGAGCCACAAGTCCACCCCTGAACTAGGGTGGAGTTAACTCCCCTGAAAACTCGTGAGCTGACAGTTGTTTCTCAAAGGAAAAGGCAAGCACTGTGACAAGGAACTGACAATGGACATAAGATAGCAAAAAGAACAGATACCTCCTTCCCCATAGTGTATTACCTTTAAACTAGGCGGCTTCTCCAGACTTCCATCCCTGGCTCAATACCAGTGCTTTTCTATAGAGAGGGGGGTAGCACTGCTTCTTCCATGCCTTTCTCAGGTCTACCTGTAACTCACTCACAATAGCACCAGAGGTTTACCGGTCCTGAAAATGCTGGTAAACATCTTTCCTTGACTTCAGCCACGTTTTTCTTTTCCCTTCCTGGTCTTTAATTCATTTGTGGTATTTGAATTTGGTGTTATAAGCAGTAACAGCCATCCCTATGTAGGTATGGTTTTATAACCCTACTACAAACCAACAATATGTTCCCTACTATGGACATGAAAATTACCCCCCCCCCCAAAAAAAGTGGCTGTAACTTTTCTCTAGAAAAGAGAAAAGTGGCTCTAAATCTTTCTCCTGAAAAACTTGAATTATTCCTCAATCTCATTATCTGTCTGAAAACCTGATTAAAGAGAAAAAGTCATCATTTCCTATTGTTTTGTGTCAGGAAGGCTTTGATGTTTGATGGCATTTCATCTTAAATTGTTTTTTCTGCCCGGAATTTTTGACTTTGGCTCACTTCACCTCTCTTGGGCCACTTGAGCAAACCATGATCACGTATAACTCTCAGATACCCAGACCAAGAGCTGAGATTTGGGAGAGACAAGCAAAATGAGCATTTCTGTCACCTGGTGACATGTAGTAGTCAATGTCTTGTGTGTATGTGTGTGCATGCACCTACACATGTGTGCATGTGTGTGTGTTCATGCGCATGTGTATGCATATGCCTTGGCTACATACATTGAGCACTCACTGTTCCTTATGCTCTGATGACTCTGACTAAAAGCACCTAAAGCTATCTTCCAGATGGCTCCCTTCAACCATAGGAAGATGCTTGACTTAAATTTGAGGTAAGCCAAAATTACCAGGGAGTTAATGCCCTCTGGAATAGAGACCTCAATAAATCACAGTAGTTGGTAGACAAATATCACTATTTTTTTACTCCTCAGGATCCTTCTATGAAGAAAACGCCTTCAGCCTCTGGGTAGAACAGCAAACCCTCTCATCCCTGGTGGCCAGGTAAAACCTCATTGCTTCTGGGGGAGAGCTGGGAAAAAAAACCTGTGTGGAACACAGGCACTGATCTATTGTTGCTAGGGGAGGTATAGCAGCAAAAACCCTCTGCTCCTAAGGAAGAGGCAGAAAAGCATCTTGGGTGCAAGATCCTTCACCATTAAGCAGATGCAGGCCACTACAAGGATGGAGTGGAAAACCATCTCACCCAAGACCAACCACAGATATAAGGTAGAGCTTGGCAGCAACAGGGAAGGAGAACAGGAATGCCAAAAAAGCACCACCCCAAGGACAAGGTATAAAAAGCCTGCTTGATTCAGGTCAGGAAAGTAGAACCCTCTCTATGTTTGCTGTGGTATTAGCAGTGAGTAACAAGCAAAAGCAGCCAACCACATGCAAAAGAGCATGGACAGAGAGAGACCTTATCTTTAGCACAGCTAGAGCTGAAGATGGAGTAAGAGCACAGAGGAAAGCCCTCCAGCACACGAGGTTTTACCCTGAGTACAAAACAAGGGCAAATAAACTCTGAAGAAATTTGAAGACTGTGGTGGAAAGAAGGTGAGAACAGCAACTACAAAACCCAACCCCAGCTCAGCTCCTGACTAGTTTGACTCAAACCCACATACTTAGGACCTGGCAAAAGAAGAAAGCAAATTTCTAGATGTAGATATTATTTAACTCAATCTCTACTATTATATACATAATACTTGGTAATTAATTTTTTTAAAAAAGAAAGAAAGAAAATTAAGAGATAAAGCAGTGAATTGAACCCGATTCAGAGATGACACAAATACTGAAACCATCAGCCAAAAACATTGAAACAATTATAATTAATATGTTAAAGGATCTGATGGAATACGTGAGCAACTTTCATGAACATACAAGGAATTCCAATAAAGAGATTAAAACTACTAAAAAAATACATACCAATTGAAATGTTCTGAATAAAAAACATAGTATCAGAGGTAGAGAATTCCTTTGACAGGCTTATCAGCAGGCTGAAAGAACTAAGAAATCAGTAAATATGAAGATATATCAATAGAAATTATTCAAAATGAAACACAAAGAAGAAAAAAAGAATAATAAAATAATAAAAAGAACAGAACGTCCAAAAGCTAAGCATAATACTAAATTTATAACATACATGAAAATGGACTCCCAAAGAGAGGAAACAAAATGGAGCAGAAGAAATATGTGAAGAAATGTCTTCAATTTTCCAAAATTAGTAATTAAATACAGCAAGTCATAGATCTAAGATGTTCAGAGAATCTCAAGCATGGTGAAACCAATAAACACACAAATATTCACACCACTAATCAAACTGCTATAAACCAAAGACAGAAAATTTTGCAGGCAATGAAAGCAAAAGGAAACTTACCTACAGAAGAACAAAGGTTTATAGGAGACTACTCATTAGAAACTTTGTAAGTTAGAGGACAATGAACCAAGTGCTATAAGAAAAAAATTGCTGACCTGGAAATCTATACCCACTGAAAATACCTTCCAACAATGAGAGTGAGCTGAAGATATTTTTTCAAATAAATAAAGGTTGAAAGAATTCCCTGTCAGTGTATCTGTACAATAAGAAATGTTATAGAAAGTTCTTCACACATAAGAAATTTAGATCTACAAAAAATGAGCGAGAGAGAAGAGAATCATAAATGGTAAAAATAAGGGTATATGTAAAAATATTTTTCTGTATTTTAATATTTTAAAAGATAATTGATTAAGACAAGAGTGGGCAAACTTTGCCTATAAAAAACCAGATAGTATTTTAGGCTTTACAGACCATATAGATTTTCTGTTGCATAATATACCTCCTGGTTGTTATTGTTTACGTAACCCATTACAAATATAAAAACAAAACTTAGGGGTGCCTGGGTGGCTCAGTCAGTTAAGCATCTGTCATCAGCTCAGGTCATGATCTCAGGGTCCTGGGATAGAGCCCTGCACTGGGCTCCCTGAACAGCAAGGAGTCTCCTTCTCTCTCTCCTTTTGCCTCTCTCCCCCAATGTTCTCTCTTGCACACTCTGCTCTCATTCTCTCTCTCTCTCTGTTTCAAATAAATAAATAATCAATCTTAAAAAAAAAACTTCTTAGCTCACAGGCTGTATAAAAACAGGCCCTGGGCAGGATTTGGACTAGAGATCATACTTTGCTGCCCCCTGATCTGAAGCAAAATAGTAATGATCATAGGTTATGTGTATAAGTAAAATACATGGCAACGGTAATATGGGAGGAGGAAGTAGAGAAGAGTGAGAAAGGGATTAACAACATTTCAAGGTTCTTGCACTTTAGGAGAAGTTGTATAATGATCAACGGTAAACTGTGATAAGTTGAAGATGGATACTGTAAACCCTAAAGCAATCACTAGAAAAGTTAAAAGCAGACGTAAGATGGAATTACGAAAAATATCTAAATAATAAGAAAGACAAGAAAAGAGGGAAAAAACGAAGAACAAAGATAAATGAATGAGAAGATGGTAAATTTAACTCCAACTATATCAATAATTGCATTAAATATGAATTGTCTAAATGTTCCTATTAAAAAGCAGATTGTTAGATTGAATTAAAAAGCAACATCTAATTATACGCCTTATGCTACACAAGAAACCCACTTTAAATATAAAGATGTAGGTAGGCTCAAAGTACAGTGATGGGAAAAGATATACAATGCAAACCTAATTTTTTTAAAAACCTGAAGTGGCTGTATTAATATCAGACAAAGTCAATTTTAGAACAAGTAACACTATCAAGGGTGAAAGACATTACATTATGATGATGGGGTCAACTATCAAGAAGCCATAATATCACTAAATGCTTCTGTATGTATCAACAAAATGTCATATACATGAAGCAATAATTGACAGAATTGAAAGGAAAAAAAAAAACAAATAAATCCACACTAATAATTGGAGGCTCTAACGCTCCTTTCTCAGTAATCAATAGAACAAAGAGATAGAAAAATCAATAAAGATATAGAACAACAGTATCAAGGGCACCTGGGTGGCTCAGTTGTTAGGTGTCTGCCTTTGGCTCAGGTCATGATCCCAGGGGTCCTGGGATCGAGCCCCTCATCAGGCTCACTGTTCAGTGGGGAGTCTGCTTCTCCTTTCCCAATCCCCCTGCTTATGTTCCCTCTCTCACACTCTGTCAAATAAATAAATAAAATCTTAAAAAAAAAAAAAGAACAATAGTATCAGTCAATCAGCTCAACATGACTACCGCTTATAGGACTGTCTACCTAATAACAGGAGGATACACATTCATTTCGATTGCACACGGAACATTCATCAAGACAGACCATAAAACAAATCTCCAAAAAATGGAAAGAATTAAAATTATACCAAGTATATTCTCTGACCACAACAGAATTTCACTAGAAATCAATAAAATTAGAAATCCCTAAATAGTTGAAAATCATACTACACACCTCTATGCCACTCCTAGGTCAAAGAAAAAGACACAGAGAAAATTAGAAAATATTTTGCATTGAATGAAAACGAAACCAAAACATATGAAAATGTGTGGGAGGCCTGATATAACAAATATTTTTTGAATTGATACCAGGATCCAAGCTCTGTTTTAGATGAGGGCAATATCCCAGTCCGGTAAAACATGAGGGAGTGAGGCGATAATTCTGTCAAAAGTGGCTGGTCCTGTCAAGGGAGAGGAGAACTGAAAGTGGGCCCCTGGCTTTGGTAGCGTGGAGGCCAGTGGTGACTGGCAGGAGAGCTGTTTGCGCAGAGCGGTGGAGGCAAACACCTGGCTGGAATCAATGTGTCCAGAGGAATTGGCTGGGCTGAGTACTACTTCAAGGCGTTTTTGCACAGGAAGGAACCAGAGAAAGGACGATAGTCAGTAAGGGAAGTAGAGTAAGGGGAACGCTTTCTTGTTGTTTTCTTTTGTTGTCTTGTATTTTTTTTATTATTTTTTTAAAGATTTTATTTATTTATTTGAGAGAGAGAGAGCGCATGAGCAGTGGGGAGGGGCAGGGGGAGAGGGAGAAGCAGGCTCCCTGCTGAGCGGAGAGCCCCACGTGGAGCTTGATCCCAGACTCTGGGATCATGACCTGAGCCAAAGGCAGACACTTAACTGACTGAGCCACCCAGATGCTCCTGCTGTTTTAAATTTTAGAGGGAAAGAACTAACACCATGCTTGCCTTCTAATGAGCATGATCTAATAGACAGCTAATAATTGACGACATAGGAAAGAGACGGAAGACTTTCTGGACTAAAGAAAATATTAGCACAGGACTCCCAGGCCTGCAGAAAAGAAATCATGCATGAGGAGTAGTTGTTTCCAGCACAGAGAGAGTCCTCAGCAAATGTTAGCCGTTACTACTACCATTTATTGTTGTTGTTGTTAACTTTTCTAGGCCTCATATTTCTCATCTATAAAAGGAAGCTGGCGTGTATTTCTGAAGTGCTATGCAGTTCTGATGGGCTGATCACTCAGGGAGCTGCCCATGATGTCCAAAAAGGACCTCACCTCCACGCCAAGATCATGCGTGGTCCCTGGGTAATAGTTAAAATGAAACAGCTTAACTAGATACAGCCATATGGGAAACCTTATTGCTGTGCACAAGGAAGAACTCTAATGCCACTGGGGCTGTTGCTGCAGTAGGAACACAGTGCAGAAAAAATTCTCCTAACACCTGAGGCTCTAAGACTCTCCAAAAGCAATTGAGTCGTGCAACTCCCATTGTAGATTGGGTTGCTATGTAAACTGGGCTCCAGAAGGCATTTAAAGACTTAACACAAGTGGCTCGAGGTTTAATCTTTTAATTCCATTGCTCCATAAGTTCCTTGTAGGTTCAGTGAACAAGGAATTTAGACATAATATTAGAAACCCATTTTCAGGAAAGGGCTTAGGCCTGGAAAAAATGTGCTGCATTTTAGTACACAAAAGACACCACAGACTAATCTCTAGATTTACTCCGTCTCCGGGTAATTCTCATGCGGGATCCTGCTGAAAAGACTCATGCTTACACAGAAAATTGTCTGCGGTGTACTTCTTTTCTGCACCATCTACCCCCCGCCCCCAGCACCTCCAAAGGCCTCCTTTATTAAAGGGCTCGTGTAGATGGAATATGTTCACAAACACGCCAATTTGGGTCATTTGCTCCCTGATGAAAGCCCCAATTCACTGTGAAACATTATGTGCCACTTATGGACCTGGGGACATTTGCACTTTAGAACAGTGCAGTCATGTGACCGCATTATCAAACACAGTGTGGATGCTCAAACCACTTGTCACCTAGCCAAGCCAAAGGGAGGCTGAGCACTGTCATAGATGGAGTGATAGTGTCAGGAAAAACAAGTCGCAAATTATCCAGCCTGAAAAACCAGTGCTAGTTTACGTATATCAGATTTAATTTTATTTTTCATGAGTCACTTGAGGGCAAGACACATTTTATATTTGAGCTTTGAGGAAGGGCTGAATTTGCTCTTCTCACTCTCTCCCTCCTCCCCGTGGGAAACTAACAAGTTACAAAATAGTCGTGATATTCCTTGACACTTTTCTAAAATCACCAGATTTTTTTTTAAGGGGGTGTTTAATTTTTGGTTGCATTAACTGTTTAGTAACTCTAAACAACTGGACAAAAGGATTCATGAGGCTGGGAAGCCAGGAGTTAAGTTGCTGGGGTAGAGGAGGTTGTAGTGAGCTTGTGGCTAACACATGGTGTCCCAAATTTCTTGTTTGGACAAAGAAGGTAATTATCTGCACTTACACTTTTCTATCTGGAACGTCCAGGCAATGATAGCCCCTTCAAAGGAATGTTGCAAGAATTAGAAAACTGCTCTAACATCTCTTAGCACTTCTAGATAACAAATTCTACCACTATTACTAACACACCATAAATATTGTGTTTTATTTTGATAATGGCTCTGTCAAGGACTTTTCTTCTTTTGCCTCTGGTCCTAGGTCTCGTAGGGTTTAAAAAAGAAAAGAAAAAGAAAAACTCACCCGAAGTTGCAGTCAGAGAGAAAAGCACAAGAAAAGCATTTTTGATGTAGTAAAACAATTTTACTATGAGTGTCATCATAGTATAAAGGAGAGAGACAAATTGTGGCATGTTTTATCACTTCAAGATAATTAAGCCAATTTTCACTGATGCTTATAAAAGTTTGACACGGAAACAAGAAAACTCTGTTAAAGTCAAGTTTTCTAGTAGAACCTTCATTGTATGTATTCTGCTATGGCAAGAGTGGATTTTTCATCTCCTTTTTCCCACCTTGATGCTTGGACCTGCCTGATCTTCGTGACTTTGTGTGCTAGCATTGCCAGATTTGGCAAATAAACATACAGAACACCCAGTTAACTTAGAATGTCAGGCAAGGGGCACCTGGGTGACTCAGTCAGTTAAGCATCTGCCTTTGGCTCAGGTCCCAGGGTCCTGGGATTGAGCCCTGCATTAAGCTCCCTGATCTTCGGGAAGCCCGCTTCTCCCTCTGCTACTCCCCCTGCTCATGCTCTCTCTCTGTCAAATAAATAAATAAAATCTTGAAAGAAAGAAAGAAAGAAAGAAAGAAAGAAAGATAGGAAGGAAGGGAGGGGCCAGCGCCTGGGTGGCTCAGTGGGTTAAGCCTCTGCCTTCAACTCAGGTCATGGTCTCAGGGTCATGGGATCGAGCCCTGCATCAGGCTACCTGCTCTGCGGGGAGCCTGCTTCCCTCCCTCTCTCTGCCTGCCTCTCTGTCTACTTGTGATATCTCTCTCTGTCAAATAAATAAATAAAATCTTAAAAGAAAGAAAGTCAGGCGAATAAGTAATTTTTCATATAAATGTGTCCTATGAAATATTTGGGACATACACAAACTAAAAAAATCATTCTGGTTTGTATAATATTCAAATTTAACTAGGCAACTTATATTTTATCTGCCAAACCTAAACATGCTAGGATTCTTTTCCTAACAGACCTGTGGGAGAGAGGGGCTAGCAGGGTTTGTCCGCTAGCTGGAGGTCCCCCCTGAGAAACATGAGTCCGTGCACCTAAAGGCTGTTGTTACATTTGGCGAAGCCTGACTTGGCACGGGTACACCAGACAAGAGGGTTGCTGGGGGTGGGCCAGGTGAGGCAAGGAGGAAGAGCAGAGAAGATGGAGCTTTGCTCATCTCATGATCATGCTCAGGTAGGTGACCTCTCACAGCATCCCGGGGACCTGTGTGGGGTTGATACTGCAGTCTGGGGAGCAGTGGCCCAGGGACTCACCGGGGAATTTTGGTCCAAACAGCAGAGCGATTCCAGACCTTATATTCTGTGTCAATTTCCTAGAGATGGAAAGTTTTTAGCTCTTGCAGCTACATGCAGCTAGAATAGGAGGAAGGGAATGATGCACAAATGTTCTCCCGTTTTAAACTCCTTTGAGGGATTATGTATTATGCTCATATCATGTTTGGTCGTTCACCAGTAAAAAATAATCCAAGATTAAAAAACCCTGGCTTTCAAGGCAAACTGACCCAGGTTTGAATTCTGCTCCACCTTCCACCTACGAGACTTTGAGCAAGCTGCGTGAACTCCATGTGTAAAATAAAGGTAATAATACCCTTCACAGGGATGTGGGGAGTAGTTAAACAAGTAATCTCTAAATTGTTTAATCCCGTGTCTGCCATAGAGTAAGGTCTCAGTAAATACTACCTACATGGTAGTATAAACTTTCAAAGGGTCAAATTCTTTTTTTTTTTTTTAGATTTATTTATTTATTTATTTGACAGAGAGAGAGATCACAAGTAGGCAGAGAGGCAGGCAGAGAGAGAGGGGGAAGCAGGCTCCCAGCCGAGCAGAGAGCCCAATGCAGGGCTCGATCCCAGGACCCTGACCTGAGCCAAAGGCAGAGGCTTAACCCACTGAGCCACACAGGTGTTCCAAGGGTCAAATTCTTAATCTGAACTGATAATTACACAAGAAGTGCTGCTCTAGTTGTGGACTTAATGATCCACATTAAGGTCATCCTATTAGGGCAAAATAAGCCATTCAAGTCCAATGATGACACTTTCTGTTACTTAAGCTATAACCCCATAATTACTAACAAAAACCTTCTGTGATTCACTGAATGAATGGGCTCTAAACAAAGAAAGTCCCTCGATATAGGTATTTGTATTGATCAAAGTGAGCTATTTCATTGATTCTTCAATAACATACATCCAAATGTGAGCCCTGCATGTCCGAAATATTATGATAAATTTTTTGACAGCTTGTTGGTTTCAAGAGTCAGCACACAGCAGAGCAGTCATTCTTACCTTGGTTGTACAGAAGCATCATCTGAAGGGCTTTTAATCTTTTTTATTTTTCCTAAAGATGTATTAATTGTATTTTAGAGAGAGAGAACCAGAAGGTAGGGGCACAGGGAGAGAGAATCTTAAGCAGTCTCTCCGCTGAGCACGGATCTCACAGCCCTGAGACCATGAACTGAGCGGAAATCAAGTCAGCCACTTCACCAACAGAGCCATCCCAAGGGCCCCATGCAGGGCTTTTTAAAAAGGCAAAAACAAAAACAAATGAGAAAGGGTACCCCTCGCAGACCAATTTAATTAGAAACCTGAGGTAAGGTGTCAACTTCAGTAGGTTTTAGTTTTCTGCTTTTAACAAGAAGTCAATCTGAAAATACTGGGTAGAGGAAAGAGCACAAGCTTTTGAGTCTTCGCAAGTTGAACTGAAACTCAGGGCTCTATTTATGTTGCCTTATGCAATTGATTAATTTCTCAAGGCATAGGTTCTCCTAAGGATCTATGGAGTTCCTACAAAAATAGAAGTTACTGTTCCAGAGTTTGTGTAAAGAAGGTGGGCTCCTTTAGCCATCTCCAGCCAACCAGAGCATTTCTTTCTTTCCATTCAAAAAGACTGCCATAATAATTCCAAATTTTTTCAGCATTTGTCTTTCTTGACTATTTATTATTGCATGCTGAGAATCTGGCTCTTGATGTAAAATGCTTTCTTAGTTGTAATATATATATCTTCCGCGTTGCTTTGTTATCTTGGCTTTTTCCAGAGCCATTTCTGAAGGCTGGACATGAAGGGCTGAAGATTTTGGTACAAAATTTTATTAAAAGAAATTTAAATTGGTTTGACCACACAATCTTTATGATTTCCTTATGTTTCCTGCCTTTGGTCTTACAGCAGAAGAATTTCTCCTGCTGTGCTGTGCTGTGCTCACCAAAGAGCTTCCACTTTCTCTCTTAATCTCCGATTTCCAAAATTTGGACTCTGGATTCGAAATTGATTCTAATACTTACTATTTTGTTTTATGGTAGTCTCCCTTGCTAAAAACTGCTGTCTGATACAGGTTTGTTTTAAAATTTTTTTTTAAGATTTTATTTATTTATTTGACAGAGATCACAAGTAGGCAGAGAGGCAGGCAGAGACAGAAAGAGGGGGAAGCAGGCTCCCCGCCGAGCAGAGAGCCACATGCGGGGCTCGATCCCAGGACCCCGGGATCATGACCCGAGCCGAAGGCAGAGGCTTCAACCCACTGAGCCACCCAGGCACCCCTTGTTTTAAATTTTTAATCAATTTTTTGTCATCAGAATATTTTTGCAATTCTCACCATAGCCCTTGAGGTTCTGGTGATGAACAAAAATGTCACATCATTAGGATTAGAAATCCAATTTCCAACTGTCTTCAAGATGAATGGACGTAAACGTTGTAAAGAGTTGATATCCAAAATACTTAGAAACCAGTTCTATAATATAAATTATAGTAAAAATAATACAATTAAAATACAATCCCCCTTTTTTTCACGTGTAACCATATGATGAGGATATACTTATGGCAAAACTATTTTTAATGAAGTAACATGAGATATACCACAAATTATTTACCAAGTCATTCTGAGAATTTCCAAATCATTTGGCAGTTTTCCAAAATTAATGTTATTTAGTTATTTAGTTAGTTTTTGTATTTTTGCTGGGTTGTCACTAGCTATATGGCAACTTCATCTGAGCCACACATCAACTTAAAAAACTCCAACAGACTTCTCTAATGGCTTCTCTGGTAAGGAGATTGCCATTAAGTCTCAGGAAAAAGAATTTTTCTTAACATTAAGAAAATTATTGTCCATGAGGCTGAGTCTCATAGCCTCAAATTTTCACATTTGAGTATGTTTTTAAAATACTGCTGAAAGAAACAGTTAATGTCTCATTGATTAATGTTGTCATCTTAATGCCTTGATTTATAAGCTTTCCAAAAAGTTGTCTCATTTGGGTAGGTAAAGGTTTTGCAATAACTAGGAACATAATTCCAGGTAATCATAATCTGCTCATCTCAAACTCACTTTTTAAAAATTCCGTTAAACGTCTCATGTCTGTACTTGCTCAGTTTTTCCTTTTAAATGAAGTTTTTAGTTTGGAATAATTTTTGACTTGCAGGAGAGTTGCAAAGGTAGCACAGATCTCATCAGCCCTTCTCCCAGTTTCCCTTAATGTGAACATCTTATATAACCATGGTCCATTGGTCAAAAACTAGAAATTAACATGGGTCAAATACTATTTACTAAACTATAGTCTGTATTTGGATTTTACCAGTACAACTTGAGTCCCCTTTCACTACCAATTCCACATTCCTCCATAAGTTAACTATAATTACCAGTTCAGTTTGCATGCGTATTATATACATAGAGATAGGCCTACAGAAATATAGTTTTGTTCTGTGAGCTCCCCTTATATCTGGGGCTTCCAGGTATTGTAAAACGACAAGTTAGCCCACATTTTCCTTTAGGAATTTATAAAATTCGTAGCCAATTTTTTCTTATTCACATCTATGAGGGCTACCTCCTCCTCCCATGCTCTGCCCAAGGTGAAATAATTCATGTGTATTCATGTATCCTGCCTCTGAGACCTCAGCCCTCTGAGAGCTTCAAGAAAAGTTATGATTGAATAGACTACTTGATCTTTTTAGGCTTTTATTTGTTGTTAGGATGGAAGTGCAATTTTCTCGTGACTTTTACATTTTCAATGGAAACAACATTCTTGTCTTTGTGAATTTGGTAGAACGTTGATATATCTATTATTCTTTTTAATGGTGGCATTGATTTCTAGAATGAGGTGTATCATGGCCTGAATGAATTTGTCCCAAATGGTTCAAATAAAGTGATTTTAATGGAGCACTATTCACAGAAGTGTGGACAGGTTTAGGAGACCAGGCAACTTTTTTATTGTTGTTGTTTGAAGATTTTATTTATTTGAGAGAGAAAGAGAGAGCATGAGTGGGGCAGAGGCAGAGGGAGAAGCAGACTGCCCACTGAGCAGGGAACCTGACGTGGGTTTCAATCCCAGGATCCTGAGATCATGACTTGAGCTGAAGGCAGATGCTTAACCAACTTAACCAGGTGTCCCAAGAATAGGCAACCTTCTTTAGGATTCTAGTATCTGGTTGGGTTTTTTTTTGTTTGTTTGTTTGTTTGTTTTTTAAGATTTGAAGTAATCTTCACACCCAACATGGGGCTTGAACTCACAACCCCTAGATCAAGAGTTGCACACCCTACCCCAGCTGAGCCAGCCAGGCACCCTAGGATTCTAGTATTTGTATGTGTTCCTTAATCCCAGATGTATATGGACATAGGACATCATAAACATAAAGGAAGTGAACCTGCTCTTGACTGGATTTCTTTTATTTCAAGGCAGTTTTATTAGTCAGGGTTCTCTAGAGAAACAGAACAAAGAGGATGTGTATATATTTGGAGATATTTATTATAAGGAATCAACTCACACAGTAATGGAAGCTGACAAACCCCAAGATCTGCAGGGTGAGTCTGCAGGTCAGAGTCACCTTATGGTTTTGTTCCAGTCTGAGTCCAAAGGCCTGAGAACTTGGAGAACCAATAGTGCAGTTCTTGTCCAAAGGCTGGCAAACTTGAGACCCAGAAAAAACAAATGTTTCCGTTTGAGTCCGGAGACCAGAAGAAAGCCAATGTCCCAGCTGGACGGCAGATAGACAGGAAGAATTCTCTCTTGGGGGTCAACTTCTTTATTCTAGTCAAGCCTTCCACTGACTGGATGGTGCCCACTCATACCAGGAAGAGTAATCTGCTTTATTCAGTCTACTGATTTAAATGTTAATCTCATCCAAAAACATCCTTACAGAAACACCCAGAAAAATGTTTGACCAACTGTCTGGGCACCTTATGGACCACTCCAGTGGAAACATAGAATTAACCATCTTGACAAGGAATAGGCCGGCTGCACATGTCAATTCATGAGGCATTTTATCTTTTGAGAATTGTTATTCTTTCAATCTAAGAGCTGATGGTGATGTTCTTTTTGGGTAGTATGTGTATGTGTGCATACAGGGGTATGTGCATATAGGTGTATGATACGTAACATATATGCGTGCATACATAGCTACTTTCTTTACAGAAAACACAAGATCTTTGGATCAGAGGACAAACCATTTATTAATCACTGAGCATCTTAAACATGACTTTCAATCCCTATTGAGCAATTCAATGAAGGCTGAGGTCACCCTGGACGTGCAATGGAATTCCATCAGAGGAGAGGAAACTTCAAATTATGAAACTTGGGGCTCTTATAGGTTGCTTGCACATTTGTTCATCTTCCCCTTCAGCGAGAGAAGAGACCTGTACTCTGGAAAGTAAACAAATCCTCTCTGGGGAGGAGAAGGAAATATCTCTATCTTTTCTTCACCATCCTGGAGTATTTAAAAAATGGTGCCAGTAGAGATAAGTCTATAATTTCTCCAGAGCCATACACTGTCTGTAACTTCCAAGGCATGTTTGCCTTTCAGAGTTTAAACGGTATCATTTTCCCAATTTCCTCAGAGTGATTCTTCATTACTAAGATTTCAGTTCAGTTGGGCAAAATAATTATGTGCACAGTGCTAGAAATCTTTATGAAAATCATAAATACTTTTTTCTTCAGTTGATTTTCTTAATCCTTTTCCCCACTGATGAGCAGTGAGTGTAGATGGCCTTAGAGGTTCATCTGCTTTCTTTTAATAACTTAGCTGAGAGCTGGCTTAGCTAGACTGAGCCAGTCTGCAAAGGGATAGCAAGATCTTTGGTTGATGTCAACATTCTTGGTAGATAAGACTGTTCCAGGGTCCAGTATGCATACTCCCTAGGGATTTTCTTGTGCCTACAGGTCCCTTGATAGATATATTTATTGCAACTTAGAAAAATTAGACGTTCCCAACCCTTCCTAGGCTAAACCTACAAATAGGTACTATGGTATGGGCATAGGACCCATTTGTGTTCTTGAAGTGCTCTCTGCCAGCCAAGGCAGGCCCCTCTCTGTTAGGATCTTGTCCATGGTGATACAGAATATTTATGCCAGGAATATTCTGTGGAATAATTAAGAGGTCAGGTTTACGATGCGTTTTGCTACTTCTCTGTTTTTTAGTTTTTTCTCCCCATGAACGCACTTTTATATTTACTCTGTGTGTTGCTAATTGTATATAACTAAGACCACTTTGTGTGACAGTAAATATTGCAGATCTGTATATTCTGAAAGTCAAAGTTAAGTCTTTTTTCTTTGTTTTTCCCAGTACCTTTTTCTGGGAGGCAGTTTCCTTATGATCAGACAGCCCATATTCTTCCTCTTCAGGCTCAAACTGCCTCATTCAGCTTATCCTAAATGGAAGTAATGAAATACTGTTCCCTCTGATATTCTCATTGAAATACCTTTTCATTTAGCTTTCATCAGTTTCTAGAAGGTTCTGTGAGTGAGATTTCATCCTTTTGATTGTCTAGTTTTGTGGGGTATGATTTTTTAAGTATAAAGTTTTTCTTTTTATGATTAAAATTAATGGCTATCTAAATGTGTTAGAGATAACTGAAACACATGTCCCTGTATCATATCTCAGACTTCATATTCTCCTAATAGAAAATATACTTAAAATGCTAATGTGCTCATCGAGCAGGTGGTGTTTGATAGCATTATAAAGAGGTGTTATCATAATCATGTCTGCCCAGTCGAAAAGAGGAAGGTCCATTTTTCATCTTATATCCCAAACTGGAAGCTATTTTTTTCTGTGAAAAGGAATTTTTCCATGGTGGCAGCCAGAGAAAAGGGACTAACTTCAGTCCCTTCCAAGGCAATTCACCCAGAACCACAGAAAACTCAGCACAGCAGAATAGATGTTGCCAAAGACAGAATCTCTCAAACCAAAAGGGAGGCTAGACCCAGGTCCCAGGAACATATGTACAGACACGTTTGCAATATAACTGAGGAAAGAATAGCCCTTTTCCCAATAAGCTTCAGCTTCAGGAAGTACGTGGAATAAAACTCCTCTTGGTCCCTAACAGCTAGTATAGTGGCTGGGACATGATAGGTACTTAACAAATGCCAGCTGAATAAGTAAATAAATGAATGATTAACCTCAACATATGGCCCAAGGGTAGCCAGGTGTATTGACTCCTCAAGAGAGATTATTCCAAATTCCTTACCTCTCTCAGGCTACATGTTTGGTAGCCTCATTCCTAGTGATGTGGTCAACTTTGTTATTCACCTACTCTTCCAGGAAGAACTAAACCCATCATTGATTCTTCATGAGTAGCCCAGGTCCAGGGGTAGAATGTTCTTGGATTGATAGTATTGTTGTATGAAGGTCCCAGAGAATACTGGAGGACCAACTGGTTGGGGAGTTAGCACAACTAAGTGATTCATGAGAAGGGTGGAGGAACATTCTGGACCCTGGCTAGACCTCTACTGCTATAGTTGAGCCATTCTGAGATTACAGTGTTGACCTTAGCAGTAGTGAGTAAGGCATCCTCCCAGAAGGAGTAGTCATACCTGCTTGGTGACAGAATAGGATGCTGGGTAATGAATGTCTGGCTAAAGTGACATAACCACCACCCTGGGGAGCCAGTTCTAACCTCTGCTGTCAACACCAGTGTTCTGTGAGTATATTTAGTTGGGACATGATTGTCATTGCCATTGAGTTGCAAGCTATACCACTCTTGAGTTCCTCTCCCTAGTTTGTTTTTTATTAGTACCAGGCACTCTTCTAGGTGGTTCCTAAGGAGTTTGCAATCTCATGTAGTGGAATAAATAGATATGATAATATCTGTTAATGACAAATCCCATGTAGAAAATTTAGAAAGGATAGAGAATAACAAGAGGAATAATGATAAGGAATAACATTAAATCAGAGAAGCACCCTTAAGTTTGTGACATTAGGACTCAGACCTGAATGGTGATAAGAAAACATCCTTGAAAACACATATCGGACAGGAGAAGAGCTAATACAAGGGCTTGAAATGGAAACAGCCATCTAAAATTTCTCTGACAGGGCACCTGGGTGGCTCAGTCATTAAGCTTCTGCCTTCGGCTCAGGTCATGATTTCCAGGTGCTGGCATTGAGCCCCACATTGGGGGGGGTCCCTGCTCAGCTGGAAGCCTGCTTCTCCTTCTCCCGCTCCCCCTGCTTGTATTCACTGTCTCTCTCTATCAAATAAATAAATAAAATCTTTAAAAAATAATAAAATAAAATACCTCTGTCTGCTGACTGTACTATCTTCCCTCAACATGCATCCAGCACTGTCTCAGGCCAAAGGTCATTGGTTGCTCTCCCTGTTTCTAGGACTCTTTTCTGTGACACCCATTCCCCCATCACAGAATCCCACCCACAGACTAAGTTTTCCAACCTGGAAATAGAAGAGTTGCCCCCTCCATAGGAGCACAGAAGTGTGCCCAGTGGACAGTTGATTTCCGCTGAGCCTGACCCTTCTGTAAGCATAGAGTAAGAGCGTGGCACTTTTCAGGACGTCCTGAATGCCGTAAACTAAGCTTAATGCTGTCCATTCTGTATTTCATTGGAGTCTTACAACCCAATGAAATTGTTCCTATTGTTGATTCCTTTTACAGATAAGGAAAGTAGGGGACCAAAAGATTAAATAATGTCAAGATCTCAGAATAGTAAGTGGATGGGATTAACATGGAAATCCATGAAACCTGATTCCAGTTTGTTCTCTTAACTGCTATACAATTCTCTCACGAGTGAAGCCTAGGAAAACGTTCCTTCAATACTCCACTTCTTCCATGGGAACCCAGGCTGTCTTTCAGTGTGATATCCATTTCCCCTAATTCCAGATCTTCCAATCATGTCTTGGAGGTTGGATTTTTCACTAAAACATAACCTTATTCCTATCTAGAAGGATATTGTGCCATGACCACTGTCTCTCAGGTTCAAATTCATCCTTCTGCATTCTACTCTGGGATACTGGGACTCTGATTCTGAAAAACACTTTCCTGACAACTTTGCACCTGGTTCTGCCAACAGGAGGCACTAAGCAGTCGTCACTCTACATCAGAATACCCTGGGAACATTTGCAACCTAAAGAGGACTGGGCCCGTACCTAGAGAAGAGTTTCCAAGTAGTCTGGATAGCCTAGATATCACCAGTTAACATCTCCTACAGGTCATTCTAACGCACCAACATGTGTCAGAGCCATCGTACCAGAGGGAGATCAGAAAACAGAAGGGGGAGAAGGGACTTCCTTCTTTCTATTTGTCTGATGTTCCTGACAACATGGCCCCAACACTGGCACCTGACCTCAGCAGTACCACTGGTTTCAGCCTCCAGCCAGGCATTGGAGATGAGGCATCCTCCATCAGAAGGGGCAGCCCCAGCTTCAGCACAACAAGAAGTTATTGCTGGGCTCTCATGGTTCCAACTGGAGGTTTGTGTTCAGTTTTCCCACCTTTAACACTCTCTTAACAGATAATCTCCTCAAAGAGGTAATACAGAATATTGCTCCTACTCTCTAGGGATCTAAAACCCCATCTGCCTCTGTCCTTACCTTGGCCTGGCTCAACCCACCTTATTTTTACAGCATTTAAGCCCTTGGTTTCTCCAACAGTGGTAGGAGTCACCTACTACAAGCCGCATGTCTGCCTGGGTTTGCCTCCACATGAACACTTTCAGAGAAACAAGTCCCTTCCTCATTCCACTGGGAGTAGAAATTACTTAGAATTAATAGGACAGATAGAAGATAAGAGTGTCGATTCTGAGGACAGAGAATTGCTGAGAGTTTGGGTGGTCAGGGAAGGCTTCATAGAATAGAGGTTTTAACTGGGTCTTATTAGGGGGATGTGGTGTTGATAGGCAGGGGAAGGGCATTCCAGACCATGGGAAATGGAAGGGGGAGGGTTGGGACAGAGGCAGGATGAAGAATGTTGTCTTCTGAGGACAATCAGCAGATCAGTCTGGTCTGACAGATGTAGATGTGGGACTAGAAAGGGAGGGATGGGGATATAGGGCAGGAAAGTTTAAGAGTGTGCAGCTTAAAAAGGGGTCCAAATTTCAAGCTAGAAGGTGAGACTTTATTCTGTGAGCTAGCATATGAAATTTCAAGTGACTTCCATTACTAAACCAATTCCTTTAGCAAAAACAACAGGATATAGTTAATGTAATTAGGAAAAAAAAAATCCAAACATCTTAGCATAGCCCACAAGATTCTACATGATCTGCCTACTGTCCCAATCCCATCTCTCACCAAGGAAGGCTGTCAACTAGAAGCCTTCTTTCAGAGAATTCTCACTAGATGGGAGAGAATCCTTTCCTGAGGGGTGGTAAGAAAGGGGCATTGCATCTGGATTGGGTATCCCAGCGTCCACCACACACATCAACTTCTGGATAGTGTTTATCTTGGGCTGTGGGAAAAAGGGATGGAGACATGTGAAACATTAGTTGGATTTTTTTTTTTTTTTTTAAGAAAGAATCCTAGTCTTAGAAAGTGATCTGAAGCAAATATGGCTAACCGCTAACATCTTTTGGATTTGCTGATTGGTTCATTGGGGTCCATTATATTATTTTCTCTACTTTTCAATATGCTAGTATGCTTGGAGTATTTTGTACTTGTAAATATTTCAGCATTCAGTTAAACACATTTTGATTATATATCTAAGTAGAAATATTGATGAGTAAGCCAAACGATTCACCCTTATAGCAAATCACAGCTATTTAAAAGAAGTAAATATTCTTCCCAATTTTAACTTTTTCTTTAATGGATAGATCTGAAAATCACAATAGCTACTTCTAACTTTGAGTTCCATATAACTGGCATCTCTTTCACCACAGATGTGCTGTGTTCCCCTGGATGGAGCTGTTCACCTGGGGAGAGAAAGGGCTGTTACAGGCTGAATATCTGTGCTCCCCCAAGATTCGTAGGTTGAAGCCCTAACCCCCATGAGAGACCGTTGAGTGGTAAGTAGGCTTAATAAGGTCATGATGGTGGGGACACTATGATAGGGTTATTGTCCTCATAAGAAGAGAAAGACAGCTCACTCTCTCTTTCTCTGTCTTTCTTTTTCTCTCTCTCTTTCCATGTAAGCACAAAGAAGAGGTCATCCACACACAGAGAAGAGGCAGTCACCTGCCAGCCAGTAAGCAGGCCCTCAACAAGAACGGATCTGCTGGCACCTTGATCTGGAGCTTTCCAGTCTCTGAAACTGTGAGAAGTAAGTATTTGTTATTTAAGCCTCCCAGTCTCTAGTATTTTGTTATAGCACCCCAAACAGACTAAGAGAGGGGCAATGAGGTACAGTGTCCTCTTTTGCTTGTCTCTCTTTCTCCTGCCCTTCTGATACCCCTTTTTCTTATACTGCACAAAATTGCCAGGTAGGTACATATGTTTAGGGTTGAGAGGCATGAAACATTTTAATATTATGATTTCCCCGACCTCCAGAACCACCAGATACACCGACTTTTGCTTTCTCAGTTCATTCTTTTGTATTAGTCACCAGATATTTTTTGTTATCTTTCTTTGCCAGTTCATAAATTACACAGTAGGTACACTGAGTCCCGTTATATCGGGCTTACTTGTGAGTTTCTTCGGAAACCACAAAATTATCTTGGGCAATGACCTGTAGTTTTTAAATGGGCTGTTAAAAATCTGGTGTAACAGGTTGTCTTTGAATGTGAGTTAAGGTTCCAGCATTAGGAAAGTGTAATATTTGTCATTTAAAGATGCCACCAAGTATTTCATGGACTCGTTGTCATTCATCATTGTCAGCTGTTTATTGAACACCAGGAGTTCATAATATCGTACACTGGAGCCTAGAATGGGGTCTTAAGCAAAAGACAATAAATCCAACAGCTTTTAAAGAGTGACTTACAAGCTTCCATCTCTCACAGAAAGGCAAAATCCTAAAATAGCTTTCTTTCCAAATAAGTCCACAGCGGCTGTCCCAAGTATCATAATTATATCATTAATTTATGAGGATGCCACTTTTAAGTCAAGTAAGAGCTCACAAAGTCTACTTTAATTTGTAGGTGTAGTATGTGTGTTTGGAGAGGGCAGGGAACATAGTGAGGAAGGCAGGAAAAAACCTGCGGGAAAAAGAAAAACTCAATCAGCAGTTGAGACTAAATTAAGTTCCACGTTGACTTTTAAAGGGTTATTAAACTCTCATTTAAGACTAGTTAGAAATTGGTTAATTCTGCCAGCAGTTAAAGATCTAAAGCCTAGAGCCATTTTATTTAAGAAATCTATTTAACATGGGGGGTGGGAACAAGGCCCAGGGTTTAAATACTTCCCAGGTGGCTTGTGTGCTGGGGGTGGAGAGGCGAGTAGACACTCAAGATGTTCATTTGATAATTGATAATTAACAAGACTATAGAAAGTCTTTCGAATCACTAACTGGGGGTCCAGGCATTAAGTGTGAGCCGCAGCAGGGTATGGATTTGCAGGATGGGAGATTGAGTTCATTGATGGTCTGGTAATCAGGGTGTGAGTGCTGGATGTCTTCAAGCGGATTGAAGAGTCACATGGTCTGAGGGTCTTTGAGCCCTAGAAGATCTTGAAATCCTAAAATTTTGTATCATTTGCATTATTTGGAGCAATGCAGAATCCTAAAGCAACAGCATATCAGAGTGTAGAAAGTAATTTGGGGACCATAGGGTCCAACCTTTTCATTTAGAAAATAAGGAGACCAAGACCAAGAATGGGAAAAACTAACTCCGGGCAGCTCTGGTAATCCTGCAGAGTCAAGTCGAGAGATGAGCTGGGGATTCCCAGGCCTGTGTGCTTATCAGTAATGCACAAGAGGTCTGGAAGCTCATGCAATCTCAGCTCTGTGTTCAGAACCCTCCCTGGGTCCAGTGTTCACATCATCCTCCTGCTTTTTCTCCTAACTGGAAAATGTATGTACATACAAGCAGCACCTAGGATGGCAGAGGGAAAAAATCAGAATTTCTTATTTAAATCTAACTTGAGGCATCTACCTGGGTAGACTTTTAATCTCATTATGAAGCTATAACTAGTTGTGGCAGAAGTTTATTTTAATATGGTTGTAATAACAGAGGAATATTCTGGTATGATGAGATCACCTTAAAACATCTGTGTGTAGTGCATTGTCTGATACTCTTGAGTACGAATATCACTTCCCAAGGTTGAATTCTCAGCATCTCAATTTTCTGTCTGGCTTTTAAATTGTATCTAATTAAAGGATTTCACATTCCTTCACAATATTGCCTCCTCAAGCAGAAATAAAACGACAGAAACACATTTTGTGTTTTTTCTTATGAAAGACATTCTGTTAATATTTGGGTGGGTTATTTTGCCTGAAGTGTGTTAATTACATTAATTAGCCTTACTTCAAGAACAGTAACTAGGAGTTGGTGGAATGAATCTGAGTTAGAGCACTGTCATTCCAAAACCTCCCTTCCCTTCCCCTTCCTCCCAACCTCCCCTGCTTTCCCACTATAAAAACACCAGGATATTGGAAAGTGCTACTCACTTGGAATTGCTATCATGCATGTTATTTTTTCAGATGAAAGTACAGACACTACAAGAATAATATTCAATAATTTTATTAATCTCATAAAGAATGATGAAGCTCACAGAATGGGAGCTCCTCGGGAATCAAGGACACATAACACAGGATTCTCACATCAATGAGCAAGGCCACATTGTTCTCTTATTTTTCCTCATGTGTATTCTCTGGGTCACCTACCTGGAAAAGAGAAGGAAAAATAACACTCTGTGGTGGGAGCACCAAGCAGGCGGGGGACAGTGAGCTTTCAACCACCTTTATTGAAGCAGAAAATACCATAGGCTAAACTCCCTCCCCAGATGTCACTATTCTGCGGAAACTAAAAAGGACCACATATTTTTTTTCTTGTACCCTGGCTGCTGATGGAAAACATTACAAAATCCTGAAAGAATAAAGAACTTGCCGATGTAAACTCTGTCACTGTTTCCGCCGCAGCCATGCCCTATGGACTCTGACAAGGGTCACCTCCTATTAAAGCAGGCAAGGAAAAACAATCGTGATGCCAGGTCTCTATTCAAACTTTGCAAAGGTCATTGCCCTCATTCCGGCTCTCAATGAAATGCAGAGATTGTATTTTATTTACCCTCTTGCAGATTCAGTGAAACTGTCTGCCGGGAAGGTGCTTCTCAGGCTTCAATGTACACATTAAATCATTTGAGGATCCTGCTTAAAAATACAGATTCTGATTCGGTAGGTTTTGGGGGGTGGATCTAAATTCTGTATCTCTACCAAGGTCCCAAAAGAGCTGATGCTGTTAGTGCCTAGACCATATCGTCAGCAGCAAGGGTCTAGGACAGTGGCTCTTAAAATGTGTTGATCATCACCAACAGGAGGAAATCTATTTTATGTTATACATTATATTTACACAATCTATGCCATAACTTTATATCCACGCATGTAACATTTGTGTGAAAATGGATCTAAATGAATGTAAAATGGAAACAACAGCTTCATAGAACAATTCTTACCTTTACCAGCTGTGACATTTTCTTGTTTTCTCTTTTTAAAGATTTTATTTATTTATTTGTCAGAGAGACAGAGAGAAAGCACGAGCAGGGAGAGGGGCAGAGGGAGAAGCAGACTCCCTGCTGAGTAGGGTGCCAGATGCGGTACCCGATCTCAGCACCCTAGGATCATGACCTGCGCCTAAGGCAGACTCTTAACTACTGAGCCACCCAGGCATCCTGAGCTGTGACATTTTCAAGACAAATTTTTCTTCTGTAATTATCTTGATTTAGTTGGAAGTTACTCGAATTTACACAATATGATAAAATCACGGAGATCTATACACATATACACTCAAGGAAGTTCACGTACTGCAAAATCTGTGATGTAATGCAATCTGAGCAACTCTGAGAATTGTGCCAAGGTCGAGTCCCTGGTTTAGACATCCTACTATAGTCCTACAAGATGGAAAGCAAAGGGTCCATGGGGCCTCTCTGAGCATTTCTTTGCAACTTCCTGTGAATCTATACTAATTTCAAAATAAAAAGTAAAAGATAGTAAGTGGATAGGAACCCACAAAACAGGTTTCAAGACCACTTATGCATTGAGAGTCAGTTTGGAAACTCTCCTCCGGAATATCATAATCAGTGATGGGTTGTTTCACCACACAGTTGCTGTAAGTGGGTGAGGCAAAGAGGAGTCTTGGGGTGGGACGTGATGGTGGCAGTGGCGGGAGCGGAATGTGAGGAGGAAGGGAGGAGCCTGGGAGGAGGTTTTCTAAGGGCTGCTGGGTGGAGGGGGTCATAGATAATGCATCCCAGAGTTAGGGTGGTAGCCCACATGTGCAGGGAAAATAAGAAACACCAGCATCTACTGGCGGTCAAAATTTGTCTCCTGATATTTCCGCTTTTCAGAGTGGAGCCCATCCAGATTTTTGTTTTTGTTTTCATTTGAATGTGTTTTTTAAAATCTGTGGTAACGCAGTGTAAACAACAGAGCCCAAGAGGATTTGAAGATATTTGGAGAGAGAAACTCTACTGGGTCTTCCGAGCGTCAGGAGTGAGAAATACTTAAAGGCAAGCCTGGGGGAGGGGTCGTCAGCATGTGGGGAGCAGCCATGATTATTAGCCCCGGATTCAGACCAAGGGAATAGGGAGGCAATTTTATGTATTGAACTCGTTAGGCATTATAATAGAGCAATGCTACCCTGCAAACCACAGAACTGTATTGTCTCATTTTTCTCAAGATAACACAAATCACAAGAAAAATAGAGAAAAAGGAAAAGCACATTCCTTGGCCAGAAGCTTATGAATGTGGAATGGGCGAGGAGTGATCTTAATTTAATTAACTACTATTTTAATGTCACCAAATGCTGAAAATATGAATCATACAACTGTTTTCAATGTAATACCTAATTGATGTAGCTAAATGTAAGAATGAACCGTTTTTGCCAGGCTTCCTTTCTTCTTTCACTTCTTTTTTGCTTAGATGCATATTCGTTTTCTAACTAGATAACTCTGAAGCATTATTTTGTTCTTGTAATCCAATTGCGGGTAAATCAGAGATATCTGCAAAGTCTAATTTCGAAGAGAAGAAGGTTTTCTCTGTACGGTATAATAATTCATTTCAATTAGCATGATGAAACTAACTGCAGAGCCATTTTTCACTGAAAATGTTGTGGTGGAGTTCGGGGAAATATTAAAGACATTTCTAGAAGCACAAACAAGCTTACACATGCACTTAGTTGCCCTAAGGAAGAAGAGAAGATTACAAATGATCTCATCACACAGATAAGAATGCTTCATCCTCTTCAACACTTTAGGTGAAACGGAATCATATGTGGTTTATTTATAGTCACTCAACGTGTGATCCCAGGACATGTCCCATAAAAATATCCCTTTTACTCGCATTATTCTTCTTTTAATGCACTTATCTATGGAGAAGATAAAATAGAGTCTATTATGGGTTTTAATAAAAATATGATAGATAGAAAAATATCCATAAGAACAGATATTGCTTCCAGGAACTGAATGATATTGAATAAAACTGATATAATTAAGGGTTACCGAGAAATTTCTGATATAAGCTTAAGGGGATTTCAAATTTTGTAAATAAGAAATGTAGAAAAATCAGTGTATTAAAGACAGAGCTTGTTGTATATGTGAACGTGCAGGTCTGTGGAGGCTTGTTACAAATGACTTGTAACAAACTAAAGATTGAAGTAGTAGGAAGCTAAGAAGAGCTGTAAAACTAATTGGGGTCCAATATGTTTTGGGCTGCATTTAATTTTCTTGAGGGGAAGAGAGGTCAGGAATGGAATGAAGTCAATGAGAACAGGAATAAGACTCACAGGAAAAAGTAAAAAAGCAAAATGGCCAACATTGAAAGGTCAGTGAATATCCTAGAGACAGGAAATGAACTTTAAACAAAATAGAAGGTAGTATTTCTATCTCTGTTTGAGAGTTGTTAAAATTGCTATTTAAAGAGGCAACTTCAATCGCCAGGGGTTGCTTGCGTAGAACCTACTTTGGGTATGTATTTAACTTATTAGAAATATCAAGAACATAGATATTTTGCTCTGGACAATAAAATAAATATTTAAATGCACAGCAAAATTCTTGCTATTTACCAGGACTTACTTCCTATTTTACTGTAATATCTTTTCTTGGAAGAAAAAGAAAAAAGGAAAAAAAATTTTTTTGAATCATCTCTCCTAAGAAGTCTTCATTATGCTAATGACTATTAGTCTAAAAGTTTGCCCATAGTGTGAAATCAAATAAGGTAATTTTCCTCTTTTGTAGAAAGCTACTGCCAGTCAAAACCCTTTGGGGTTGATATTTGACATGCAGCATTTTACACAGGGAAAACAGGATTGCAAGTTTGGTTGATAGTCTTTGCCTCCACTCTCTTAAGTGCTAGCAATGACAGAATAATGCAAATTCTGAATTAGCATCCAAATGCTTTCCAAAGTAAAACTAAAGCAAATAATGGCTACTTTGAATTGCCACATCTAAGGGCATCTTTTGATTCTACAAAGCCTGAGTTTTAAAAAATAAGTGTTCATGGTTCTATTGAAGGCTAATAATCATTAAAATTAACAATTGTTAGGAGGGTTGTTTTCTTTAAGGAGGCATTCATAATTGGGCTGTCTTGATGCCCTCATCTCATCTTCTCCTGCCTTTCTGCTTGATGCTGTGGGATTCTGGGAAAAAGACCATATGATGCAGCAAGATGATGCTGGGGTAACAGACAGTATAAACAGGCTTGTAAAACTCAAACAGGTCGCCAACAAACCGGTGTTGTGCCTAGAGCTTCCAGTAACACTCGCGTTCTCTTTTCTCCCCCAAGCATTCTGTTAAGCTTTTCCTCATATATCACTATTGCATGTAAATATTTGGACTGGCCCTTCCTGGCACTATACACCTATGTTATGCTTTTAAAACTGTGACTCGTCCTCTTCCACCCACTTGTGGGAAAGACTGTTTTGCCTACATTTTTTTCCCCAGTCACACGTATTCTGAATTTTTTTGGCATTGCCGCACGACAGTTTGCTCTAATTTGGCTCTGCAATGGAGTGTTACCAAGGCTTTCTTCCCCCCTCCCTCTAAGCAAAGGAATGAGTTGGAGTGTGTGCTATACTTCGCTGTCTTGGCAAGAGCGGAGGAGGGTCAGAAAGGAACCAGGATGTTCTTTACCCAGTGCTCCTGGCCCCACTTCCAGAAGCTAAGGAGGAAGTTGGAATAGGCTACGACTTCAATGGGATACCGGCCCTGACGGCATTTGTTAGAAAGACCTGTACCCCAAATTCTCCATAATTGCTTAAGGGCGGCAATTTGATTGTTGAGGGGACAAAGAGACTTGCCTTTGAGTTGTATTTGTTCCACACATGTGCTTTTTTTCTACTTTGATTGTATGTTTATTTGGAAGAATGATGGAGTTTGTTGGGAAGGGGAATTAAAGACCCAGAGATCTCCCCTCTCCACCCACCACTGTCAAATAGAGAGTCTCCCTATCCCAAATTTGGCCCACACGAAATTTCATGTGTTTATAAGGTGCCTGAACTTATGAAAGTGCAATGAATGTTTCCAAACTAGATATATTTTTCCTCTTTGGTCCTTTGTTAAGCACATGAATGGCAAACAGAAAGAACTTATCTGAAAAATCAGCAGGGTAGCACTAGCTGGAATGTAATCTTACAAAACCTGGCCATCTTTCAACAAGAGTGGGTGGATTTTTAGCGCTACAAATGTTTGTGTATTATGAAGTATTTGCCATGGTGACAAAGCTGGGAGAAACATCCCATTAGCCACAGACGGGCTACAGATTGTTCTGATTATCCATGTCCAAAATTCAGTCTGGCTACGGCTTTGTGTTATTTTCAGTGTTTATAAGTACTCCATTTTTTTTTTTCAACATACTAACCTACAAGCAAGCAAGTATGGATGTAGGTAGGTATTTAACTTAAAATTGCCTTTGAACACGTTCTTAGAGCTTATTCATATAACCTATGTGTAGATCATGTGTGTGTCATCATTACATTTACAGCAGATATGTTGATAGTGTTAAAAATAACAATCTTTGAAAGAATGACAGACTTGTGAAAAGTACCCTGGAGCACTTATTAAAAATAAAAAGGGTCATGGAGAGAGAGTTCGAACAAGGAGCAGTAAAATGTCTGCACTAATTTATTTGCAGGTATTTCTGACTATTGATTTCGGCTGTAAAAGTTAGAGCTTCTATTTTTAAAAGTGACTTTTATCTCAAGTACATGGGGAGAAATGTGAATTATAAATAGCCACCAAAAAATATGCCACTGCATGTAAAGAATCCCCATTTTCCCTCTTCCAAACATTTCCCTGCTAAGAAAAACATGAGAAAAATTTTGCCCCTGTTTTGGGGGAGAACATTTATAAGAAAATGGTTTTTTATGTAGTGGAATGAATCGTCATGCAATATAACCTAGCGTCAGACAGAACTGCTTTGAAGTCACCCATAGCTGTGCAAGATAGAAAAGATAGAAGGCAGGCAGAATACGGGGAAAAGATAGGCAAGAGAAAGAAAGAAGGAAGGAAGAAAAAAAGAAAGAAAGAAAGAAAGAGGGAGGGAGGAAGAAAAGAAAAGAAAAAGAAAAAAGAAAAGAAAAAAAGAGGAAAAGGGGGGAGCTCTTAAGGTCATATAAAGGTTAAGGGGAAAAGGTCACAGAAAATTAATCCTTATCATCTGAGCAGCGTTGCTGCTAAGTTGACCCACAGTGGAAGCAGGAACAGTCTGGAAATTTAGTGAAAAGACGACACAATTAATTCTGCACCTGCTCCATCTCTCAAACTTCGTTTGCTTTTTTGGGTGACTTTTAGTAGAGGTGCTACTGATGTTCCTTTCTCAGATAAACGAGGAAAAAAAATCTAATTTGCTTATTTATCACTCAGTCTTCTCAGGCAGGTAATATGACAGATTATTTCACTAGACAGGACTGAGGAGAGACATTTTAATGAGGAAATAAAATGCCTATCACAGGTATTTTGAGCAAATAAAGTTTTGCTGACTCCTTCCAAAAATTGTGCTTTCTCAATTCATTTTGAAAAGCACTAATTCGAGTGCACATCTGTGCAAACCGAGCAGTTGTTTCAATAAAATATAGTCAGATTTTCATATTCTCTAAATATGCTTGTGTTCAAAAGTAGATCTACCAATACATTATACGATTTTAGAAGAGGCAAATTAAAGAAACTTAGTTTTATAAAGACGGAGGGTTCTAAAGATTTATTTCCAGACTATGGAATGGGTCTGTAGTAAATGTTTCTAATAATCCTATTTCTAAGCTTAGCCGTGTTTTGAGGTCTAATACCAGTTATGTTTCTTCTTGCCAACAAACTAGTTAGTTAAGGTTGGGACTATCCATTCAAGATTTCGGCACATAAAGCATCCCAGTTTCCTAACTCCACTAAACAATTTCAGTGACCACAGAGCAGAGAGTAAGAGTGGGTCATGGGCATCTGGGGCAGTACTTTACTTAATACTTGGCCACCATCATTGATTTCTAGCCTACATTTGCTTTGGAGTTCACATTTGGCATTTTCCAAAAGACAGTCTGGACCACTGCCTTCTCAGCTTGAGCTGAGACGTTCACTGGGGCTTTCTCTATCATATTTTGCTCATGACTAAATAAAACTAGACCGACATAAAAGGCTAAATTCCTGACACATCTCTTCTAATGGCAAATTTTCATATTTAAAGAATGCCTGGCACATATTTGTGTTTCAATGGAGCCCTACACATCTGTTACTTATTTTGGTGCAGCCTCTATCACATATGCAAAAGTCTTTTGCAGATAAATTACTGCATTTCAATCTGAAATTACATAAAAAGAATTTCATTCTTTAGAAGAAAGTTCTTTACACAGTTATCACAAAAGGATCATGAGGGTTCCCCACAAAAGAAACAGGCATCACACCGTGTGTGCGGAAATGTGTGATCAGTTACTGGAGTCACTGCTGTAATAATAGTATGCATGCATTCTTTATTAGAGGGCACGCATGCAGAGCTACATCCACTGCGGGTATAGACAGACAAGTGCTTCCTGTTTGCCATAAAACTGGGGGCCTAGAATTTCTATAGGTTTCTATTTGGAAAATGCATCTTGTACCCACTTCATCCCACAACTTCTCTCCCAAGGCCCAGCGAGCATCAGCAGGAAGACACTTGCAAAAACTCTTCCTCTACATCTATATTCCCCGCACACTGTCTCCTCTGCCCCTCCCTCCCACCTGGCAAGCAGACCACTATGCACCTACCACCCAAAAGGCAAGCTTTTCAAATCAAAGGGAAATTTTAAAACCCTGAACCAAATAGTTGGAGGGGATGGCTTCCATCCCTTCTCTCTACTCAGGTGGGAAGAAAACAACTTACCTGATTGGTACAACTGGATACAAGGCCGTACTCCTTACTAGAGATCCAGCCCCTCTGAAGCTTTCTGGACCTGACTGCCCACAAGCAACCCACATTCTCGTTTTTGCTTCCTGCGTCCTTGTCTGCACTAGCCAGAGCAGCCTCTCTGCCCGCCACCAGACAAGGTCAGTTCAGGGGGAGGTAAAGCCTATTGGCCTCAGGTTTGAGTCACATTCTCCAATCCATTAGTGACAAAGAAAGCCAATTTTTGCTTCCTATCTGACCTCTTGTATTTACTCCTCTCCCTCAAATTCAGAGAGAAGAGGTAAGTGATCCAGGGTACTTGCAAATACCAAGTGCCCTTTACAGCGAGTATCTTACTGTTCTGTTTGCTTGGCTATATACCTTCTTGCTAGACTATAAGCAACCTGACAGCAACACCTATATAGTTTTTTCATCTTTGTAAGCCCTGGCCCAACACGGAGCACAAGATTCAATTCATGTTGCTTGTATCCATCAATCAATGGCACTAGCACCTAATAAAATAGTAATGAAATGATAACCTAGTTTGGTTTTTTTTTTTTTTTTTTTTGATAACCTAGTTTTAAAAGACTTCACTCAAGCAATTACATCAGCTGTATTAATCATCATCTAAGGGAAAGTGCTATGTTGTTTGAATGATTTAATCTAATGGATATTAGAAGTCCTGAAGTGTGAGGGTTAACCCCCTTTCCCAATAACCCCCCCCACTCCCCCATTCTTTCCTACCACACAACACTATTTATAGAATGCCTCACTTTTCAAATAGCAGTCATGGAGATTGAGTAAATAATACAGTATTGAATATGTAAATATCTCCAGGAATCTCCAGTCTTTCTCTGAAGAATAACACGTTGTTAGTTCCCTGAAGTATTTCAAGGACACAAGCACTGAGCCGGGAGCTGACTTTCCTGCTTCTGACTTTACAAAAAGAAGGGAGGCCCCAGGAGCAAGGCGGCGTGGACCCCTGAAAGCCTTCACAATCCTCATGGCATTTCCTGGAGTTATATATACAAGCTTGAAAATATTCTTGACACAAAATTTGAGTCATGCTAAACACCTTTCCCATAAGCATATGTGGCTTTATGTATGGGCTAATTCAAGCAAGTTGTTGTTCTTAGTAATAAGCATTAAATAGTCATAACTGAACTAGAAAACTTAATTTTAGAGTCACTCTAAGACAAACAGGAGAATGGCCCACTTGAAAGGAACCAAACCAACAAAGATTATAATATCCAGAGAGAGGGTTAAGCAACTGTGAATGAACTACTGCTCTTTTTTGCTTTCACTATTTATGGATGAATCTCCATCTTCCATTTTGTTGTTTTTGTGTTGTTCAGGGTGGTGGGGGCACAGAGTTTCTGACAACAGGTGGGCACAATCAAGTCCTTTCATCATTATGCATACCTGTGATGTTCATATAATTAATCAGCAATTAATTTTTTTCTTGCCGAAAGATACTACTAAATAAACCTTAAAACCCATTTAGCTGCACCATTACTTTCTTTCTCTTGTGTATTCTGACCCATTAATTTGACTAAATCCACTCAACTAATCCACTAATCTACTTAACTAAATCAAATCTTTTCAATAACTTGTCTCTAGTCCTCTTATTTATTAGAAGTGAGAATGGATTTAGTTATACAGCTTGGGCAGAAGAAAAGACTGAGGAAGTAGGGGTGTTTGCCTAAAGAATGCTTTAGGAAAAGTGGGGAAAGGCTGCCATCATAAGATAAGAGAATAGGTTTTGGAGACTGAGGTAGATGAATGAGAGATGAATGAGAGAGGCTACGGATTGAGAGGAAGATGGGAGGCAGAGTCAGTGACAGGGCACAGAGAATTCTGGGAGGGTGACCTGTTAGCAGGAAGGTTTGGGATTGGCTGACACCGGAGCTCCAGGTAGAATGAGCTACAGATCGCTCATAGCTGTAGCCAACATTCTCCTACGCCACCTCTGTACTGGTGTGAGCTAGAACTCCAACTGAGAGAGAATAAATAAGTCAACTTCTTTGGTTTTCAAAACAAGATGTCCCTTTTGCTGCCTGATATTGAAAGTACAAGTATATGGCTTCAATATAAAATACATCTACACTCTAGACACTTGTCAGAGAGCTTTACCCGGCCCACTTTGTGTAATTTTACTGTACTTTACTTTGAGTTCTTGTCAGCAGGAACTAGGATATAAATTATAAATAACACAAACTTAAAACAACAACAATAATAACACCGAACCCTCCTGCTCTAGGGTTGACAGCACGATTAGATATCCCTGGATCAAAAAGAAAGTATTCCTTGTACTTTCTTTGCTCTGTTTAAGAAGGCAAGAAACTGTTGTGTATTTTAGAAAGATTTTCATCTGCAGTCTTACCTTAAAATGTAAAAGCATTGGCATGAAAAGGAGTCAACTCCAGTTATCTGGAAAACATGTTTACGTGGAACACTTCATTCCCCGGCAATGTCAACCAAATGATGTGTCGTTACAAGAAGCAACGATGCATAACATCAAAGAGAGTTGGACCCACCACATTTCATCACACTTCTGCTAGCATTCCAGAAGACCTTCTTGTTCTGCCTTCTTTACTGAATCAAATATCCAGAGCTACCCCAGGAAGTCAAATTGCTAACATTTTGATTTTTAAATCCCCATTGGAAATTAATGCATAGGTACATGACAACAGAAAAGGAAGCAATAATGTGAAAAGCCTAGGCACACCATGACATTGTCATTTTATATAAATGCACTTACGTTTTAAAATAGATAGCAATGAGTCATCTGAAGAAAGATACTGTATCTTTGTATGACAGTGTTACTGAGCTTAATACTGTGTATCTTCTCATCCACCAGAGAAAGAAAGGGAGAACACTGGGTTGCTTTTCATTGACCTCTCAGGCGTTTTTTAGGACGACGGCCACATCATGCAAATATTTAATCAGTCCCTGAAAATTGTCAGCAAGAGGCAGTTCAAGGCAGCCTTCTTCATTTATTACCGGCATTGCTATAACAGTACTCAAGAAATACAGAGCGGCACACCAGTCTCCTGTCCTTCAGCTACACTACTGGGAATTCTCATTCCATCAACGGAATGTGTCTGCCAAAATCAAGATATAAGGTCTTGCAGATCATTTCATTTGAGAAAACATAAAAAAGGACTAAATAATGGATGGGGGAAAAAAAAAAAAAAAACCTTGTTTTGTTTTGTTTTGTTTTTGAATTGGGGCAAAGAGGATGGAGATTGATCCAAAATGGTCCCATTTCCAGGGAAGACAATTGTTATTTATTTTTTAAAAGATTTTATTTATTTATTTATTTGACAGAGCACAAGCAGGGGAAGCAGCGGGCAGAGAGAGAGAGGGAGAAGCAGGCTCCCCGCTGAGCAGGGAACCCAACCCTAGATCGTGACCTGAGCTGAAGGCAGATTCTTATCCGACTGAGCCACCCAGGTGCCCCTTGGGAAGAAAATTTTTAAACCTATGGTTTATGAATTATAATTTTAGGAAAAATTTTTAATCTGAATTCCAGCAAAATCAACACCGATGGAATTCAGAATTTGCAAGAGAATGAAACAAGTCTCAAAGATAATCAATTATGTTTAAAGAACAAATGCTGAGAGAAATTATCACATGTTTGGTTGTATAGGGAGAGGATTTGTGTCAGCAAGTCAAATAAAAGGGAGAATAGGGACCAAATGTTCAGGGAGAAACATGGCCATGGCATCCAAGCCAGCTGGTCAGCAGGTCAGGAGGGGTCTACAGGACTGACTGCCTAAAAGTCACCAGAAATTAAGGGCCTCAAGTGACTAATTGGGAAGTCAACCAGCCTGGATTAGTCCACAGCTAAGGAGAATGGTCCTTGGTCTTTCCACTTAAGATAGACTCTAGGAAGGGCCAAAGGTAATTTACAAAGGACTTTTGCAGCTCCTCAGGCTGTAAACATCCCCTTTGACATGAGAATATAACAAAGCTCCCTATCATCACCATGTCAATATTATTCCTGGACTGTCCAGGATACCTTCTCCAAACCACCATGGAAACCATAAGGGTACTTCAAATAAATCTAGGGTTTCAGGTCCCAAATCCCAGGACCCCTCCTTATCATGACTGTCTTACAGGTTTGGGAAAACTTTGGGCAACCTTGGAACATGGGGAAAGTGGGGGGAGGGCAAGGTTATGTAAAAAATAGGATTTTGTAATCTGGAGAGCTCCACTGACCATGAACCCATAAATTCAGACATGTCACTTAGGAATAAGGAGAACATACAAACTGGTCTGCCCACTGCCTATTTATAGCTACAATCTCAGAATAATTGTAAATAGTGCCTCATTACTCCTAAACATCCCAGTTTGGGTTCTGTATTATCTGGGAACACTATTAGAGACACCATTAACAAAAATCACCTTCCGACTAAAAAAAAAAAAAAAAAAAATCGTTTGTGTGCAGAAAGTAAATGTAGCTAGCTAAAATAGGTTCTGTTCAGCAAAGAATCAGCTCTCATAAATTGGTAATAAAAGGTAGAGTATGAGAGAAATGTTGACCCTTTTAAAAGTTCTATCTTAATTTCTTCCTCTTTGTGTGGGCAGTGGTGGTGGTACTGGGGGGAGATGTGTGTGTGTGTGTGTGTGTGTGTGTGTGTGTGTGTAATTATTAATGCTTCTTAAAAGACCTTAGTGCCCTATCAGTAAAGATTTCACACAAAGCAGCATTACTGCAACTTATATAGATTCATTTGAAAAGTTCCCAAGCAAAGAGGTTGTCAGGGAAATGGGGGATGGGGTAAGTTTCTGAATGGCTGTCAGACTTATCTCCTGTCCCATGAAGCATATAGAACTTCTCTGTGTGGGACAGAACATACTCACATATATATCCACCCACACATATATCCGGGCACAATGAGAAAGTAAACATTTGTGTTTTTGTCCTTTA
Source organism: Martes martes (assembly GCF_963455335.1). Taxonomy (NCBI): domain Eukaryota; kingdom Metazoa; phylum Chordata; class Mammalia; order Carnivora; family Mustelidae; genus Martes; species Martes martes. The sequence continues at coordinate 138,843,266 of NC_137890.1, read as the reverse complement.
ATTGAGGGAGTGGCAGCAGACGTGGTGGAATATTAGAAAATTGTGGCAAGGGAGAGAAACTTTAATGGCATCAAATTCCTCACAAAGAATGTCGCACTTTGCCCTGGAGAGCGGGCTAAGGGGACTGCGCTGCCCGATCAACATGGGATTGAAGAGCCCCTGGAGGGGTTTTCGGAGCCCCCAGCAAAACAGGGATGCTGATCCTTGAAGCAGAGACGTGACATGGAGAGCCTCTGCCTGTTTCAGAGTCTCACTGGGATCTCTTTAACATCCTCTGGTCATTCTGTAAATCAAAACTAGCATGGAAACCACTTCAAAATACCCATTTTATTTCTCCTTTTTGCCTATTGCGAAAAAATGCATGAAAACTTTAGGAACTATAACATGAGAGGGCCCAAAATGATGGTAATTTTGTTCCTCTTCATTCAAGAGGTAGGAGTGAGCCCAGGAAAGGGTAACCGGAGAGTGGGAAGTGGGAGGCCTCATTTCTTTCCTTGTAATGGCTGCAGCCTAAGTTGCCTTTTATCCACTTAGGCCCACACCACAAGTTCACTCTGGAAATCTCTTCAGCTTGGCTACGTGCAGATGTAATCGGACCTGTTCTGGGCAGTCCTAATTGCAAACACATTTCTCCCCTTCCGTGGCCATTCCTAAGCAAGCAATGGTCACAGCCTTGCCAGGGTTTTCTGGCATCTTTTTCCTTCTTTGTTTCCAAATCTACATTTTTCTATGAGAAAAGATGCACAAGAGATTGTAAACAGGATAATTATATGGCAATATGATTTCTAATGCAGGCTTTGCTTGTGGATTATTTCTAATGTGTAGGGGTTTGTTTTGGTGTGTTTTTTTTCTACTCTGCCTGTGAGTCAGAGAGATAAAATGTTGTTTTGAAAGCACGAGTATATGGATCCACTAGAAAACTCCTACGATGTTGCTTGAAACATTTTACGAAAGATTACTGAAAGGAAGAGCAAACAAGAGTGAGAAGGGAATACAGAGGAGGTGTGCAGGTCCCAGGCATTCAGCCCACGTCACTGTGGACACAGGGTCTGCCCCGTGTGTCCTCTTTTTTCCAGAACAGTGTGGAGAAAGAAGAAAAACTATATGCACAGAGAGCTGCAGGTTTGAATATGACGAAGTTACGAACTGATACTGTCTGAGATGACAATGTTTGGGTTGGGGGAGGGGTTGAGTATGAGTCTTTGGAAGGACGCGTTCTTCTGTCCTTCCCTATGTCTTCACTAAACTTTCCACTGTGGTTGGTCAATCAGATGGTTTGGGACCTACAGATGGACGGGGTAGTGTCAAACACCTGCCCACCCTTCAAGCTGGCACACAGAGACACAGCACATTTATTTATTGTGGCACAGAAAATCATATGACTTGAGGCAGTTTAAGCTAAGGGGCACTTAGGACCCCCTCCCCCCCGGGGGGGGTGGGGCATGCAGGCTGTGTGGCACAAGTCCAGGCTGCAGGGGCATGTGGACTTCCGGTGGAATTGGTGGCCCTCAAGCTCTACCCCAAAGAAAGCCCCAGAACATACTGTCTGCTTTTTCACTGATGATCTGTCTTTTATGCCAAGCACCATGCCTAGCATATATTAGACGCTCAATAAGATTTGTTGAAAAAAGTTGTTAGTCTGCCACCAGAAGATTGAGCTTCTTGATAATCAAAGGACCCCCCAAAATACAGACTATTGATTCATTCCTTCAGCGGCTAGGGACACAGGGATAAAGGAAGCACCGTCCTGCTCCGGGAAGCTATGGTTTAATGAGAAAAACACATGTACAAGAGTCAGGTGAACAGAGCACACGGATCTCACGGCGAGAAATCAGAAAATTTTTCACATAGAAAAGGATCTTGGCCAAGAAGACTGCATTCTCTAGTCCCAAATATCAAAGAAAATAATGCCAATGTCTAATCTCTGCCATTTCCTTCCTTCTCAGGAAGAGGGAAAGCTTGACACATCAGAGAGAATGGATTATTCTGGATATATTAGAATCTATTCTAGTTGTGAATACTAGAAATGACATAATCTCCCTATACATCTCATTCAAATGTAACAGGTTCCTTTTTTTTTTTTTTTTTTGAAGAAATCTTCCTTCAGATATTGTGGGGTAGTTGCATGCTGAAGAGTCAGGTAATCCTAGGCTGATGCTTATTAGTCGAGTGACCTTAAGAACGTTATTTATTGTACGTGATGGTCCCTTAACCATAAAATGGGGATAGCATATGTCAAGTGTCCATAAATGTCATCCCCTCTCTTGCTGTCCCACACTTGAAGGTATACTTGGCATGTTGAGGTTTTTGTAAATAATCTATTTAACCATTAGAATGGTTGGTAACCTTCACGTGTAAGCAAATGCAGTGAAGATTCTTAGATGGCTCGTAGTTTGCCTCTTACTCTTCTCAAATGTAAATAAGAGCAGCGCTATTTCTTTTTCAAGAGCTTCCTGAGGGAAGCACGGAATGAGACTAAAAAACATCAACCTGGAACATCAATGTTTACCATTCTTCAAATGAGGAGAATCTTAATACTATCCATAACCACATCAATAAGTATTAACTGACAATGTTTATTTTTGGAACCAGCAATATTCTTTAGGCACTCCACTAATAACATTAGTAAGGCAAATGAAATCTTTCATGGGTTATCTTAAAAATTAAATGTATTTAATACATTTATTTTTTTCACAACTCCTAATTATATCTTCATTTAAAAAGTTCTTGACTACTATGTGTAATTTCACTCTAGGAGTGATTAAAAATTTTCTGAAGAGTTTCAGGAAAGTATATTTGAGGGAAACACTTGAAAGATATTCAGCAATCTGAATATCTAGAGGCAATAAGAAAACTCAAATCAATGACATTTGAGTTGATTCCCGTGACACATTTACAACAAGTCTGTTGACTTCACTTCAACTTTTCTTCCTAGAAAATTTTTCTCACAGCTGCTAAGTAACAAATTTCTTTTCTTAGTCTTCTGGGTATCATATTAATTATCAACAATATCCCCCCACCCAAAAAAACAACGAAACAGAATAGGAAGAGAAAGTAGAGCCTTCTGTAATTAGACTCTAGCTAATACATTGGCTAAATAGCTCGGCAATGACTAATTTTAGTTAATTCTAAATTACCCATCCACAGATAATTCATAAGGTAAAAATTTATAGACCATTTATTGTGTGACATCTGCTTTAGTAGGTACTGAAAAACAAAAACAAGTAAGACTATAACCTCCCTGAAGACATTTTTTTTTCACTACTCTATCTATCCTCAGCAACTAGGACAGTATCTAGTATGTTATTGAGTCTCAATAAATGTTTTTAAGTTGATAGATGAATTCAAGAAATGACAATGTTCCAAGTTGTCACTGTCTAGGTGGGGAAATGGACATGTGGGTCATTAATTTAATACTGTACTGTTCATAGTGGTTTCTTCCCACCCACTTTTCACGATCTCCGGACTTCCTTTCAGCCACCTTACAAAATCTTTTTTTAATTAGAGAGTGAAATGGGAAAACATTTAAAGTAAAAGAGGTTTGGTTTTAATTATCTGTTCCACTACTAGCTGTGTGACTTCAGACAAATTATTGCCAATTTTATGTTTGATCTTTGATTTATCAAATGGAGATAATGGTACTTGTATATAGGTCAGTCTAGAAAAATAAGTGACATTGTATAAAACCCAGGGTTTGTCAAACAGTAATTACTTAAGTAACTGTGAATCTCCCAGATGGATCCCTCTTTTTCTTCCTCTCTAGCTTTCTCTCCCAGACTGTATTAGCCTGTCCTCAGGACCACTGTCCTCCCAATCACTCTAGACCAGAGGTTCCCAAACATGGTTGACTTCAGAATCACTGGGACCAGTGGAATTAGAATCTCTTGAGCCGGTCTTAAAATCCCACGGAAGCTCATGCTCATCCTCTCATTCCAGCTGATTCTGATCAGCTGTTTGGGAGTAACTCTTCTCCATCAATGCAATGTTCCTTAGAGCTGTGGTTCTCAAACTGGAATGTGCACCAGAATCCCCTAGATAGACTGCTGGGTCTCACCCCCAAAGTTTACAATTCAGGAGGTTTAGAGTGGGGCCAAAGAATTTGCATTTCTAACAAGTCCCCAGGGAATACTGGTGTTTTTGATTCAGGGACTGCATTCTGCGGTCTTGTTTAAAGGTCTTGCTAGTCAAAGTATGATCTCCTGGCAGCCATGTCAGCATCACTGGGGAGCACCTTAAAAATTCAGACTCTCACACTTCACCTCACCTTTACCTTAAAGTCTGAGAAGCACAGATTTACAGACAAGCTTCATAAAGGGATCTTTTAAAAATGCTGGTTCCGGTCGTCCTCTCTGTAGGGGCATCCCCAACCGGTCTGTTTCACGGTCAGTCTAATTCTTGATGCTTGGTGCCAACTAAAGCTTTGCTTGACCTTCAAAAAGAAAAAGAAAAAAAAAGCTGGTTCCTGGGCTCCATACTTTCTGATATAGCCCCAGAATCTACATTTTATTTATTTTTTAAGAGATTTTATTTATTTGAGAAACAGAGAGTGAGAGAGAGCATGAGAGGGGAGAAGGCCAAAGGGAGAAGCAGACTCCCCGTGGAGCTGGGAGCCCAATGCAGGACTCGATCCCTGGACTCCAGGATCATGACCTGAGAAGAAGGCGGTTGCTTAACCGACTGAGCCACCCAGGTGCCCAGAATCTACATTTTAATAAACTCCTCCATGTCATCTGGATTCATGCAATTCTTGAAACACAGCTAAAAAACACTGCCCAAGAGGTTTGTTGCAGCAGTTGATTAGCTGCAAAATCAGTAATTGTACTCCCTGCTGAGTACATAACATTGAGCCTAGACACCTTGCTAGGTGTCTTGCTGTAGCACATCCTACTTATTTTTTTTCTATCAGCCAAGAAGATTGTGTATGCTTCCCAGCAATCTAATCATGACCTGCTAGGATTGAAAGGATTGAAATGGATTCATTTTGAGACAGATGTCAAGTTTGAAGAAGAATGTCTGAAATCATTACTTATGCCCATTAGTCAATACTATTGTGATTTTAAGTAACAGAAACCCTCTCTATCTAGCATGCATGCACACACACTCACCCACCCCACACACACAATGAAAAGATGAATTTTCTAGGAAGATAAAAGGTATCTAACAAAATCCAAGGGAAGGGACACCTGGATAGCTCCGTTGGTTAAATGTTCTACTCTTGGTTTCAGCTCAGGTCATGAAATTAAGTCCTGGGTTGGGCTCCACACTCAGCAGGGAGTTCGCTGGAGATTCTGTCCCTCTCCCTCCACGTCTACTTCTCCCCTCACAAATAAATAAATAAAATCTTTACAAAATACAAGAGAAGGAAGTACAGTTGGGTCTCATCTTTGATGGTCCAGAATTGAGATCATTAATCTGTGACAGATTGTATATTCCCCAAATGGCCACAGCAATATTTTATAGTCTATATGCTCTTCCTGAACTTTGTCACTCCTACACCAAGAGTTGGAATTTATGCCCCCTTCTCTTGAAACTGTTCAGGCCTTTGTGACCACCTCCTCTGGTAAAGGACCACGATGGAAGGGTACTACGTGACTTGTCATAAAAGGTGATATATCTTCTACCTGGCTCTCTCAGAATGTGCCCCTATAATCTTAAGCCTCAATGTCAGAAGTCCAGCTGTCCATAAGCTTCCATGTGGGAGAGACCACTTGGAAAGACCACATGGAGAGAGGAAGAAATGCCCCCCAAAGACCCATGTGTTCCAGTTCCTGTCCAGCTATTTGAATCTTCTTAGTCTGAGAACCAAATATGTGAGTAAGGAAGCCCTCAAATTGTTTCCAAGGATACTATCTGACTGTAACCACATAAGGGACTCTGAAGAGAATCACCCAGCTAAATCCAGAACCATGAGCAATATTAATAATTGATTGTTGTTGTTTTATACCCCTACCTAGCAATAGTAGCTGAACTAATCTCTCTGTTTATCTAAAGCATTGTGATTTTGCCCTTCTATTTCTCTCTGCACATCTTCTTTCTGTCTACAGACCAGTCTCATGCATTTGTTCATGTACATAGAACAATATAGTTATTCAGCTAGACTACAAGCCCTACAGAAGTACTTCTTAAGTTTTAATGTGCATAGGAATCACCTGGAAATTTTGTTATAAGATAGATTAGAATTCAGTAGTTCTACGGTGGTAGCTGAGACTTTGTATTTCTTTTTTTATTTACTTTAATTTATTTTTTAATAGGCTCCATACCCAATGTGGGACTTGAACTCATGACTCTGAGATCAAGGGTCACATGCTCTACTGACTAAGACAACCAGGCACCCTAAGAGTTCGTGTTTCTAAAAAGCTCCCAGGTGATGGATGTTGCTGTGGCTGTCGACCACTAGATTAATTTTACCATTTGCTCATTCTCTTTTTTGTGCTCTCTCTCATCTCTCATTATCTTGAATAACTTAAAAACAAATTGTAGACATTGTGATAGTTTACCACTAGGTCCTTCAAAGTTAACTCTGCTAAGAAAAAGAGCATTCTTCCATGTAATCAGGATACTACTATATACGCCAGAAACTTAATTTATATTTTAAAAAGACCTCATCGAAAATACAGCCCATATTTAAATATCCTCATTTGTCTCAAAAAATATCTTTCAAAGCAGTTTTTTTTTCCATTTTGATCTAACATTCAGTCAAGAATTATGCATTTTTGCTACCCTATACTCTAAAATATTTGCTTTATCTTTTTTTGAAATGTCTTTTATGAGATTGATATTCATGCAGGCCTTGCCTAGTAAAATGTCCCATAATCTGGATTTGATTGTTTCTTCATGAATAGATTCAAGTTATCCATTTTAATGTACCAATTATGTACTTTATATTGGAACACATTGGAACACCTCAGGAGACTCATATCACTTAGCCCCTTTTTCTGGTGATGCAAGGTTAGATCTCTTAGTTATGGTGTTGTCTCTTGCATTCCTTTTTTAAGTGCAAAGAAATTTTTTCAAGAGAGGTCCCACCTGGCCTGGGTGGCTCAGTAAGTTACAGGGTTAAGCATCTGACTCTTAATCGCAGTTCAAGTCTTGACCTCATGGTCCTGAGTTCAAGCCCCACATTGGGCTCTACCATGGGCATGGAGTCTATTTAAAAGAAAGAGAGGGAGAGAGGGCCCAGCTGACTTCTGCTCTCATCTCATTGACCAGAACAGGTCACGTGGTCATCACTAATCCACTCATTGACGAAGGAGAAGGGTGTCCTGATACTGGCTTAAACCAATCAGGAATCCATCCCTGGAGATGAGGAGCAGCCCAGCCTCCCTGGAAGTGGAGGTCTATCACCCTGTGGGAGAGGGAACTATTAGCCTGGAAGAAAGAATGGCATGTGGATAGACAACCTAGAGCGTTTGCCATACTTACCTAACATTACAGAGCTAGTTAGAGGAAAAAGTGCTCTCTGATTCTTATTCCAACATAGCATGCTGCCTCCTCAAGAGATTAGGGATTTATTGCTTATAAAATACTTTACAGGCCTCCTGTGAGAAATCCAATATTTATTTACCCTATAAGATAAAAACAGAAATTTATATTTTCTTATTTTCTTTCAAGCTTTCCTCAGTCCATGATTCTTCACAGTGTGATAATGATATAGCCATATATGTCCTCTGAGAAAGAAAACACTTTTTTCCTTACAAAATAGGCTAATAAGTTACACACAGAATAAGTTCATGAAATGTAAATAGTGTAATTTAAAAACATTTTCCCTCTTATGGGAACCTGGGTGGCTCAGTGGGTTAAAGCCTCTGCTTTCAGCTCAGGTCATGATCCCAGGGTCCTGGGATCGAGTCCCACATCGGGCTCTCTGCTCAGCAGGGAGCCTGCTTCCTCCTCTCTCTCTGCCTGCCTCTCTGCCTACTTGTGATCTCTGTCTGTCAAATAAATAAATAAAATCTTTAAAAAAAATAATAAATAAAAACATTTTCCCTCTCAAAAAAAAAAATTCCACTCTATGATTCTTTCAAAAAGTTCTAGAGATCTGAAATAAAAAGGAGTTATAATTCTACCAAGACAAGAAGCCAAAATTATGGATGCTTTTACAAAATTTATCAAGACTATTAATAATGGTTCTCCAAACCTTTGGCATCTACAGAATTGGGTGGGATATGTATAAAATGTAGTTTTCTTATGAGAATTCTGGCACTTTGAAATCTAGTTCCAGCTGGAAACTAGATATGAAAAACATGAAGTTGATTCTGAATCCCAGAAAAGATTTGGTGTAATTCTGAAAATCAAATGTAGTGTCTTGGTGCTAGGTACAAGGGCCATTAGTTGGGTCAACCAAGTGATACTTCCCTCCCAGCTGCAGTAATCTTTCCCGTGCCTTCAGATGTAGGAGAGGCAACTTATATCCTATGATCTGAAGGGTTCAAAGGCAGCTTTTTTACTAGTTTGTACAGTGCCTATAAATTTTACCACAGGAATCTTAAAGTCATTCTTTATCCTGCTTCTGGCAAGGGTCTCTCCCTCTACCCAGCCCCTTTCTCACTGAGCTGAAGCTATTTCCCTTCTTGGTACTTATATAAGGGGCCCCAGAGTTGACTCTGCATGGGCCTAAGCCATAGTTCCTCCCATACCTCTCTCAGTCAACATTTTAGCAATAGAACTTTAGGTTCCATTGAAACCTAAGGACAAAGAAGCCCAGAGGGCTCTATGGAGAATGGATTGTAGGTGGAGAAATGGGTACAGATGTGTAGGGAGATGAAAAAGGAGAGAACATTGAAGTTAATCTTTACCTGCTTCACAGTTTTGCCCAAACCGAGGCACGGGTTTTAGAGCTCACCACACTTTCTGTTTTCGACAACCACCGACCTCAACCTGCACCCGTTTTTTCTTCTGTGCTGTAATCTTGACTTCAGGAGAAGGGTGCTTGTGATTTGTATAACCTTGTTTCACCCCGCAGCAAAACACAGGAGATGGCCAAAGACCACAGAGAACTGTGGGGTTATTTTTATATGGGCACCAAACAAGATTTCTACATAGATTTGTCATCTCTCCCATACAATGAGTGAGTTTTAAAAATGTGGAGAGATTTCTCAGAACTATTATTCCAGCTATTTTGTTCTTTGGCATTTACCCACATACCCCATGAGAGGTAAATATGAAAAAACAATATTTGACCATGTAGCTATAGTTACAGGCCACAGACAGCCAAGGGTACAGAAATTTAAAGACAAATGTAATATACAACTTTGCCCCGATTCTGTCTCCCTAGACAAACTCTGCTCACCACTTAAATCTAAGTGTTCCCTTGTCCTAGATAATTGACAAGCAGTGGGAGAAGGTAAAATCAAGTAGAAATTGAACACTGAACAGAAAAGGACCTCTTTTCCAAAAACAAAAATTCCATTTTATTGTGGAATGATGAAAATACCCCATTCTTTTGTTTAGATAAATTTCAACAGCATTTACGCTGATTTCCCCACAGGGAGAAAAAGAGACTATTTCTTTGAAAAGTCGTTGGCAGAAAAACACTCAAGTTCAAATTGGTTTCATCCTGAAGGTTTGAAGTAAAATAATTCTTTGTAAGGATTTATAAATAAGACATTCATTAATGAAGTTTCACAATATCACTTTGAAGTGAATACTACTGAATTCATTTAACTTGTGCTGAGAAACCTAACAGAGAAATTGAGCAATTAGACTTGTTCAGTGAAGGCATTTAAAAGTCTAGAGAATGAATCCAGGAACTCCCAGGGCCTCAGTCTCCATGTTGAAGGAGACAGATATGGAATCAGACGTGCGTCAGAAACAGGGAAAGGAATTCTGTGACCCAGGTAGAACGAGAAGTATAATCTAGACATCTAATTAGGGTATCACTATTCCCCATCTGGAACAGATGTCCAGTACATGTCACATCTGGAAGAAGAGGCTTCTGGGACGTGCATGAGTGCTTTCACGGAACTGAACATCTGCCCCGACCTCTTCTCCAGTTCCCAGGAACCTCAACACCTATCCCTACACTCCCCGCCCCAAGTCAGTGCTGCTATTAAACATTTCTGAGGTGAATGGCCTGAAAGCAACTTGGATATCAAAGGCTTCTCCCCCAAGGTCAGCCTAGCTTTGAGGTAACTCTGCCTGCCTCTGATTCCTCTCTTTCCACAGCCCAGCAACATTCAAACATGTCAGCTCATTGCTCATCCCCAAATCTAACCCATTTTTGTTGACATGTCCCTTTTAAGTCTTATCCAGGACCTAATGACAGTGCTTTGTAGTCTACTTCTTCAACGCTCCTTTCCTTCCTGTCTGTCCTTCTGCCTATTGCAAAGATTTCTGTTGTCGCGGCAGGAAGAACACCTTTACTGCCTGCCTATCACCCTCTGGTCCACGTTTCCTTTTCCCTAAAGTTTCAGGTCTGCTCCCCTGATGTCTACTTTCCATTTTCTTCTCTTTTACTCAGGCAAGCAAAGCTTCTCCAGAGGTCCAGTGACACAGACATTTTTCTTTTGCCTTTATGTCTGCTACAATCATACACCCCTCTAATTCTCTAATTTCCTTTCATGCTTTCAGAATCACTTCATCTACTAAATTTATTTTTTTAAGATTTTACTTATTTATTTGACAGAGATCACAAGTAGGCAGAAAGGCAGGCAGAGAGAGAGGGGGAAGCAGGCTCCCCACCGAGCAGAGAACTCCATGTGGGGCTCGATTCCAGGACCCTGAGATCACGACCTGAGCCGAAGGCAGAGGCTCAACCCACTGAGCCACCCAGACGCCCCTCATCTACTAAATTTAAACTGACCCTGATACCCCATTTCTTGTCCATGCTTTCCTTGTGCAATTACCCACACTAATTCAGTAAATATTTACTGATAATGTCCTATGTATAGAGCACCATATATAACAAGAAAGATACAAAGATAATTGAGATATGCATCCTGAACTTGACCATCTGTAGAGAAGTCAGATGCAAAGGGATAGCATAAATCCTTCTAATACACAAGGGATTCGGGATACCTGGGTGGCTCAGTCGTTAAGCAGCTGCCTTTAGCTCACATCATGATCCCAGGGTCCTGGGATTGAGCCCCCGATCAGGCTCCCTGCTTGGCAGGAAGCCTGCTTCTCCTTCTCTCACTCCCCCTGCTTGTGTTCCCTCTCTCTCTGTCTCTGTCAAATAAATAAATAAAATCTTTTTAAAAAATACAAAGGGGATTCTAAATGATAATAAATGATACTGATAAGGAGATATGGTCATTCAAAATCAGGGGCAATTACTTCTGAAAAAGAGGAACATTATCAAAATCAGGAAGATTTCATGGAAGAAGTAGCTTCTTAGTGTAGCCCGTAGACAGATATTTCAGCTATAGAAAGGTATTTCAGGTGTTAAAACTGTACCAGCAAAGGCAGGGAATGCGGAGGAAACCGGGATTAATAGGACAGTTTGGGCTGGCTAGAACATGGAGGGTAGAAAACCATGTTTGTGGAAATAACTATGGAGCCAAGTGTGCAGCACTGGAATGGTATGCTAAGGTGTCAGACTGCTGTTTTGAAGCCACTGAAAGCTTCAATGATGAGGAGTGAGACAATCTGGGCTGGCCTCTGGAAGATTAAGCTGGCATTGGTACCGGTGAAAACAAGAAGCAAGGAATATTTAGGAAACCATTATAACCAGCTCCAAGGGGGAAAAAGAATAGAGAACCTGGACTAGAGTAGTAACAGTGGGAAGGAAAAGGAAGAAACATCCAGGGAAGCGTCCAAACGTAGAATCAACAGAGGTTGGCAACACGCTGGATTAGCGGGGGAGAAAGTGACTCCAGGTTTTCCTAATAATGTCGGTACAAAGAGCCACTAGACAGACAGCTGCTTTTTTTATTCCATCCACAAATGCTTATTAAGCTCTTACTGTGTGACCAGAGCTAGGCAAGAAATCAGAGATACAGTAGTAAATGAAAATAGTCTCCTGCCATGAGGAAGCTGTCAATTTAAAAGAGCTAGATACGGGGGAAGTGTCGGAGATGCTGTGAAAGGAGCTCCCTCAGAATCCAGAGGGGCTGGTTAAGTCACTTGTGGCCAGAAAGTTTCCGGTCCAGAGACCAGGTTGTGTAAAAGCCAGCTGCACATGACCATATGCGTAACCACAGAGAAGCCCGCCTCCTCTGAGAACATTCCTTTCCAGCTCCTTGGGTGCCTGCGTCTCAGCTTCAATGGAAATGAAAACAAAGACTACACTGAATTCTTTCTTTCATTGTTCATTGTTACCTAAAAACTGTCATTTCCATTGCACTTGTATTAGGTAATAGTATCAGGTGATGTCACATGGGGTGGGGAAGGGAGAGAACTGGCAGCCCAATGCAGGGCAAAGAGCTCTAAATTCAGAGTCAGTAAACCAGACTTGTTTTTTGGCTCTCCCACTGACCAGTGGGGTCAACTTTACCAGGTATAAAAACTTCTCTTGGTCTCAGTTTTCTTATTCTTAAAATGGTGACTTCAAGAAAAAAATCTGCTTTACTTATATCACTTTGTATTGTAGAGATCGAAAAAGAAGTATAAAAGCAATTTGCAAAACATAAAATATTATTAGTTATCAACTATTACTAAATATATTTCTTTTAGTCCCGATTCCTCCAGAGAGCGAATGACACACTCATGTTAGATTAAAGCAGAGTTTTTTACAAAGAGACTGCTTACAAAGTACAGGCAGGGTCCTGGGAGAACACAGTACTCCGGGGCAGGTAACATCAGAGGAGCTGTTCCCACGCGTGGGATGAAAGAGATAAGAGGCATGAGGCTCGTAGCAGGGATTGGGAAAGACAAAGTGCTATCAGTTGGAGAAGGCTGTCTGCAGCCAGCAGAGCAAAGAGGAAGCCCAGATAATAAATACCTCAGTCATGCTCTTTCTTCCATCTAATCAGCTTCCAGGGTCCCTTGGTCAGAGCCAACCAGAAGACAGCAAGAGAGAGATCAGAGCTGAGGTAGTCTGTCTAGGTCAGGCTCTGGGGTCAGCAAGTTGAGTGGAGAAGTATCTGACCCAACATCAGTAAGCATCTATCAATCATCTGCAGTGAATGCGAGAATCACTGGTGGAAGCTTGCTAGCAAAGAAAGTGCAATGTGATGTTTTCCCGAGCAGCCCACGGATTCGCACGTATGTGGTCAACGGACACATTTTTGAGAACACTGAAGTAGATAGGTTAATTTCTAGATAGATTAATAAGTGATTCCTAGGAGCTTAATCAAGTTCTCTTCCCTCGGTCATGGAGGGGGGTGGGAATCTTAGGAGTAAGGTCAGATTAACCCACCAGGAAAGAAGGCATTTTCTCCTCTTCCCAAGTGCCTTGTATATCTTGGAGACTGGTGTGTAAACGATGGGGGGTTGTGATTTTGCTAGGACTTACCACCTGGCACGATTCAAAAGAACTCTAACACCTTCCTTTGCTTCTAATAGGACCCAAATCAACCCAGAAGAGAGTCTGGTCACAATGCTGTGTCTTCGTGCATTTGTTTCAACCAATTATACAGAATGTCACTCCCACAGGGAAGAGTTTTTAATTTTTGACAGGATCCTATTGCACTAAAAATCACTGTGGTTTCTCTGTCTTTGTATCCCTACTACCAACACACTGAGTCAATGGTAAGTGCTCAGTAAACATGACTGAGCACTGGACAGAAAGGAAAAAGGAATGCAGTTTAAATTTATATTGTAAAGTCTATTATTTGTTTCTTTTAAAAAGCAAAAAAAAAAATTATCTTAAAAAAACTTTCTTTGGAACTTTCACTTAAAACCAAATCCACGGGATGCCTGGGTGGCTCAGTTGGTTAAGCATCTGTCGTTGGCTCAGATCATGATCCCAGTGTCCTGGGATAGAGTCCAGCTTCAGACTCCTTGCTCAGTGGGGACCCTGCTTCTCCCTCTGTCTGCAGCTCTCCCTGCTGTGCTCTCTCTCCCTGACAAATAAATAAAATCTTTCTTAAAAAATAAAAAATAAAAATAAAACCAAATCCAACAAAAGTCCAAACAAATTTTTAAGACTATATGCAGTTGCAATGTTCCTCAAGGTAATTAGTGGGTCCCTGGGAAAGAGAGCCTCTTCTCAGGCTCCCACCTACTGTTTTGTACTTCTATGTATCTATTATTCAACGTAACTGCAATTTTCTTAGAAATGATAAACTTGTTGCAAATGACAAGATCTCATCCTTTTTATGGCTAAGTAAAATTCCATTTTATACATCTATTTCTATATCTCATATCTTCTTTATCCATTCATCTATCAATGGACACTGGGCTGCTTCCATATCTTATCTATTATAAATGTTTTTGTTTTCTATGAATAGCACTATATGGGGACTGATGATAGCTACACTTGCGGTGAACATAGCCTAACACTTACTGAATCACTATGTTGTGCACTTAAAACTAATGTAACATTGTCAACTACACTCAAAAATAAAAGAAGAAGAAGAATGCAGTGGCAGGGTCCAGGGGAGGAGGAGGTGGAGGAGGAGGAGGAGGGGGATGAGGGAGAGGAGGAATGATAAAGTTGTAAAGATAATGCCACAGTAGAAATGCAGGTTTCTCTTTTTTAAGTCTTTCCATTTATTTTGTCAAGAATCTGTTTTCATACACATGTAACTCAAAAACAAACAAACAAACAAACAAATCTTAGCAACTAGATTACACAGCTTCAGCCTAAAAGTGAATTCATTTCTTTTCGGCACACACTGCGCATGCAACACCTGTTCCCTGCAGAAGATATTAAGCATTTTGTGCACACCTACACATATTTTGGGAGCAGGAATCACAGCTGTTTGTAATTTAACTGTAACTGTAATCCCAAGTGTGAAACAGAACTAAGAGAATTATGAGACATTAAAATAAGGAATTATGCAGATGATTCTTTCTTGGTAAGACCTCAAGAGTGCAAAATAAAGAAAAAGTTACTTATTTAATCATTTATAAAAAATATTGAGTGCAACTTTATTGTTTTCTGAATATTAATAATGTTTTTGAGATTTCCTTCTGTAGGATGAAACAGGCTACCACCACAGGAGAACTTTTCCCACTTTGATATCAATCCTAAAGAGAGATAATAATTAGTTTCTAAACTTTTAAATGCTCCCATTTCATTTGAACTCCTAGCCAGTGAAAGTGAGATGTTTGTTATCTATCATCACAAGGAATTCCAAATAAAGGAGGCTCCAGGTCTGATTAATTCAGAAGTTCAATCACATTCTTGAAGACCCAGTTTCTGTCCATGTTTTTACTCATTCATCTAAATGTCCGTACTGAAAAGAAGACAGTGGGTCAGTCAGGATTATCTGAGAAAGGGAACAAAAAATATACTTATCTGTCTGTCTATCTATCTATCCATCTATCCATCTATTCTTTGACCAATCGATCTACTGATCAATCTATCAGTCTATCTATTGACATATCTAGAGAGATGTCAAGCAATTGGCTTATGCAGTTGTAGGAGGAAGCTGGCAAGTCTGAAATCTGCGGGAAATGACAACAGGCAGGAAACTCATGGGCAGAAGCTGATGTTGCAGGCTTGAGGCAAAATTTCTTCTTCCTCAGAGAAAGAGTTTTTCTCTTAAGATCTTTTGGGTTTTTTTGTTTGTTTTTGTTTTTTTAAGATTTTACTTATTTATTTGACAGACAGATCACAAGTAGGCAGAGAGGCAGGCAGAGAGAGAAGGGAGGAAGCAGGCTCCCCGCTGAGCAGAGAGCCCGATGCGGGGCTTGATCCCAGGACACTGGGATCATGACCTGAGCCGAAGGCAGCAGCTTTAACCCACTGAGCCACCCAGGAGCCCCTCTCTTAAGATCTTTTGACTAATTGGAAGCCCACCTAGATTATCAAATAGACTCTCCTTTCCCTAAAGTCAGCTGATTATAGATGGTAACCATGTCTACAAAATACCTTCACAGCAACGCCTAAATTAGTGTTTAACTGAAGAACTGGGTACTCTAGCCTAGCCAGTCGACCGACACACAAAACTAGCACAGACTGTTTCTTCCTTGAGCAACTCTTATGAGCAAAGGAGACTTTCCCTGAAGCATATCAATCTCCTTTGGCCAGTGCTGGGATTCACACTCTTCATGAAATTGATCCCTTGCAGGGTGAATTAAATCAAGACTAGTTTAAGCCAGTTGGGTTTTAGGTGAACCATAGAGAGTCAGTGTAGATGCCCGCACTTGGTGTGGGCTGTGCCACATGGAAGAAGGGGAACGTTACTGTTGGGTAGGCAAAGAGAGTTATCAGAACATAGTAGGAGCTCAATACAAATTTGAATGAGGGAATAAGCCAATGAGTGACTAGTGATGCATGATGAGGATAATGAGTACTGGTGGTTATCTCCAACTACACATGCCAGGCAACACATGACTTCATCAGGTAAACAGTGTATATACTGTATGCATGACATATGCCTCTTGTTTCCATGATATCACATTCACATCTCTGCCACACACTGCTAGGCAGTGTCACTCAAAAAGACTAAGTGAATGCTGACTGTGCTCAAGGGGATAAACTGGAAAAGAAAGGAAGAAAAACATGATTCTAAGTTTACAATCTAATTTAGTACCAAATGCAAAAGCTTTCATGTTGCTGTACTTAAACCCTTAATTCTAGAACACACACCAACATACTGTTTTCGATAAATAAGATTATACTTTAGAGAAATCTAGGAAAGCAGAGACCCTTGCCTGGGGACTATGCATTTCTCCAGGGAATCCCAAGTTGTGTTCCAAAAAAAATTTTTTGCTTTTTTTGTTGCACTTTTTTCAGAGTTCTTTATGTTTAACTGTTTTGTTAAACCAAGAGTTTTGACCAAGAGTCTGCGTTTGTATGACATGTTATATATGAACAAGATGGAGATATGTTCAGAATCAATGGAACACCGATTTATCTCACACCCCTTGGACATGCACACAGATGTGCACACACACAAAACCACCACCACACCTAGCTGCCTTTACTGTTTTCTCACCACCTTAATAATTAGGGACTGTGTTATATTCCTTCCATATTAATTTTGCAGAGAAAATACTCAGGTGGTCAACAAGAAAATATTCTCTTTCAGTGGTCTAAAATTCAAATTTATTAAAAAATATTATCAGAAACTTGTAAGGAACTCCCGTGAAAAAGAGGAAGTCTATGACTAACTTCTCCTTCTTAAGCACTTTGAAAATCACTTCCCCTTCCTCTCTCTTCTTTTTCTGTGGCTCCTGGCCGACTTCTGCCATATATTAGTCTTGTAACTCTGGACAGTCCTTTACTCTTTCTAAGATTTAGTTGATTTTTTTCCATGCAAAATAGGAAGAACAATAGTTTTCCAAAATGCCTTAGAAGTTTCTAGATCTCTGTTTCCAACTTTGTATTTTTTTCCCACTAAAATGTGATATTCTGGAGGGCAGGAATTATGCCATTTTCACTTTTATCCCTTGGTGCTCAAAATATTTTGGCAGGTTGAAGTAATGAAATATTCATCAATTAATACTTGTACCCCAAGTGTTTTTAAAGCATTTCTCTCTACCAACATATTTTCTAATTATTCACTTGAGATCTCTCAATAGAGACTTTTGTATTGTCCTCCATAATTATTCCACCCAAGGAAAGTGTGTTGGGTGGGAAATTCTTGAGAAGACTTGTTTGGAAACTTTCTTTTAGTCACCACGTGTTACTTTTAGCTAAGCTTGGTTTAGGCATGAATAAGACTGCTAGAGGAGGCTTGTGCAATGTAGGAAGTTGCTAACAAATACATATGATCATTATATTCAATATGTATTGACAATCACCATATATGGCCTGTCATGATATGGTGGTTATCAAGAGGTTTGAATAAGAAGTTGAATATTTTACTGGAAGACTTAGATTCCCTTGGGAAAACAGCAAAAATTTATTTACTTTGTGTAGATCAATGGAATATAGGAAAAGCAGTGGTTATTGAATGAAACTTTGATGCACAAATATTTCCATGACACCAAAACAAAACAGACAGGAAATGTGGTAGGTTTGTATTTTTTAAAATGTATGGTTCAAACAAAATAACTCTTCTTTGATTAGTCAAAAGGTTTTGTGAAAGTGCTTAAACTATCAAAGGCCATTTCATGAGATTTAAGAGAGAGTCTGATGACCTGGAAGTAGAACTAGGGCTGAGAAAGGCAAACCAGGACCAGAAAAGGGATGTCATAGGGGTAAGGGGTGTCAGAGTGGGGCCACAGAGGACAAAAGGAGTGAGAAAAATTCCAGGAACAGGTGTGTAAGGAGGGATATAAGCAGCCCAGGTTCAACATTGGGATACCTAAGGAGTGAGAACAGGGTCTTTAATGCTGCCATCTTGAATTTACTTCTTAGAATTTTGAGCAAATGGAGGGGATTAATATTCTTGATTTAATTGCCTGTTACAGACCAAAAGGAAATAGTGTGTTAAAATGCAATCACTATGTCCTTTTTGATACAGAAAGATAGAGGCCCTAATGCCACAAGAACTGGTTTTTAAGACTTTTGGAAAGCATTGAGATCTCCTTGTCAGTTTCCAAATCTGAAGTGAGAAACTTTCCAAAAATGCAATGGTAAAGGGACAGGGAGTATATTTTAACTTGCTAGACTGCAAGGAAGCAGGAAACATTTTTCTAGTAGTGTGTTGTCTATGCAGAGAAAGTTAAACTACTTCGTTTCCCTACAAATTGAGAAGAGGGATTTGTAATTGTATGGTGGGCGGTGGGCCCTGAAGTGGGGAGGAGAGGACATCTGGTGTGGTACATCACTGTTCCACCCACCCGGGAGATGAGTGGGAAGAGTGAAAACCTGCCTCCCTTGCTTTGAGTTTGACTTCTAGATTACAGTCACAGAAAATGCAGGCAGCCCTTGGCCAATTGTTGTTTGAACTCAATGGAATTAGAAATGTACATGCAAACCTAATACAGAGTGCAATTGGACATCTGTAAAGTCAACCTGGTTTTTGTTTTTTGTTTTTCCTAGATTCCATGGGATTTGGAGTTCTGGTCTCTACCTTCAGGTTTCCATCTGTGGTATGACATAATCTCCAAAGATACGGCTAAGAGAGCTTTGCCCCTTACATTAAAGCCCAAATATGTCATTCTAGGCATTATGTAATACTCTCCTATTGGAAGTACTTGAGATAATGTATATGAGTGTGTTCCATAAACTGTAAAGCGCTGTCTAAATATATGTTCTGTGGCAATTGCATGGTTAAACCAAGCCTCACAATGAAAAAAGAATTGTGACAGAACTGCAATTCTCAGTGTCTGGAGCCCACTTCCAATTAGGTTTACAGTTTCATCAATTTGCTATTTAATTGTTTTAAGCCACCCAAGTGCCAGGCAATAGTCTTGTCCTCTTTCTTCAATACAGCGTCAGCACAAAAACTTGAAGAAGTTTAATATAAATGTTGACACAGAAGCAATATTTTTGTTTTTAGGGCATAAAATAGCAGATATTTGGGGAAATGCTTTTAACAGGTTTTGATATCTGGCTAAGTCCATCGCTCTCCCCAGCTGTCTGCCTCGTCTGTCACCCTCAGCTTCCTTCCACTTCTCCAAGGAGCCTTAGAAAAACACTCCTCACTGATATCAGTTGCCCCAGCAGTCTCCAGGCACAGTCAAGGCATTTAGAAGAGGCCCATGGTCACCTTATTTTTAGACTCTTACTGACTTAAAAAATTAAGATATACCCTAATAGGTTTAACAAAATTATGACTTTTTTTTTATGTTTACACTTAAATGAATTCCCTTAAGACACATAAATAGATACATCGACAACTTAAGTTGATGCGTTAAAGTTTGATCCACTGGGCACAAAGATGAATAAGACAATATCTTCCTCAAGGAATTCTCAGTCCAGCAAACTGAAGTATTATATGATAAATAATCGCATATAAGTGTTGATAGGGTCATGCAACCAGAAAGTCTTTAATGAGTATGCTTTTCTCATAGACAATGTCAAAACCCTGACATGCTTTCTCCGTGTGGAAACCTCCACCAAGAGGCAGTCTTCATCCCTTCCCACTCCTGAGCTCACCGGTCTGGCTGCTTGCCCTCGCCAGGCAGCCGTGCCCAGCCCATCGGCCCATCGGCCCATCAGGGTTGCCAGATTGCCGGCCACAGCCTTACCCTGGTTCTTTCTGCTGCAGCTCTCAAGGAGACGGAGAGCGTTGCCATCCCACAACCAGGAAAGACCCATTTCCTCCTGGTCCATCAGCAGGGCTGAAGCTTTTTTTCAAATTGGCTCTTTCATTTGGAAAGCTCTTTTCATGTTCAAAACACTAGCGAGTACAAACTGTTGCTAAATTAGGTAAACCATAGAGCAATGTGTCTCACTAGAAAAAAAAAGTTGGTATTGCTCTTCTGTTCCAGTCTGCACAGATCACACTCAACATCCTCATGGTAGTGGAGCACATTACTGTCTAAGAGAGAGAGAAGGATGGAGAGACAGAGGCTACAATCAAAAGAAGTCAGTTTTCCCTTCTGAAAAACTCCATTTTGAGAAGACTCTGACTCTCCACAAATCCTAGTTCCTGCTTGCACGTTGTAATGTCTCAACACACCTGCAGATCCTTTGACCTAACGAGGCTCCTCCCCATCCCGTGATTCACGCCACGTGCCCTATTTATCTCCAGTCTTACCAGCAGCTCAGAACAATTGGGAGACTCAGAGATTCAATTCTGAAAGACAAGCCTCATCATAATGGAAAATCCAATTAACTTTAGATACAGGAGCTGCATTCCAGCAGCAGCAGTGTAATTTTGCCTTCTATGAAAATGGTTGAGCTGTTCATTAGGTAGCATGTCAGAAATTAAACAAGGCCAATTATTTTCCTTGTCTTGAGATCTAGCATTATCTGGGGAATTAGAAGACTGACTGCGGACATCCATTTTAACTAGATATAATTCCGGGCATCTTTGTTTTTCACTGTGTTATCTTTTCTTATATGTCCTGGTGTGAGGGAAAATAATTATCTCTGGGGACTCCAGACTGAACTCCTGTTCAATGGTTTGTAGATTATGAAATGATGATGTTGATAGTGTTGATGTCATTTTTAGCTTTCCTAAGTGAAAACTGATATTAAAGAGTGATGTTATCATGCTTACACTCTCAGCTGCTTTGTGAGAGAAGTAAGAAAGCGATTGTTATCCCTGCTTCCAGGGAGATAAACTGGAGGCCACATGACTTGCTGAAAGTTTCCTATATGATTATTGGGAGAGCTGAAAACAAAAGACAGGTCTTGACACCCAGCTCACTGTTCAGCTTCCAGACTACGCTTTCTCACTTTGGCAAAGCTAACAAGCCCTAAGTTTCTATTGCATGTCTTCTTTTTATTGCTTTTTGCACATTTGACTGACTCGCAATCAAAAAAAAAAAAAAAATCTTTTTTACCACGAAATTCTAAAGGATAGAAACATGGTAAAGACATGACCCCTGCCCTCTAGGGGGTTAAAACAGGACCACAAATGCCGAGCAGAGAAGTGATCACTAGCATATCAGACATACAAGAAAATTAGAGTCTTTTTGAAGGTGGGTAAAATCTAAGTGTAGGTGTGTGTATACATACTTACAAAGGTGAGAGTGGCATGGAAGTGAAAGGACATCCCATTTGGTTGGGGGTAAAGGAAAATCAGAGAAGCATAGGAGAAAGGGGGGAGGGGGATGGGGGGCTGCCTTCCCCTCACCTGTGCCTGCTTTTGGTTTAGCCAGCATCCCCTTCCCTAGGCAGTTTCTCCAACTTAGTGGTGTGCATCAGACTTACTCAAGCAATTTCTTTAAAATGCAGATTCATGGGCTCCATCCCAGATATCCAGATGCCATATGGGTCTGCAGGGGTTCCTGCAATCGGCAGTTTTCCGCAGGTCTCCTGTGGCTGTGAACCAAGCTGGGAAACAGTGCTGTAAGATCACGCCACTTGCTTGTTTTAATAAGGGAGAGCACGGACTTGGAAGGTAAGGATGATGTAGGAGTCCACAAAAGGCGGTCCTTGCAAACTCTGCCTTATATGTGGAAGAGGAGGACTGGAGGAGGAAAGAAAGAGAGTACTAGGCGATTCATTAACAGCCCTCATACAGCTCAAGTGCTCTTGGACACAGCCCCACCTGCCTGCATCAGAGAAATCTGACTCATGACAGAGCTTCCCCTTCCTCTGTCCATCTCCGGCATTTCCTCTGACCCTCATATTATGCTCCATCTGGGGCATGGGCTGTTCTCATTTTCCGTTTATGAATAATTGGGGGCTATATTTAGGCAACTCCAGTCATTAGGTACCCATATTTCTGTATACAGCCTATAAGGTTTTATTTTTTTAGAATTCCAGAAATTCGGGAGCAAGAAAGCTCTTAATATTAGGTCACTTAGTCAATTACCTCCTTTCCTGCCTAATGCAAGATTATTCCCACTAGCCCTGTTTCCAGTGCTCTGTTGCCTATTTTTAAATGTACTAGCTGATGGTGATTCTGCCACTCCCCTCAGGAGACCATTATCCTGGCTCACCATTCTCAGTGTCAGGGGGCTTCCCTGGTAATTAGCTCTAACTTGCTATTTCTTCCCCTTCCCATTATCCTCAGTTATCAATTCCCTTGTAACAACATTATTTCTCTCACATTCATTATATATTTTTAGATCATTTCCACAGTTCCATAAGCCCCTGTTAAAAAGAGTTGAGCTAGTTGGTAGCAGCCCATGTCTTAATCAGAATCACTGTGGAGAATGAAAATGGAGCGAAAGGGAAGGGTCCCTGGGCTCTGCGGTTGGCAGCCATGTGGTAGGCAGCCGCGCACTGCACTGTCTCGTGCCTGCAGCTCCAGGCTCATCCACAGTGGTTTTATCAGTGTGAGGCCACCCTCCTCCACAAAGCAGTGTCTCTTGGAGCACAATATGTCTAGGTCGTATGAAGGTGTATAAGAAAAGGCCGTTTCATGATCTGAAAAACTGGGATGAGACTGCCTACACTTCATTAGATTTCTAGGAATGTTAAATGAGACCAGGTACGCAAATAATTTAGCAAAAGCTCTAGCGTGCACTAAATAGAATAAAATCTTGAGACACATCTGTGTGTTCAAACGAATATACATTTGGAAGTCCAATAAACCTCATTCCATTTTTAGCTTTGTCACTCGCTGGTTGTATGACTTCATCAACACGTATGTGCAGTAATTTATCATATAGCATTATATAACATCAAGATTTCTTGAGGGAAGGTATTGCGTCTTATTCATCTTTATGCCCAGTGTACCTGCTTAAATATATCAACTTAAGTCGTTTGACCTCCCTGAGGCTCAGTGTTCCCTTCTGTGCAATGAGTGCATATTGCCTACCTCTGTGTCACACACATGTTATGTCCCAGCTCACATCTCCTTAGCTTGCTTTTTTTTCCCCCTGCAGCCACTGCTGCAGCTACCACATGGGCACAGAAATAGCCTGATGACACTTCACCTTAGCAGTGTCCTGAAGAATCCTGCCATCACCTAAGGGAGTCTGGATCCCATCACCCGAGCAGCGGTTCTCACTATGGAGATTTGGTTGTCACAACTGAGGGCGGGAAGTGCTGTTGGCATCTGGCAGATAGAGGCCAGGCTGTTCACATCTTACAAGGCACAGGGTAAGAGTGTTGCTGTTGAGAAACCCTGAAGAGGAGACACTACAAAAGCCTTATCTGTGGAAAACACCTCATAAGATATGCTCCTCTTCTCACATTCAGACCCATCCCCTTCATTGCTCCAGACTGGACTCATCAGAAGGTTATTTCTCTGCTGTATAAGGGCTATGTACTAAACAGCCAGCAGAACCATACATTGTTTCCTACCCTGTGGAGTAAGGGCTACAATGATAGAAATGTATAATGATAGGAATATTTAGGTCATAACACCAACACAGGATATTATATACTCCCTGCTCCAAGAGAAAACAGCACAACTAAAGAATTGCAAGTCATGGGGTGCCTGGGTGGTTCAGTCATTTAAGCGTCCGCTGTTGGCTTAGGTCATGATCTCAGGGTCCTGGGATCGTGCCCCACGTCAGGCTCCCTGCTCAGCAGAGAGTCTGCTTCTTCCTGTGCCCCTCCCCCAATTTGTACTCTCAATGTCTCTCTCTCTCTCTCAAATAAATAAGTAAAATCTTAACTATAAAAAAAATTGCAAGGCAGAAAGTAGGGGAACCAGTATGGGAATAGATTATGAAAGTGCTCACATATGAGGTTAGAGTCTAAGGCTGGAGAGGGGAAAGTTTATAGACAATGGGACACTCTTCTGTGATATGGGGTTCAATGTCTTAGCAAGAAAAAAGTGGGCCCTAATACACTACTGGGATTGTTTCTTGAAGCTTGGATCTTACAAAAGTAAACCAGGTGTAGAACTGCCTTAGCAGAGAATTGGGGAAGAGGTTGAAAGGCTCAGGGAACACTGTGGTGGATTAATGTTAAATCAAAGAAACCACCACCTGGCCATGCTCCCTGAGAAGGTCCAGAGGACACTTCTGGCCCACTTGGTCAATAAAGAATGTATGGTGAAGGAAAGCACCAGCACTGTAGAGAAGCTTGGTTGTCATGCTGTTGACACTGGGAGGTAATACGTTAGAAATGGATTCTCTGGTATTACCAGAATGGGTAGGATTCTAAAATAGCTGAGATTATTTTGTCTTTACAGAGAGAGTGGATATAATTATTGAAATGGGTTGGATGGCCAGAGTGACAGAGTGCCTTGACCCACAGGGATGTGTGACAATTATTAATTGATCCTAGGAATGAGATAGAAGAGCAACCAATTTGAGTTTTGTCTAAGTTGTATAACCAGAAGTTGAAATCTAGCAAGCAAAAAACTGGTGTCAGCCACCACGATGGAAAATCATGAGCACTCACTCATTTTCTAGATCTAAGTCAATTCTCAGACTCAGAACCCAGTCTCAGATCCAGAACCCATTGACCGATGAAGAGGCTGGGTCCTTTTGAGGAAGTACCCTGCATCACCATTACAAATATATATAATAAATATCCCCTAAACCTTCCCCAAAGTATCTGGAACCAGTTATCAGAATCAGTATGTAATGGGGAAAGAATGCCCAGACTATTCAAGAGCTCCTGGGCACCAGGGCTGAGCTGACTCTGACAGCAAGGCATCTGAAGTGCCATTGTGATCCTTCATTAGAGAAAGGTTTATATAAGCCAGACAATGAATGGAATCCTGGCCCACATCCATCTCCTAGTGGCCCCCTGTGTCCACAGACCATACGTGCAGTTATTACCCATTACCTTAGTGCAATCAAGATTGGTTCCTTGGAATAAGGAACTAATTAGCTACGGAATAAAAGCTACTATGTTTGAAAGGGGTAAGGGAAAGTCCCTAAAACTGCAGTGCTACATCACAAGAGGAACTGCAGAAACTAGCATCACCGTCAAAGATTTGAAGGATGAAGGGGTATCACCCTTCGATTCACCTGTTTGGCCTCTGCGAAAAGCTAGAGGGATCATGGTGAATGACAGTGGGTCAAAATAGAACCAAGTGGTAGCCACAATCACAACTGCTATGGCAGATATGATACCTGACTACAACCAATTATCACAATTTCTGGCACGTAATACGAAGCTTGTGAGCAGACAAATGTATTTTTCTCAATCCCCATAAGTAATAAAGATCAAACACACTTTCTGGTCATGTCGAAAAGACAGTAGTATGCATTGACTGTCTTACCTTAGGACTAGGTTAAATCTCCAGCTCTCTGTCATAATATAGTCTACAAAGATCTTAATGGCCTTGATATTCCACAGAATCAGCCTGGTTTCTGGTTGACAGCACTGGTGGTGTCATGTGATTGGACCTGGTGAACTGGAAGAGGTAAGTATTTAGGGTCCCATGGTCAGACACATACACGCCGTAGTTTAGATGATAAAACCTTCAAAGTTCCAAGGACCTACAACGTGAGTGATGTTTTTGATGATCCCAAGAAGCAGAACATGTGCGGGAAGTCGAGTTCAACATAAATGACAAACTGTTGCACTTGCCCCTCCTACGACTAGGAGAGACGCACTGCACAGTAGGCTTCTTCAGGTACTGGTGTCAGCACATACCACACATGGAAATACACTGTGGACCATTTAGTGGTGCCTTGGAAAGCTGTGTGATATATGCTGCCCAGAGCAAGAGAGAATCCTGTCGCAGGTCCAGACTGAAGTACAAGCTACCCTGATGCTCAGGCAGGATGACCTAGTTGATGGATGGTGCTAGAGGTAGCCTTTGTGGGTTACGATGCTATGCAGAATCTCTGTTAAACCTCAATATGAGACTCCTGGCTTCTGGAGCCAGATCAAATATTCAAAGGCAGAGATCCTTCACCTCACATGCTTTGGGGCCCTAGTAGAAGCTAGAACATCAAGTGTGACTATGCAGCTGGAGCTGCGTATGGGGAATGAGATTATGAGATCCACAGTCATCTGGTCATCCAGGAAAAGATACAGTCACTTCGTGATATAAATAGTACATTTGGGATTGTGTTGAGTAGGTCCAGAGAGCACAAGTAAATTGCATGAGCACGTGGCCTCAACAGTCACGTGACTTTCCTCTGTTGCACCCATACTGTCATGGAGGCTTCCCTATGACTAACTCATAGAGGAGAAAATATTTGAGCCTGGTTCACAGATGGATTAGCCCAATATATTTATGATAAATGAAGATAGACTGCCACCACAATTCAGTCCCACGCAAAGGTGACCCTGAAGGGCACCAGAAAAGAGAAGTTTGCCCAGTTGCATAACTCTGGGCCACACAATGGCTATACAACTTGTCCACAGGGGGGAAACTGCCTAAAGCACAGATACACACAAACTTTTGGGCTTACAGAGAGCTTAGCTGATTGGTCAGGATTTTTGAAAGGAGCACAATTAGGGACTTAAAAACAGATAAGGAAGTTTGAGGAAAAGGTTTGTGGATAAATCTTTGGCAGAGGGCCCAAAGCATGAAGGGATATTGGTGTCTTACGTTAATGCCTACTGGAGACCCTTCTAGAGCATCCAGAGAGGCACTGGGCAATTAGAAGAGGTTGACTTGTCTAGTGACTTACCAGTCAGCCTCTGACCAGTCCCCCAAGTGCTTGCACAGTAGTCTCATGAAGGAAACAGGCTTGGTGACAGGAATGGAGGCTATGCATTGACCCGACAACATGAGCTCTCTCTCACTAGGGCTGATCTAGCTATTGCTCCTGCTGAATTTCTAAGCTGCCAGCAGCAGAGACACAATATGGTGCCTCAATATAGAAACATCCCTCAAGAAGGCCAATCTCTTCTTGACAAGTTAGTGACACCCTAGAAAGGCAGCAATATATCCTTGCCAGAATTTACACTGACTTTCATTATGACTTTGCCTTTTCTATCCAAGCTGCCTCAGCTAGCATCATCTGAGGCTTGAGGAGTATATGATTTACCATCTTAGAATCCCAATAAAATCAACTCAGACCAAGGGACATATTTTACAATAAAGGTAAGTGAAATGAGTGCATGACTAGAGAATCCTCAGATCCCACCACATAGCACATCACTGTGAAGAAGTCAGCCTCACAGAATGATGGAATCTTCTATTTGAGGCCAAGCTAAGGAGCTTCCTTGGGGACCACATTAGGTCGAGTCCTGTCCTCTAGGACTCTGTATATCTAGAGAACCTCTAGCCAATATATGGTGAAGTGTATCTAGAATACCTAAGTCCGAAAACCAAGGAGTAGAAGTAGAATTAGCTCTTCTCATCAACACTCCTAGAGAGACACTCTCAGAATATTTGCTTCCCATTCCTGTAACCTTAAGCTCTGCTGAATTAAGATTTGAGTCCTGGTACTGGGAGTGAAGATGGAGGGTAGGGGAGGAGGCTTCCACCAGAGAACACCGAAGGACAGAAGGACTTCCACTAAATTTAAGCTAAGACTACTGGGACCCAGTCAGTTAAAGCATATGACTGTTGATTCTGGCTCAGGGCATGATCTCAGGGTCAGGAGATCAAGCCCCACATCGAGCCCCATAATGAGCTCTGTCCTCAGCACAGAGTCTCCTTTGGATTCTCTCTCTCCTTTCCCTCTGCCCCTCCCCTCACTCATTCTCTCTCTCTCTCTCTCCCTTTCTCTCTCTAATAAATAAATAAATATCTAAAAATAAAAAATATAGCTATGACTACTATTTTGTCATTTAGGGCTTTTCAAACTAATGGATCAGCAAAGAAGGGAGTTGACACACTGACCCTGATGACCGCTCAGAAATTAAGTTATTTGCTACACAATGGTGGTTTGAAGGAATAAATCTCTAAACCCACACAATTCACCAGGGCTTCTCTCCCTGCTTCCATGAAATTTCCGCAAGCACAGCCTAACAAAGGTGAAACAACTAAGAGATCCAATCCCTGGGGATTAATGTGCAAACTCAGAAATCTAAGGAAGTGAACACCTCCTGGTGCAACCTTTGACCAACAGAGGCATGGAAACTGGTGGATAAATGCTTTTCCCCTCCTACCTTAAGTGGATCATTCTGAGGTACAGCCTACGTACTTCTTCAAATGGCCCCGAGGTGGTTTAAGCCCTAGTTGCCCATGTTGGTAACCAACACAGTAAGGTACCTGGAGACTGGATTTCCTTCCTTCCCCATTTTACTCTTCCAAGTAGCCTCGTCTAGTTCTCTGTGATAATTTTCCCCAAATAAACTACACCAAGTCCATGTCCCAGGCTCTGCTTTTTAGAAGAACCCAAGCTAAGACATCTCTTAAAGTATTATTGTGAATATCTAACAAAAGAGCCTACAGCTGGGGTAGACTACTGGAAAAAAGTACAAGTTACTTAAATACATCCCGGCAAAATTTCTGAGTCCCAAGGATAAAGATAAAATCCTTCAAGCTTCCAAGCAGAAAATAACTGTAATAATAATAACAGTTCACCTGCAAAGGGGAAAAGAAATCAGGCCAGTACAGAAATATCTCATCTGTTACACCAAAAGCTAGAAAACAGTAGTGTTTGCAAAGGACTTACCCAAAAAGAATGTGACTCCATGATCCTTTAGCCAATCTACCCTGGTATGTCAGCAAGATACAGACATTTTCAGATAGGTAAGGATTTCCAAAAGTCCCACAACAGCATACACCATCCAGAAGCATCCCTCAAGAAAATCTCTAGCCAGAGGAAACTGCAAAAAGAACAAAACAAGAAAATGGAATACATGGTGTATTAAAAGTGGTAGTAAACATTGAAACCAGTAAAATGTATAGGTAAGGCTAGCTATAATGACAATGTTCTTTAACTTTCAATAGTTAAGAAAAGTTCTTAAAATAGAAGTCTAATACGAAAAACACAAGATTACATATTCAATGTGCGAACCACAGTGCCAGGGACGTGGTAGGCATTGAAAAACAATTAGTTCTCTTCCCTGTTATTTCTTGTTGGCATTTTGAAACACACATGATAATGGATGACATAGCTGAAGAATGAATAATGTCAGAAAAAAATTTGTGCTTCATTCACCCAGCATAAGATGTATCTGCCTACTTTTTTTCGACTTGCCCAATTTTCATGGAGAAAAATTGTAGTTTTTCTACAATGCAAAAGCCCTCAATTTCTTGTTCCTTTTTATTGACCTATTTGTTTAAATAGTAAGACTCTAGAACAAATGCCTGCTACCACAGTCAGCTCTGTGAAACAGACTCAGACTAGATCGCTGTGCGCCTCAGTTTCCCCTTCAGTAAAAGGTGACAAATGTCCTCGTTTTCTTTCTACAGGAGCCTCATTGGGATGGAAGTAGGCGGGTGAACATAACTGTGGAAGACGTGGTCCATACACATACATAAGTAGAGGACAAAAGAGCAGGTACATAACAGAAGCACGTGGTACAACACCATCTATCCACACTTAGTCTGCTCCCCAAAGCTGATGCTATCGATTCTGAACAAAGGACTTGGATGGCCTGGTTTTCTCTGGCTACCCTTCCTTTCGTTTTCTTTCACTCTCTTTACATTACAAACTGTGCTCATTAATACCCTATTTCACTTTTTTTTCCCTTTTCAACATCCAACACGTGAATCATCATTGAGTTAGAAACAGTGCTTGAAAGAAATGCGAAAACATACAAATAGATCTGTTGCAAGGCTCTGGAGTAAATTTTCAGACTGACTCCGTGCAACGGACAGAATTAACTTTCTTTTTCTCCTTCTCGCAGTATGTCTCTGTAGAGCCTGGCAGAGACGTTTAACAGATAGAACAAAACTTTATTTTCTCCTGGTACTGGTGTGATGTTGTCAGCCTGAGCATCTTTTGGGATGCCCGGGTGCGCTCAGAATGGGCTCTGTGAGCTCCCAGGAGGCCGGAGCAATGGCCTGCAGACCGCTGAAGTGGGCAGTGTTGCAACCCGGAGCCACACCAGCCCTGCTGGGAAGGAAGCCTGTCCGTTTATCAAACTGACAGCAAGGCGGCAAAGGGAGCAGCTGAAGCATCCTTCGCCAAGGACAAACATAATGCAGAAAAATACGTCATTGCTGCTAGTGACTGAATATATCTTTGGTTCAATTGTTGAACCGTATCACTAGTCATCTAAAGTAATGGACGGTAAAGAATGACCAAGAGTTACATCTTCCAAACAAAGCTGAGAACAGGTTTATCTAAAGGGAGTTATTGAGTTGGAGTCAGACTTGCTGGCCTCATAAATAAAAAAAGAAAGAAAGAAAGAAGAATAGAACCTGGAAGAGCATCTCACCTGCATCCCACAATCTATGAAAGGCCTCACCCCGAGGAGTGCCCAAGGTATCATGGCCTTTTGTGGACTTTGAGGGCAATTTACCCAGCCTTAGATTAGAACCTCCTCTCTCCCATAGGGCTCAGACTACGTGCAGGAAGCGGTTACTGTCAGATTTCAACCATTATAGTCCTTGGTACACAACACATAACCAAAACATATTTGTTGAAAGACTATTTAGCAGGATCGTTTTCAATGATTTTATATTAGTTTACTCATGCTCGTGCTGAGAACTGAACAATCCATAAAGGAACAAAAAATTTAGGCACTAGTCTCGAGAAGCTTACAGTCAAGCTCATTATAGGTAACAGCGAACCATTCAGCGCCCACACAACCTGCTCCAGCACCCCCGCTCTTTCTTTCCCCATTGCATTTATCCCTCCTGGCATACTAGCTCATTACTTTCTGTGGGGTGTGGTTTTGTTTTGTTTTGTTTCTTTTTTTTTTTTTCTTTTGACAGTCTCCCCTCTTTAGAATATCGACTCTGGGAGCAGGAATCTGTCATCTGTTCAGGTCATGGATGTGGCCTCTGTGCCTAATGTTTATACTAATTGATTATTTCCCTTTCTTTGAAATATTTCTGTATTTCTGATCTGGCCACGTTTTCTCTCCTACTTTTATCTCCTACTTCCCTTGCTCCATTCCCGTCCCATGGACCTTGTCGTTGTTCCTCAAATAGGTCAGGCAGCTCCCTCCTTGGGGTCTTTGTACTTGGCCATCCCTTCTCGGTAGGAGGCTCTCCCACTAGTTACCCACCTCCCCATTCCCCCAACCCCTGCCCTCTCCCTCACCTCCTGTAGACCTTTGTTCCAAAATTACCCTGACAGCAGAGTCTTTCTCCATACCCTTATTTAAATCTGAACCCCTCCCCTCTTCCCTACAACACACACACACACACTCTTGGAACTTGCCATCTTCCTGCTTTGCTATTTCTCCATACCACTCATTACAGTCCAAACCACAATATTCGTATTTGCTGTCTGTCTCTCTTCCTCCTCACCCCAGACACACGAGAAGTCTAAGCTCCATGAAGGCAGACATGATCCTCTCCTCTGCTCACTGATATATCCCCAATATCTAGAAATCTGTGTCACACTTGGTACTCAGTAAATATTTGTGGAACAGATGAATTATTGTAAGAGCAATTTTTATACATGAAACACTGGATTTTAGAATGTTCCACTTCAGCTCAGAAAGCTTGCACATGATTATAATAAGTTGCTTGAATTTCAAATAAGAAGTTGAATATGAAATAAAAAAATAATAAGAAGCAGGTGGCTTGGAAAGGTTAAGTAATACAAGTCATACATCTTTGCTTTTTGATGAATACACTGCTAGAGTTTAGGTTGTTGATAAATTTTGGTTTTAAAATCTCTAAGCATTTGTTTGCTATCATATACCATTTTTGAAGGCAGCAATCAAAACATACAAACAAACACACACACACACACACACACACACACACACACACCAGTCTTTATGTACAAGACTGCCTCTGGTGCCCAGGGAACATGAGAGGAAATGACTTTTAAATGGCTAAGAAAAGCAGTCATGATTTATTAGTTCAGTGAAACAGAGCGAACAGAGCAGGCACCCGCTTAACAAAACAGGCAGAACCAACCTTAACCAGGGAGATGTCAATGTAGAGACTCACTGGCCAAAAGCATCTGGTTACAGCTGTGTGATTCCGAACGACGGTTAGAATCGCAAACTTCAGATTAACACTTACGACCTCACTCTTCTTTCCCCCTTAGACGGGAGACAGGAAGTCTGCAGAGAATAATGTTCTCCGTGAGGAACCCAAGTCAAACTATACAAACTATACTACAGAAGGCGTTGTTTGCTCCCGGGGGTCACACAGAATCGCATCACTTCAGGGCACAGAGACTTTCATAATCGTGCCCTCCTATCACAGCATTTTATAAAGGAAGCCAGTACCGGAGTCCTCACCCTACACAGGAGTGTCGTTGGCGTCTTCGCTGGTTCTCTGGAGCAAGGCCTCATTTCAGCCCAAAATACTACATGCATGCAAATCACTATATGTATACATAGGTAGAGAGAGGGGGGGACAGATAGAAATACAGACATGCTATATACAGAAAGTCAGTGTCTGGGACCCTAGGCTGGCTCAGTTGGTTAAGCGTCTGCCTTCGGCTCAGGTCACGATCCCAGGGTCGTGGGATCGAGTCCCGCATCAGGCTCCCCGCTCAGCGGGGAGTGTGCTTCTCCCTCTGCCTGCAGCTTCCCCTGCTTGTGCTCTCTCTCTTGCTCTCTCTCTGACAAATAAATAAATAAAATCTTTAAAAAGAAAGAAAGAAAGTCAGTATCATAAATTTCATTCCTCTTGCTTGTTTTTTAATAAAGAATGAGGGAGAAAATAGAAAGCTTCCCATAATCTCCTAGCCCTGATAACACCTGTTGATATTGACATCCTTCTATTTTAATGTTTTATGTCTTCCATCTTAATGCTATAAATAGAGTCACCATTTCCCTATCGGTTAACCACGTACCAGGTCCTGTTCTAGTTGATTTATTTACTCAAATCTGACAACAACCCAGTGGCATAGACATTATTAGCTCCATTTTACAGAGGAAGGGATGGAAGTTCAAAAAGTTTACTCAGAAAGTAACTTGGCCAAAGCCAAAGAGCCCAGGTGTGGCTGGGTCCTTCCTCAAAACCAAACCACTCAATCTTCAAAGCCGCTGCTGTTCATAATACCCCATACTGCATCCCTGTCTTCCCCCCGGGAAATGAAACCCACCCCATTTCCTTCCTCATCCAGGATAGATACTTAAACCCTGTATTTATGAAGACATCTAACAATACCCCAATGACAGTCACTCTATTTAGATAGAGATGAGGTAACATCGTTAATATTTAAATCACAAACTTGACTGCAGTTTTAAGCCTTCAAGATGATCTTATTTTTCAACCATGTATTGGACCATCAAACTGAGCAAAGCCCTTTGGGCAGAGAGCTGTGCTTCTCCTTCTGCCAGTTGAAGAGTTTAGTCTCATGCAGAGAAGCAAGCACCACAGTGATTTTTCTTGTCCATTGCCTGCCTAGAATGCCTTACTCCCAACAGATTTGTACATTTGTACAAGGGAAAGGTTGGCTGAATCAGGCACTCCATGGTGGCTCCTTTTGGGAAGAACAGGCAGAGCTGGGAGGAGACGAGGCTGTGTCCTTCCACAGAGGGGGGTGCAGGTGAACACCGGAGCTTGACCCAAAAATGCACCTGAGATTCCAAGCACAGCACCTCTCAAGAAAGGGACATGAGGCAGGCAGAAATGTTCGTGCTCCATTAGATCATTCATTCCTTGCTTCTTTAACCTGTCACTAGGTCAAGAAAAGACTTCTTGTCAAGATCTTTTTCTTTTTTTTTAAGATTTTTATTTATTTACTTGACAGACAGAGATCACAAGTTGGCAGAGAGGCAGGCAGAGAGAGAGAGAGGAAGGGAAGCAGGCTTCCCGTTGAGCAGAGAGCCCAAGGCTGGGCTCGATCCCAGGACCCTGGGACCATGACCTGAGCTGAAGGCAGAGGCTTTAACCCACCGAGCCACCCAGGTGCCCCTCTTGTCAAGATCTTTAACAGCCAAATCACATGACTTAAAGAGCCTCCCTGGGTCTTTCCAGAAATAGCCAGAGAGCCAGAGTGGGTCTGCAAGTCAACCTCATGGGATTCAAACTCCGAAAGAGTGGGAGATAACTTTCTGGAGCTCCAGCCTCCCTGCTCTGATCCACTTCTGCATTCTCCTCTCTGGGGAACCTCACAGGATGGAGGCTTGGGGGAGGGAAGGAAATCTTTGGGGCTGCTCTTTATCCATTGTCCCATCATTCTGGCGACTGCTAGTCTTTATTTTTTTAAAAACACTAAACACATAAATAGCATTGCTTTATTTTTCTTTACAGGAGATAACGCTCCATCATGAAGAAAAAATTTGTTGCTTCCGAAGGAAACATGATGTTTGGTTTTTACTTCAAACTGAGAGAGGCTGCTTCAGAATGCACAAAATAAGTTCTCTTTTCTTAAGTGATCCTGTTTTTCATTTTCCCTATTTTCCCACTGACAGAGAAAGCAATTATTGCCACCCTTTTTGAACTAGCTAGCTGGTTCTTTCTTATGAAAATGTGAACCATAAGTTGAAGAGACCACTTGGCCTGTCTGCCTATAGTGAGCTGTTCTATGCCGTGGGTCACTAAAACGTTCTTGGTCAGATTTCCTTGTAATTTTCCTGTTGTATTGTTCTCAGAAGCCACAATCTATTCCATTGCCTCTGTGGGACTACGCAGCATAATTCATTCCAGGAGACTTCCTTTTTTTAATAGTTTTTCCTTCAAGCCATCTTATTTCTACTAGTTACCGTCAAATCACTCACTGGTGATTCCCGGCAGTCACAAAACTCCAGAGGTGACACCACCATCGACATTTACATGCACACACGTGCCCACATATGTACAGATCTGCGCAAGTTAGCACAGCGAGTTATCTGGCATTGAGGATTTCTGCTCTGAAGGATTCAGAATGGTATTTTTAGAATGTTTCAATAACTGGAATCATAGATGACAGTTATTCTGTAGAACACACAATGTTATCCCTGTATTAACTGAAGAACAATATGGGTGCTAATAGAGTTCCCTGAAGTTCAGCATTAGTGATGTTCTTTTCCTTGTTTTTGTCCAGTCTCTTCCCCTAATTAAAATGCTTGTTAAATCTGGTCTTGTTTATCAACTTCTTTCTCAGTCGTTTAGAATGTGGGTGTATATGTTCCCATTTCCTATTTACTGAATCCAATCAAAGGAATTTAAACATGTATAGAAGTTAAGAGAGAAAATAATACCTCTTAGTATTCTTACACATGTGGTCCTTCTAGAATCTATTTCATCATCAAATAATACTTAGGGCTGTTTGGAACAGGAAGATCCTCCTCCTTACACAGAAAAAAGAATCACAAAGAACTCAAGTGTGTTGTTACACAGTCACTGATAATATAACAAATAGAAATCAAAAGTCCTATTACTGTTATATGTTTTCTCCATAGCAGACGGATGGAAAGCTGTAGCAAACTTGGGTCAAAAATGTGAACTTTCGGGGAGAATAGTTTTTAAAAAGTAAAAGCCTACCTCTGATACTTTGTTCAATATACCATTGTGCTTAACACTAAGAAGAAACAAAATGTTCCTTTATGTAGATATATCCCATTTCATTCTAAATAATTCATTCTCCTTAAGACACATGTGGATGAAAATCTAACTTTCCTTATAAAGTACATAGTGTTCCCAAAGCAAGTTGTTTGGCTTTGGGAGGCCATGAAAGCTTCTGGAAGTTTTCATCTGTGACACCTGCATGCTATACTTAGCCATATGGCAGCATACTATTGCCAATGAAGACATTTGGAAAAGTAATTGTTACACAGGCTCCCAAACTCTGCCCTGCATAACTCACTTCTGCTGGACAACTAGTGTGAAGAGAAGAGACCATGCCAGAATTGTGAAAGAAATCACAGAATCTCTAGATCGGAAAAGACCTTAAACTTCCTCCAGTCCCAGGTTATCAACTAACCTGCAAGCATCCTTGAAAGGATTTTAAAGTAAGATAATATCACAAATTCAGGAAGGATAATGGCAGACACATAACACGGCAACTTTAGGTAAAATGTTTTAAGTATACCACAGGGAATGTGTCTGGAACTCAGAAAAGGCACACCAAAAAGTTTTTGTTCTTCTTTGAAATTTGAGAAATAATAATTCCTTCAGTGCTTTCTGGCATTTCTATAATTCAAGAACAGGTGTTACAGATTTTTCATTGCTTCATTGTCACTCATTTATTCAAAATATTTATGT
Source organism: Martes martes (assembly GCF_963455335.1). Lineage (NCBI taxonomy): Eukaryota > Metazoa > Chordata > Mammalia > Carnivora > Mustelidae > Martes > Martes martes. The sequence continues at coordinate 138,806,670 of NC_137890.1, read as the reverse complement.
GATGCCTAATATGTGAAAAATAACCTATCAAAATTAAGATTAAAACTTTTAATGACTATTGGATTAATTTCCATTCCCAGAAGTCTCTTCACTCAAACTTTTTTTTACCACATTTAACATAGGGGACCACAGATCACAGACCACTTTTCAGAAGAGAAAAAATATCCCATAATAATGAAGACTAAAGGAAAATCTCGAGAAAAAAATGATAATACATTTTAGAAATCCTTAATAACTCATTTGTTACTGTTACTAGAGTAAATAGGCACCAAAATCTGATACATACCTGAGTTCAGATATAAAATACCAAAGCATTGGGTTAGTATAAATAAAGAGAAGTGAGAATAAATAAATGAAGTCATGAAAAAATGTTAAAGTCAGTACTGAGGGAAGTTTCAATTATTGATCTATAGGAAAGGCATTATGAAAGGGCAAAGAGTTGAGAGAGGGAATTTTGTGAAGAAGTTCTCTCTGGCACAAGCTGAGCCCTGTATCCCCAGCAGAAGGTTGCAGACACTTCTCTCCAGGACTAAGAGCCAGGGAGAGGGAAGGCTTCAACCGGACTTCTCAGAGAGGTATGTCCCTGAACGTGACTTGGTCAACTAGAATCAGGCTCACCTGATAAACGTCAAGTAACCCATGGCAGCACAGAGAAGGCTGCAGATGGGATGTAAATGCACTTCTCTCCAATGTATAGTCGAAGAGGCATATCCTAGGGACCAGCTGTAGAGCCCATGATGGGAATGCCAGGCAGAGGGCATGTGCAATGGAATTCTGCCTAGGAGAGCAGACTGCCAATGTACAGGGACCAGGAGAAGAGGTGAGAGTGGAACATGGGGGTGTCATGAGTGTTCTCAGCAAATAAACATGCCCTGAGTCTTCAACCTTTATCATAAATTCTCCATGACTCTAACTCACAGACATTGGAGTCAAGACCATCCTGTCAGATTGGCACCTCCAGGGACCGTGGAGTGTAGCAGTAACGAGACCACTGAGAAAGTCAAGTCAATATGGCAGACTGAATTGACAGAGAATGACTCTCCTTCATGAAAAAATTAAACTATACAGAAACAAAATTTGAATACAGAGGCAAATTTTAAATGCAGAGGGTGAAATCCCTGAGTGTGAAAAATGGAATCAAAATCAGAGAAGTGCATAGAAGCTTAAACCAAAACAGCTCCTAGTTTATTCCTTTAATGGTTATAGAACTTAATAGTGACTTTGGAGCCATGACAAACAGAGGAGTTCAAAATGTCATTCCATGTATGAAGAGAGACAAAATGGACGGACAGAAAAATGTCCCATCCATTGGTAACAAAAGTTGCCAGAATTTTCAAAGTGGTAAAGCGGAATTACTATCCACCAGTTAAACTAGGTCAAGGGAAGGTAAATAAATACAGAGATTGAAAGGGTTTGCTCTCATAGCAGTTTACTGAAAAAATTACTAAATAACATTATTCAACAAGAATAATGGTAAATCTGGAAGAAAAGAGTGGATGCCAGAAATAATGAGATAAAGAAGCTGGTAAGCATGTTGGTAGATCTAAATGAACTTTGGGTAAAAAATAATGATAACATAAAATAATTTGGTGGCTTAGATGAAAGAAGGAACTAGAATAGTACATGATAATTTGGAATAGAGGAAGGAATAATCATTCTCAGTTCTTATACTGTTCAGGAGGGAGATAGGGGATTTGGTTAACTTCGCAATTTGCTAAGTCAGAAGGAAAACCGGTAAAAGGAATAAAAATCAAATGTATAATTACCAAATGAGTTGAAAGGCTGTAAAGAGAATAAAGAACACTTGGTCAATTTAATTTTTAAAAAACTAGAAAAAAAAAAAACAACCAAAAAAACCCCATAAGACCAGAAAGCACAAATAGGCATTAATGTGTTAGTAATCATATTAAGTAAAAAATAATAATAATAAAATCACCTCAAGTTGAATTTTATTTAAAAAATTAACATTCAGCTATTTTTTTTTATTTGGAGAGATACACAGAAAACATAATGATACAGACAGAGATGGACAAATATGAACCAGGCAAATACTGATCAAGAGATGGTAGGTGTTACTATATTCCAAACAAACAATATAGAATTTTAAGCCAAGAGGTATTGATAGGAACATAGATACATATGATAAAAAGAACAAATCAACAACAAGAAACTAGTCATGAACTTTTATGTACCTAACAGTATAGCCTCAAAACACATAAAGTAATGACAGAATTATAAGGGGGAATTGACAAATCTATAATCATAGTGGGAAATTTTCATATAGCTCTCTTGGAAACCAATACACAAGGCAGACAGAAAAAGTATTAAGGATTTATAATGATAATTTTATAATCCTTGTTATTTAAGGATTTATAATTATAATTATAATATAGATTTGAACAACACAAAGAGCTAACCTAGAAGACTTACTGTATGTAGAAGCCCACACATAACGAATAAAAAATATAAAATACACATTCTTTTCAAGTACAAATGGAACTGTCAGAAAAAATGACTACATAGCAAGTCACAAAGGAAATTTCAAGAAATGTCAAAGAATCTATATCACATATCTGTATCATAAAAATAACCTAGTAGTCAAAGAGAGAATCATATGAGTATATTTTAAAAAAATTTTTAAACTATACAGCAATAAAAGTGTTACATGCCAAATTTGGGGGATGTTTCTAAAGCAATCCTTTAGTCTTAAGTTAATTTACTGAGAAACAAGAAAGACTAAAAATAAATGAGCTACAGATTCCATTGAAGACCAGGGAGGGGGAGGGGGAAAGAATACTCAAAGAAAATAGAAGAAAGGTTGAAATAAAGAACAGAAACTAGTGAACTTGGAAACAAACAAACAAAAAATCACTAGAGATGATGAGGCCATCAAAATTCTCCATTTGGCTCCTACACAGTCCCTCATTGTCCATGATGAAGAACAAAGCTGTCTCATTTCTCAGATGCCTTTAGGGGGCAGTACCTACCAGAATTGCCTAAGAGACATACAATGTAAAGCACATACGTAATTCAAATCTTATGGTAGCCACGTTTTAAAAAGTAACCAAAAAATAGTTGAAATTAATATTAATAATATATTTTACTTAAACCAATTTATTAAAAATATTGTAACATAAGAAATATTTTAAAAATTACCGAAATGGTTTACATTCTTTTTCCATAGTAAATCTTTAAATCTAGTTCTTATTTTACACCCACAGCACATCTTAATTCAGAGTAGCCGCACTTCAGTTGTTCAGTAGTGACACACTACTGTCTAGTGGATATTGAACTGAACAGAACAAACCCATACTGAAATGTCATATCATATAATATCTGAGTCCTTTGGCCTTTGCGGGCACTATTTTGTCATATTTGTTTCTTAATTTGGCCTTTAAGACCAGAAAAGGACTTGTACAGACATTGTCAGGTCATTTACATTTTAGGTCCTGCAAGATGGTGGTAAAGCTTCAGTGACTTTACTGCTAGTTTTTGCGGAAGTCTTTTTTAGCTATAGGTAGTGACACCAATTCAGCAACCAAAGTTCAGATGACCACACAGCTGATGGCATCTCAAAGAATTACCTACTTACTTCTCACATTAGTATTTGCACAACAGAGATTCTCTACGGTCATCTTCATTCCCCAAGAGTTTCATGTTGAAATAACAAAATGGCCTAGATCCACCTGAAGATAAATTGCTTTAATTATTAGGCAGAGTGTGAAACTCACCGTTTCAAATAGCAGGTCAGTGCAATGCCCAGCATCGGCAGTGGTTTCGCTGTGATAGTTCTCCAGGTGCTACTATTGTGCCTTCATAGCAATGAAATGCCTCCATTTAGGACTAGCTTTACCTATGGGATTTGTTCACATCTTCAACAGGAAAAAAAAAAAAAGTGATCTCAGTAACTGTGGAAGGACACCATTATTTTCCAACATTGTAATATTTGCTATTTGACATTTTGGTCTATTTGTCAGTACTTTGTTAATATGTAAGGAAACCCCACAGGACAATTTTTTTTTTAGATATTAGAATTGATATAATGAAGCTATATTGATACTTACCAATTCTTTTGTTTTTACCACTTTATGTGGGATCACAGAAGGGAATCTGGGGGTTACAACTAACAGCATCAGAACAAAACAAAAGACTAACAGCATATATACTAAAGCCACACTGCCTAGGTTTAATCCCAATTTTACTATCTACTGGCTGTATGTCTGAAACTCAGCTTCCTTGGCTGTGAAAGTATGGAAAAAGTCAAAGTTGCAAAGAGGATTACACAAAGTAACATACAAGGTGCTTAACTCAGTGCCCAGAACTCAGAAGTATTTTATAAACATTAGCTAGGTCACCAATAGGTTCCTAATTCCTCCAGACAAATTTGGGAGCATTGAAAAGGGTGACCGTCTTACAGTGTTTGCAAAGCTCTAAGACCATTCTTTCCAAAGGAAATGCCAGTTGACCTGCTTCTCTCTAAAACCTTCATCAGAAAGATTTGCCTGAATGCGGTGACACTGACTCCCATTCTAGATATTTACTATGCAACTGTGTTAACATTTTGGCTTGGAAACTCCCCACTCAGATCCTATTATCAAGAACCAAGTCAGATTAGAACTCTCTAAACATAATTGGCATCAGCTGGTAGAGTGACCCAGTTCTGATATACCACTTTCCCGAATCTTTTCATCCTGAATTGGAAGGAGGCATTGTAAGGCCAAAGTTTTTTTTTTTTTATTTCCTTTTTTCGTAGCTATATGATATTTTTTAGGATTTTACTTATTTATTTTAGGGACAGAGAGAAGGAGAGAGCAAATGGGGGAGGAGCAAAAGGATAAGCAGACTCCCCACTGAGTGTGGAGCCCAACACAGGGCTCTATCTCAGGGCTCTGAGATCACGACCTCGGCTGAAACCAAGAGGCGGATACTTAACCAAATGAACCACCCAGGCACCCCACTATACGATCTTTTATAACCTTTCGTTCAGAGTGCGGGAGGCCAACTCTGCACTGAGCAAATGTAATAACAGGGTTTATGTAAGCGAGATACTTAGCTAGGAGTCTCAGCCCAAGGATTTCCTCCCTGTCCCTTCTCTGTGAGAGTATTCACCTTTAGAGATTCACCTATCTGGGGGGACAATTCTCCCCTGTCTTCAGATTCTGATCTATACTTGCTCTTTTGAGGTTCACATTCATTAAAACTATAAATTTCATGCCCACACTACCCATCTGCTGAGGTTTTAGTATCCTGGAGCTAAAATTGCACTTTCAGAGACTTTTGTCAATTAATTAAGACTGTGGTATAAAACTAGACAAATTTTTATAATTTTTCCCATAAATCTACGTTAATGCTAAAATATTTTTTTAAATATTGATTAATAGTTAATACAATGATTAGTATGTGCCAGGCACCATTTTGTTTTGTTTTACATTAAAAAAATGCTATTAATCCACACAATAGCCCTATATGGGAGATATTAATTAGTATTACTGCTACTTCATGGATGAGTAAAGTAAGATGTAAAGAGGTTAAGAACTTGCCTACGGTCTCAGAGTTGCCAAATGGTGAGATCAGGATTCAAACGCAGCTCTCATTCCAGAGCTGATGCCTGGAACCATGAAGATATAGTCAGACACTCACAGAAAATCATGATAGTGTATCAAATGAAAGAGAAGATTTTGTGAATTAAAAAGCAAATTTGTCACATTTTAACATATCTCTATATCTCAAAATATATCTCAACATACCATATCTCATATCATATATCAACATATCTCAAAACTCTAGAATCAAAAATATTTAAATAACTTCGCCTTAATTTATACATGTCTCAGAAACCATATGCCTCATAAAACCACCAGGGACACAGGCAAGGATATCAAATAATTATGAAAATTAACCAAAAAGTCAGTGTGGCTTCCACCCTGGTTACTTTGTTACTTTGGTCATCTTATTTGCAAATTAGGGAGTATCTTTCTTCCTCTCCCCACACTCCCAAATTGTAAAAACGTAAAGAAGAGATGTTGTGCTTTGGGTGATGTTTACTTTTTTTTTTTTTCAGTTGAGCAGGAAATCATTATCCAAGCCCAGCCGCAAATATGTGCTGCAAAACAATTTATCTACCAAGAGTTCATGGGCAGCTGGATTGGGAAAAAACACATTAATTATCATTCAAGTGGAAATGCCCCCATAGACATACCATTTAATTAACAGAGAGGCCAGTATTGGAAATGAATAATTTGAGGCGAGGCAGAGAGATGTGTGTGTAAACCCTTAGGTGATTTAAGGCTATTATCTGTGGATAAACATACAAAAATACATGAAATAGGTTTCTATCTTATAAACTCCTTTAAAAATTTTAAAAACAAAAAAAGATCCCATAGAAAAAAGACCCTTCTGGGCCTTTTCCTTGCCCGTATTAAAAGTCTTCTCCCGTGAGCAGGAAGCTAGTTGACTTCTGTAGGAACATCAATTCCTTTAAAGGCTGGAAGATCCCACTCCCTTGAATTCAAGCTCTGAAAAGATGAGATTTAAAATCACTTCATGTAACAGAGTTCTTCTGTCTCTGAAAATCCTTGAAATTTGTAGCTCTGCCAAGATTATAAATAGAAGTGATATGGCGGCAGTGGATTGATCATTCTGCTAAATGTGCTCATCCCATTTGGGATAGTTTTATGAAGCATGGCGGCAGCTGGGGCAATGGTGGCGGCTGCTGCTGTCGCCACAGTTCCTGATCCGGCTGCAAAATGCCTTTCCTTTTTCTTTTCTTTTCTTTTCTTTTCTTTTCTTTCTTTCTTTTTTTTTTTAATTTACTGAGAAAAGCCAAAAGACATTTTCCTAAAACATAAAAATAAAATAAAATAACATTTAGCCCGAAGTCTGTTTTCTAAAAGAGTCTGGGAGACAAAGAGTCTGAAATGAAATCACATATACCCATGGACTCCCTGAAAATAAGCCAAAAATCAGAATTCTGGGACCCAGTTTAGCATCATATGTGGGCTGCACTGGGTTGTTGAGACACTGTCAGATTTTGTGCTACGATTCCTGAAAGTATCCCTCTTAATAAGTCCAATGCCTTGTGGAGCGAGCTGGGGGAGGGTAGGTTTTCATTTCTGACCTTGCTACCTTGAAACCATTTGGAAAGAAAGACAAGTTCATCTTCTATGATCTTTCCTTTTTTGTATTCTCCCCTCACCTTCCAGCATCTCTTTTCGTTAACAGAACCAAAGTCCTTAATTCAATTTGAGAAGTATTAATTTAGCACCCATTGAGCACCCAGTACTGTTACCAGGTATCTGAAGAAGAGAATGCACTTAAAAGAAAAGGGAAAAAAAAGTATCTTTATAAAACACTCCATTTAGCACTTGGATAAGAAATTGGGACAAGCAAAAGGGCGGGGAGAAGGAGTTTGGTGACCTGATTTCTGCCCCCACCCTCAGGTTTTACCTTTGCCTTGGGAGGTCTCTCCCTCTGGTTTTCTCCATCACTCCCATGGCCACCTCTGGGAGTGACCTTCACGTGAGCAGGAACTTTTCCCGTAGATCGACTGAGATATTTTCAGCCAAGATTTGTGAAATCCCAAGAATCAATAAAGGGAAAGGAACATTGAGAATGCAGTAATCAAAATATCAAGACTACAGAGAAAATGGAGCTCTTTTTCTCTAATATTTTTTCATTAGGAAATCCTTTATTTTGAACCGAATCTTACACACAGCCCTAATAGGTCAAAGAGAGACGGCTGGAGCTGCTCTAGTAAGTGTCAGAGAGAGGCAGTCCTCCTGGCTCTGACTACAGACCAGCAGTACTCCTGACCCGGAAGCTCCTCAATGGAACCTGGGGAGTCTCTGAGCATCACTCAAAAACAACCTTAAGTAGAGACTTCCATGTGACCCATCCCATCCTTAACACACCTTGTGACCACAACCTCCCCCTCAAAACACTCACATTTCTTACATCCCAACCCCTCCTTCAACGTCAAGACCAAGAGAGAACCCTGTTGTTCTCCTGCCCTGTGAGTGCTGCCTTACTACATGTTCCTTCCACAAGTGACAGGCACTGGCCGTAACTCTACTTTTCGGCTGCATCTGGGTCCCTAGTGTGGGTGTGACCGGAACCAGATATAGGACCAGAGTAAAATGCCATCTTCGTAGAAAATAATAATCTCAACGGTCACATAAGAGTGAAGTGATACAGAGGAAGTCATTTCCTCATGAACAGAAGTGGTTCCCATCTCCTGCGAGATAATGATGTTTTAGAGGAGACAAAAAAAGTTCTACAGGTAAAGTAATCCAACTTGAAACAGAAAATCAAACGAGGGAGGAGGAAAGAGGTTTTTAAACTGAAAGCAAAGAAATTGTTTAACATGTAAGTGATGGGGTGGTAAGAGAGAGGAATGATCGGTATTGACTGGACTGATGAGCGTGAATATTTGGAAAGGTATTTTAGACTTTGGATGGGTCATTTAGGAGGGACTTGGAGAGACAGATGGAAAGAAAGGGAAAGGTATTCCTGGCAAGTTCCTGGCAAACTAAGGCACATACTCAGAAGGTGTTTTCATTCTCAGGAACCAATGCCTGAATGGATCTAAGCTTTACTCATAAAAATAAATTTCTAAGAAGTGACTTACGTTACACCAGATCCTCCATGGAGTAGAGATTTTCCCACTGAGAGGATATAGTTGGAGCGTCTCAGCCACCTTCAGCAACCCAGAGCTGCCTCTAATCTCTGTGTGGTCAGACTTCCGCCCATTTGTGAAGAAAAACCTCGCAGTTTGCAGTCCAGTTTTGTTGCCGTAATAATTCTGGAACACTCATATATTCCCCTTCCTACTTTGACCTCTCTTCACTTCCCATCCTGACCATCTCAAGCTCATTGTCTAAGAAAGAGAATATAATCACAGAAAGTTGCGGGGGCGGGAGGTCTTTTTTTCCTGGCTTTTGACTATCAAAAGCCTCAATGAAAGATCTGGAAGAAACTGGGATGACTCCTAGGAAACTGTCCTCATCCTTACCTCCATCTCCCATCCCATTTCCTCTCAAAGCTAGAAAAGAATTCCCGGGGCTTGGGGGAGGAGTGGGAGAATTAAGGGAAGGGATGTGAGAGAAAAGTCCTGGAAGGGGGCATTGGATCCAGTGAGACCTCAAGGACCAGCCAGCCCACGTAGGGCTCTGCTATCTGTCCTCCCCACTGCAGCTAACAAAGGCTCCCCTTCCACAGAACTCAGCACTGTGGCCAATGACTCAGCTGGGAGCTCCGTCTCTTTCTTCCAAATCACATGTAGGTAACAGCATAGTCCAATGGTTTTCAAACATAAATGTGCATCAGAATCACCTGGAAGTCTTATCAAAACACAAATGGTTGGGCTCCACCCCCAGAGTTCCTGGTTCAGTAGGTCTGGGGACCTGAGAATTTGTATTTCTAACAGTTGCCAGCTGATACTGATGCTACCGTTCTGGAGACCACACTGAGAATCACCACCCGAGGCAGTGTGGTAAGACATTCATAGGCAAAGAGAAGGAAAATGAGATTCTATATGTCTGTTTTAGTGATAAAGATAAAAGAGAGAGGCCCACACATTCAAATTTGAGGAATTAAACAGAATCAGTTCGAGATATTCTCTGAGTTTGGTATAATACACTGGAAAAACAGTTTGAAAATTTGGGTGTGTTTTATCCCTAGGTATCCAAAATCCAGATGGGTATCCTTGGTGTCCTTAGCTTCATTAGCAAATCTTAGCTCCAGAAAGAGGCTGTGATCCCAGCGGAGAAAGACATCTTAGGTGACTTAGGTGTGCTGTTCTGCATGGAGTCCCCAGCCCTGATGACATAGACGGTCACTGGGGGGCTGGCTTCTTTACAACTCCATAACACTTAGCAGAAGGAAAACACTGGGATCTAGGTCTCCCAGTCCCCGCCATTTTTAAAATGGATACCAAATATATCTGATTCCAGCCTGAGAGCTTGATACCTGTGCTAGTTCATCTGTGAATCAAAAGACAAGGCAGCAACTGATCGAACAGGCTACGGCTTGACTGAGAATCTCAACGATCGTACTTACGAATTGCATGAAAAAAAGGCACACTTCCTAACTTCTCTGCCCTTCAGTTTCCTTATGTTAAAAAAAAAAAAGGAGGGGAATCCAGTTCTGATGAAGATTAAATGCTGACGCAAGGGGGTGGCTCATGGCACATAAACAGTGCTGGTGATTATTTATAACAGTGCTTGAGAGAAAGCCTTTCACATAATTAAGTCTTCAAAAAATGTTTTCTGGCTAGTTGAATTGTCACCAAGCGTTGACAATCTCAAAAATCAAGCGTGTGTATCGACAACCCCCTCCCCATCTCCCCTCTGTTTCCCTGCCTACACCTTAGCAATGACAGGACCAAGAAATAGTCCCCTGGGTTTTACTACCTAGGGCTTAAGCCTGTGTCGCTTTAAACCCACTGTTCCAGACCCTGCTAATGAAATTGAAAGAATGTCGGGCAGCTGGCCTCTGTTGTTAAGGAAAGGAAACCAAGAGATGTGGTCCCAGTAGGCATTCAAAACCTCTAGTATTCTTAGCTACGCTTATCTTGGGTTGAGGCTTTGTGAGGATTTTTTTTTTTTTTTTTTTTTTGAGCCAAGCAGTCCTGTGAAAACCAGCTTCTCGGTAAACTATATAGGCACTTCCTGGTTACCCATGATATGAGAATAACCTTTAAACTATTTCCATTTCTGATCCCAGCTGGAAACAGGAAACGCATGGGGTACAGCTTTAAACAAAAACAAAAAGAACCAAAAGATAAACCAAATTGTTCCAGGGTTCAGAAGAGGTTTATGCTAAGTGTTAGAAGGTTCACATTTAGCGAATCCTCTCCCAGTTTCTGCCATTCCAGAAATTCCTTTTGCGGGGGTGGGGGGCGTCGAGGAGGAAAGGTTGTTACTAACTTGCACAGCACTGCCATCTTCAGGACTAGTGGGGAAAATTTTCTCAGGGTCAGTCAGATAAATCATCTTCCTAAACACTTCATTTAAATATAATCAGATGGTTAAAAATTTGACAGCAGACAGACTGGAACAGATTTTTCTACTGTTTCCAATGTTTGAAAAGTCAGTAGACACAGCTTTTTTGTGGTGTGTGCACATTTAAAAAAATATTTGCTGATTGAAAAGCCATTTACAATAAATAGGAAAGTTTAAATAGCTCATACTGCATTGCCAAATGATGGGAGTAACACAGACACAAACATATTGTTCTGAAAAAAAAAATTCCTTAAAAAGAAAAGTATGAATCAAATGATTTAGAAGTGCTGTTTGAGCAGATGGTGTGATTAACAACTAGCATGTTAGCCATCTCAGGAGCTTACAGAAAAGTAAACAAATGCAAGGGGAAAAAATCACTTTATTCCCCCGAAGAGTATTTAGTTCATTTCATTAGGAAAATTTGAAAGTCTGCATTTTGAAAGTTGGATATCCCTAGGGGATATTGGAAATAAGGAACGAGGGGAGTCTTTTCAGAGAAAGACCACGTCAAGACAAGGGCTGATGCTCCACGCACAAGCTAGGATAAGGGCGAAGTTGACATTGGCGTTGTTATCCAAAATGCTGGAGGCACGTGGCGGCACTCCACAGGCACTCCACACCAGCCGCTGCGGAGTAGGAGGGCCAGGTTCTCATCCGGGCTCTAGCACTAACTGCCTTGGTGTTGAGGCATCCTTGTTCTCTCTCAACCTCAGTTTCTTTGTTTAGAAAATAAGACTGAGCGCCAGATGACTGTACAGCTGTGCTTCAAAAACTTCAATGTGCACCTGGGGACCTCATTAGAATGCAGATTCTAACTCACAGGCCTGGGGTAGGGTCTGAGAATGAATTTCTTACAGATTCCCTAGTAATGCTGATGGTGCTGATTCACAGACCACACGTTTACCACCAGGACTTGAAGAGCCCTTCCAGGAATGATACTTTATCATCTTCTCATATGTCAGGTGCAGCTCAAATAAGATTTAAAAAGGACAAGTGTATATGACTCAGAAATGTGTATGGAACATAACGAACATGCCAAATGTTCAACTGATTTTAAAAGCAAATTAAGTATTTACTTACAGGAGAGCCAGGATGGTGTAATCAGTTAAGCGTCCAACTCTTGGTTTCAAATCAGGTCGTGACCTCAGGATCATGAGATTGAGCCCAGGGTTGGGCTCAGCGACGAGTCTGCTTGAGGCTCTCTCTCCATCTCCCTCTGCCCCACCCCATCCCGTGCTCGTTCTCTCTCTCTCTCTCTCTCTCTCCCTCGTTCTAACGTAAATAAATTTTTTTTTCTTAAGATTTTATTTATTTATCTGACAGAGAGAGAGATAGTGAGAGAGGGAATACAAGCAGGGGGAGTGGGAGAGGAATAAGCAGGCTTCCTGCAGAGCAGGGAGCCCGACACAGTTCTGGATCTCAGGACCCTGGGATCATGACCTGAGCAGAAGGCAGACGCTTAACAACTGAGCCACCCAGGCACCCCTAAATAAATCTTTTTAAAAATGTGTTTACATTATATAAATTTTATTTATATATACACATATATACACATCCCTAGCATATATAATTGAATTGACTTTTGTGACCAGGTACAGTGAGGAGAAAGGCCCTGGAATTGGGCATGGAGTCCAAATAGATGGGGATTAGATAAGAGGGAGGTTGGGAGGTTCAGTAATCAACCAGCATTCACAGAGTAGTCAAGACTGATCCTGAGACATCATCAGGATTAAAGTCTTTTTCTCTATGAAAGACACCGTTAGAGAGAATGAAAAGACAAGCCAAAGACTGAGAGAAAATATTTGCTAACCAAATATATGACAAAGGACTTATATCCAGAACATATAAAGAATTCTCAAAATGCAATGGTAGAATAAAACAGGGGGAAAAAAAATTTTAAAGCACGCAAAAGACTTGTAACAGATACTTAGCCAGAGAGGAGATATGGATGGCAAATAAGCAAGCAAAAAGATGCTCAACATTAGGCACTGGGGAAATGCAGATTCAATCCATAATACCACCACACACCTATTACAATGGCTAAAATAAAAAATACTGACAACACTAAGTGCTGACAAAGGATGTGAAGAAACTGGGTCACTCACATACTGCTGCTAAAAATGTAAAAATGATGAAGACACTTTAGAAAATAGTTTTGGACAGTTCCTTGTAAAGTTAAACGTACATTTACCAATGCCCTAGTGATTCTACTTCTATATATTTACCCTAGGGAAAAAAAAACTTATATCCACACAATAATCTGTATAAGAGTATTTATATAGCAACTCTATTCATAATTGCCACAATTTAGAAACAGCCCAAATACCTTTTAATAAGTGAATAAACAGCAATTGATGTACGGTACATCCATACAATGAGATTCACTCAGTAATAAAAAGAAACAAACTACTGATACATACAACAATTTGGATGAATCTCAAGGACATTATCCTGAGTGAAAGAAGCTAGTCTCCAAAATTTCATACTCTATGATTGCATTTACACAACACTTTAAAAAGATAAAACTAAAGTGACAGAAAACAAATCAGTTTTGGCCAGGGTTGGAGTACAAGGGGTTAGCATAAAGGAGTTTGGTGGGTAGAGGTAACTGTTCTACATTTTGATTGTGGTGGTGGTTATACAAATATACCCATGTATTAAAATTCATAGAATTACACACCCAAAAAAGTCAATATTACTGTGTGCTAATTATTTTTCTTAAAAAACTAACCCTTAAAACATTAAATGGTTAGATTGTTTTTATACTTAACAAAGAAGTGAAAAGTTTTTGAAAGTCTGATTAATAAAGTAAATGTTTCCTAGCCACTACTATGATATTTTACCAATAAACTATTACAGTTACCTTCCACTTTTCTATCTCTGTGCATAGCAAGATATTCCTATACTTGAGCCCCAATAGCTTATCATTTAAGTCTATAGTAACCTTTCCTTTTCAGATAATTTATAAGATGTCAAAAAAGTGTTTCCCAATCCTTCACACAAGTCAGTAGTAAGTCCAAGAGACCAACTCATTACTGACAAGGCCTTGCCCTCCAAAAACTTAATATTTTTATAAAAATAAACCAAGTAGTTGATTCTCCCATTGTTTGTGCCACATAATACTCCCCCAGAAATTTCACAGGAAAAAATATATATCACAATTTCTTTTAAAAAGGAAAAGACTGACAGCAAATTGCAAAAAAGAAAAAGAAAGAAAAGAAAAGAAAAAAGAAAGAAAGAAAGAAAAAGAAAAAGAAATTGGGCCACTATCTTACACTATACACAAAAGTTAACCCAAAACGTATTAAGGAATTGAATGTAAGACTCAAACCATAAAACTCCTAGAAGAAAACAGGGAGCAAACTTCTCAACATAGGCCTTGGCAATGACTTTTTTAATAGAACACCAAAAACAAACTTAAGCAAAAATAAACAAATGGAACTATGTCAAACTAAAAACTTCTGCACAGCAAAAGAAATAGTCAACAAAATGAAAAGGCAACCTACTGAATGGGAGAAAATATTTGCAAATATCTGCAAGGGGCTAATATACAAAATATATAAAGAACTCATACAACTCAATAACAAAGAAGCAAACAAACCAACTAAAAAATGAGCAGAAGATCTGAACAGGCATTTTTCCGGAGAAGACATCCAGATGGCCAACAGGCACGTGAAAAAATGTTCAACATCATTTATCATCAGGGAAATGCAGATCAAAACCAAAATGAGATATCATCACATGCCTGTTAAAATGGCTATTATTAAAAGACTAGAAATAGCAAGTGTTGGCCAGGATGTAGAGAAAATGTCATGCACTTTTGGTGGAAATGCAAATTGGTGCAGCCACTACTGAAAATAGTATGGAGGTTCCTCAAAAAAGTATAAATTCAATGACCACCAATTCCACGTCTGGGGTTTTTTTTTTTTTGAAGTTTACTTATTTATTTGACAGACAGATATCACAAGTAGGCAGAGAGGCAGGCAGAGAGAGAGGAAGGGAAGCAGGCTCCCCACTGAGTAGAGAGCCCAATGCGAGGCTCGATCCCAGGACTCTGGGATCACGACCCGAGCCAAAGGCAGAGGCTTTAACCCACTGAGCCACCCAGGCGCCCCCCATGTCTGGATATTTATCTGAAGAAAATGAAAACGCTAATTTGAAAAGATACCTGCAACCCATGTTCATTCCAACCTTATTTACAATAGCCAAGATATGGAAACAACTTCAGTGTCCATCAGTGGATGAATAAACAAAGAAGATATGTCACACACACACACACACACACACACACACACACACACACTGGACTATTATTCAAGCATAAAAAAGGATATCCTGCCACTTGCAAAAACGTGAAATAACCTTGAGGGCATTATGCTAACCGAAATAAATCAGACAAAGGAGGCAAATTGCATATGCTCTCTCTCATGCACGGAATCTGAGCTCATAGATGCAGAGAACAGATTAGCCAGAGGCAGGAAGTGGGGGATAGGAGAAATGGGTGAATTGCATTTGTTTTAGTTTAAATAAATTGAATTTAAAAAAAATAAAAATTTAAAAATAAGAAGAGAGAAAAAAGACAAAATATATAGCTATAAGAAAATATTTAACCTCATTAGTAATTGAAGAACTACAAATGAGAGTGCAATACCATTTTTTCAAACTATCAGCTTTGTAAAGAATAATGATATTCCTCGTGGAGAAAGTATGGGGAAGCAGAGCGTGAAGGTAAATTGACTTACCTTTCCAGAGGTCAGTTTAATGGTATGTAGCAAAAGCCTTAAAAATGAGCATCACCTCTGGGATGGCAATTCAACTTCTTGGAATTTATCCTAAGAAATAATTGAGCAAGGATGTTCAGCTTAGCATTGCGTTAATAGTGAAATATTGAGTGCCAGAGTTCTAAAATCCATTCCAGAGAGTGGGTCAAGAGACTCTGTCATTCTCTGGTGTGCTAGATGCTGCTCAGGGTATAATATTACAGTCTGAGAGTATAATATGATCAGAAATGTATAAGGACCAATGTGCATAAAGAATATACTGCAAAGGGCACCTGGGTGGCTCAGTCGTTGGGCATCTGCCTTCAGCTCAGTTCGAGATCCCAGGGTCCTGGGATGGAGTTCAGCATCAGGCTTCCTGCTCAGCGGGGAGCCTGCTTCTCCCACTCCTACTCCCCCTGCTTGTGTTCCCTCTATCTCTCTGTCAAATGAATAAATAAAATCTTAAAAAAAAAAAAAAGGAATATACTGCAAGCCAAAATATTCAACTGACTTTAAAAGTAAATGAAATATTTATTTAAATTATGTAACTTATAATCTATATATCAAAAAGGTATAAAATTAAACTACATAATGTCCAGACACTAAAAATAAAATGTATCTATATTTATCAACATAAAAAGATATGCATTTCATACGTTTCTAATTAAAACAATGCAGACTACCAAATAGTACTATCTCATTTTACACGAAATTTACAGAAGGACAGAAAACATACATATGGCAGAAAGTCTGCAATATGTATTTTAAGATATTATCATAGGTTTTTCTGAGTGTGGGATGATAATTGATTTTTATTTTCTTTTTATGGTTTTCTGTATTTTCTAGGTCTTTTTTTCCTGTGTAAGTATACGACTTCATGGCAGAAACAAAATCCAATGAAAGTAGTTCTAGAAACAACTAGCAGATTAATCAAAGGCAGTTTTCTTGATACTAATATTGTCTTTCTCTTCAAGAAGGCTGCGCCTCTTAGGAGTTTAGAATCCTGACTTTCTTCTCAGATTCCGCAGGCTTGGGAGTGGGGGACCGGTTGTTGCAACCATTGCCCCGGGGCATTTGGAGTCACGTGGGTGATCTCCCAGCTCAATTAACAGCTGATAATATATCTTAAGCAACAGCCACAAGTGAAGTCCACTCAAGGGCTTTGGGTGGGGACCAGCCACTCCCAATAATCCTGCTGCACCCTGACTTTTTCTTTACTAACTCTCAATTATCTGTTTCGAAAGTTACTTTGGAAATGAATTCAGCCTTAACATCTTTCCACAAGATTTTTGAAATAAAAAAATGCTGCAGAACCATTTCAAGCAGTATTCCTTAAAACTGGATTTCTTTTAAAATTTGGAATGTTTCTATTTTTTCCAGGTAATAAAAAGTCAGACAGCAGAGGGAGAAAAATCTGTCTTTTTCTAAATTAACTGGTTTTTTGTTTTTTTGTTTTTTTTTTCTTTTTAGATGCTGTTCACATTTCTATTCAGGAAAAAAAGAGGAATAAATGAATTCATTGGACTATAGTATTTCCTTTTCATCCACATGTGTAACTTTTCCATACATAGCTTGCTGCTCTGATGTATTTAAAAACAATCTTGCTATTACTAATTTCAAAAAATTTTTCAATGTGCTTCTAGATTTAGTCACTTAATTTCTAGTTCACCCCTAATAGCTGGACATTTTGATTTATCTGTGGCGAACAGTTTTCACATGTTTACAGTAATGTTTTTAGTTAGCCTTCAGGTTTTTTTAAAAACATTATTTTAAAATCCATTTTGGCCAAGTTTTTCTCATCAGTGCTTGAACTTTATCTAATATGTATGTTCTTGGCTCTTGGCCGCTCCCTCCCCCCCCCATAAAATGTCGGACTTGATTGTACTACGATTATCCAAGAGATCAGTCATAAACACTGGACTAAACCAGTTAGTGCTCATTCCACAAACACTCTGTGCCACATGGGGTTATTCTACTTTGCTAGAATTCATCATTTGCCTCATCCTAAAATCTCATCTCTGCATTTCATCCTGAATTAGGCAGCCTGACAACTGACAGGCAGATAATTGAAATTTTTAATTTCTTACCTGACCTACCATTTCAACTTCCCCAGTTCCACTGGGAAACTGATTGTTAACACCTGATCAGGCACTTTTTTCTATTTTTATTATTTTTTTAAAATTTTTGTCATTATTATGGACGTTATGCTGGCAGAGATTTCAAAGAGAATACTTGCATAGAAAAAAATTGGACGTCATTTCTAAGGGCATTTCCCCTCACAAAGAACGATAGAATTCACTGAACTCTAGCCTAAATATGCCATTTGTTACCCATCTTTCTCCAATTATCTCAAGACCACTTATTCACACTGTCCCCTCCCTCACATATCACCAAGCATTCCATTTCATCCAGTTAATGGTTTCCGCATTTTTATATTTTGACCTGACTTTTCTCCCATTTCCCACAAATGTCAAATAGCTTTCTACTGATAAATTGGCTACCATTTTCCTCAAATAAATCATTGACTTCCCTTCAGTGACGTAGCATCAAATTCCTTTCAAAGACTCTAGCTTCTTATCATGGGCTTTTCTTAACTTGCTGGTCTCTCCGTAATGTAGAAACTGCTCTATCGACTCAAAAAATTCTAAACCAGCTTCCTGATACTCTTCCTTCCTAATCTGTTCTCCACGGCCCCCACAGTCTTCTCATTAACAATAATAGCAACTATTTATCAACTACAGTGTACCAACTGCTTTTGAGATATCCTATCTTATCGTCACAATGCGGGGAAAACTGTTATTCCAGTTTCACAGATGAGGAAACTAAAACTTCGGAATTCAAGCAACGTGCGCAGGGGAGCTCAGCCGGTGACAGCTGGAGTTCAGATCCGGGTCTCTCTGATGCCACCGCGACTTCTACCTTGATACCGTGATGTCATTCCCACCCAGGCCTGACCATCTTACCTGGTTCATGACACTGCTTCAGCAGAGCCCAGCACTCAGCTTCCTGCCGGCCTTACTAACCTATGCAAAACGAGACTGGCAGGGGACTAACCAGAAGCAAGTTTCTCTCAAATTCCTATTATGCGGCCTTCTCTCGGGTCCTTCAAGCGCCTCCCAAATGCATTACTATTTTCTCTCAAAAACGTAATTCCTTTTCTAAAGTCTTCAGTGGTTCCTCAAGCTGACACTACTTTTCCCTGCTTTCTCAACAAAACTGGTTATTGATTTATTACTTTTCCAGTGTGGCAGCAAATCAATACGCCAGGAAGCAGTTTGTCAGATGATCCGAAAATTGCAGAACAATTATTTTCTTGGGGGAAATGAACACCAGGGCTTCCTGTTTGAGAATCGTGGGTGATCCCATCTTCCCAGCCCTTCTTTTGTTCTAAAGCAGAAAAAGCTGGTCTGGTGACGACTCACATCACATTTCCAGTTTTGTCATTCCCTTGGGCACTAACTTTTTTTCTGGCATTTGGAAAGATTACTCCCTCAGGGTTTAATTGCAATTAGAGAAACAGGTTGGAGAGAACATCAAATTGCATTCTGGGAAAAAAAAATTTTTTTTTGTTAATGTGGAAGAAAGGAGCTAGGTGGTAAGAAGAGAAAATTTATTCCTTTCCCAAATACATTTTACAGAAACACAAAGCTAATAATTTACACTTAGTGTTCCTTCTATTTTTGTTATTTGGCTCTTGACAGGCAATTGTATTTACCACTTTCTAAATTAATTATGAAATCAAACTCCTGCTTGGCATGTCCTCTTCTTCCCCAAATCATCTTGGCTGCCTCCAGCTGACAGTTGTGACATGCGCAGATAGCCCCCAACTGTGACCTGCTCACCTACACTGGGACATTGACAGCCCCTCTCCAACCCTTTAGGGGTACTGTTAATCCTTCTGCAAACCTAATCACTGCTGTCTTAGCTACCTAAACTTTCTACAGGGTCTCTCTCTCTCTCTCTCTCTCTTTTTTTTTTTCCCAGCATCACTTCCGCCTGTCCGGTTTTCCATGTTTTAAAGAAATAGCTTTTAAGAAATCACTATTCTTTTTAAGGCATTTTTGACTAAAAATCTTTTTTGTCTGGAACTCATGTAAGCAAACCAAACTTGAGGTCAAATTCATTAATCAAGCACCTAAAAATTAGATTCGATCACAGATTGCATCTTCGCTTACTCTTCCGAACCCTAAATTATCTACTCCTACATGCTGGAGTCCTGGCTCCTGGGAATGATCCCCCTCACTTCCTGTATGTCTCCTATTACATCATTATTTTTTAAGAATTTTATTCTGTTTTTTATATCGTAAGCCACTTTAAACTTTCTTTGGAACAAAGTGGATATATATAAATAAATTAAAAGTCTGGAAAGGATCCTAGACCCAGGAATTAAGATTTGCCATTATTAGCTATGGGATCTGGAATAGGTCACCTAAAATTTCGGAGTCTCCGTTTCCTCATCTACAAAAGTATAGGGTTAGGATGAAATGATCGCTAAGGGATTTTTTCTTATTTAGATCTTGGGGTGACAGAACTGCCAGTCAATGGAACAGATAAAAATCGAAGGACTATCTAAACTCCCCCAGGCTGAATATACTCCACTGGCACTTAACATTCATTCCCACGTCCTTCCAGTGTGCTTTTCTGTATTGCAGAGGCTGCAAAGCTAAAAATTACATTACCCAGTCTCCCAGCTAAGGTCCTGGATACGAATGAGGATAACAAAATGCATTTGCATGAGATTTTGAAAGTAGACATGAAATAGGAACACTTTTGGTGCTTTTTACTGCTTCTGGGAAAGAATGTCATGGAGATGCTAGTGTCCAGCCTCCAGCTTCATGGCGGTGGGGTTGGGGGGCAGGTTGTAAGGTGGCAGATGTCACACTCCATGTTCTAGACCTGATCACTGCATTCCACTGGGCGTTGTCCAGAAACATTCGTGAAAGCAGTGTTTGTGGCTTCCCGTGCCTGACTTTCTTAGCATGCATCTTATATTTTGTGATGAGATTATAGCACCTTGAGAGGGTGATGTCTGCAGTGTTCTAGAGGTCATCGCTTGTCTCCTGTTACAGCCTGATCTTCTGTTTTTCTATTGATTTTGCGAGTATCTCCCTCCCTGTGTTAAATTTCTTTTTCCTTAAACTGTTGAAAGGGATCAAGATATTCCATCCCAAAATATTCTATGTTAGCATGAGAATTATTTTGAACTAAAGGCAATTGAGAAAGAGCAGACACAGAAAAAGTCTCTACTCTTCCCCTTCATGCCTAAAGGCAGGGTATAAATTTCCTTTGGTGAAGGTGTCTCCTCTCCTCTGCAATACCAGGAAAAGACAACTCTTATCCCCAGAGATAGCACTGACTTGAACCTACAGAAATAAGCCTTACCAAAGTAACCTTAACTTCCATTAGTTCCCCCTCATATAATCACTTCCCCACAATTTACCACCCATAGAACGCCAAACACTTTCTTCGCGTTGTCACTTTTCCACAGATTTATCACTTTTTGTTAAAATGATATGTAAAGTCTCAGGCCTCACCACTTCCTTGGGTTTTCACTTCCTTTTCTGTGAGACCCCCATGTACACATAAAAATTAAAACATTAACATCAAATAAATTTTGTATGTCTTTTCTCCTGTCTTTTGTCAGTTTAATTTGCAGGACCTCAGTCCATGAACTTAAGAGATAAAGGAAAAAGGGTTTGTTTGGGTTTGTTTTTTTTTTTTACCCTGGAGTAGTTTTTAATCTCTTTCTTCTAGCCTAATTTATTTTCAAGTTCTAGTTTCTTCTTCCTGGGTTTTTGCTAATTTTTTTTCCCAAATATAATTTGTTTACATGATGCAAACTCAGTTGACAAGTGAAAAAGGTAATCAAATTGGTCCTTTGAGAGTTTTTTTAGTACCCATTCCAGCTCAACCTTTTTTTTTCCTTTCATCAAGCCAAATGCTCTTCCAAACTTATTCATCACTCAGTGTGATTATCTCCTGAGTGCTCTTTTGTGCCATGGCAAGCATGAACTCAGGAGTTTCTTTGGAAACTATTTGTACTATTTCTTTCTGTATTTCTTTGCCACTGGTTTGATCTGCTATTTTGAGTTTAAGCTTTTCTCTTTTGAATATAGAATTAATATTTATATAAGATCCTGAAATATATTATCCACTCTATTTTTAAACTTTTTTACCTTGAAATAATTGTAGGTTCACAAAAAGTAGTCCAGTGCACCCTATAATTTAACAAACACTTTATCGTCACTAAAATTTTAGCTACTAACTCTCTTACTTTTCTGACACACTTCATGTCACATTATTTCCCTCCTCAAAAATCTGAAGTAAGAAGTGACCTCACTGAAAGTGGCAGAGAAGGAAATTCTATGGCTCCATCCATTCAGAAAAGCAATTAATAGGGGTGCCTGGGTGGCTCAGTCAGTTAAGTGTCTGATTCCTGATTTTGGCTAAGATCATGACCTCAGGGTGGTGCGATGGAGCCCCGCATTGGGCTCAGCACGGAGTCTCCCCCTCTCTCTGCCTCCCCCCAGCTTGTGCTCTCTCTCTCTCTCAAAAAAATAAACAAAATCTTTTTTAAAAAATCAATTAATAGCAGTGACAGTTGCACAAAAGATGGTGGTGATGACTGCACAATAATGTGAATGTAATTAATGTCACCATGCACTTAAAAATTGTTAAAATGGTCAATTTTATGTATGTATATATACATTTACTATAATCAAAAATACTAAAAATACATGAGGGGAAAAAGCAACTTAGTAAACTGGCAAAATTATCAATTTACTTTTGCAGAACTCTGGAAACTAGTCAGAAATTAACAACAGTAGGGAAAACTTAATGATAACAGAAGCTACCACCCTGTAGTAAGAACACTGTGGCATTTCAGATTGCCCATCCACCATTCCCCATCCCCGGAGCAGCACCCATGAAGACAGTGGTATGTATTCCTGGTGTACGTTGTCAGTGTCCAAGGGAGAAAGATGGATATTAGTCTCAAAAAATTGTGGTTGTGTGTTTCCACTTTTTTGGTAGCTCCATAAAGGAACTGCATAAGGGCCTGTCTTTGTTTTGCTTGACTTAGAGCGATCTTGGGGCTGGGGTGACTTCCCAGGCATTTGCCAAAAGCATTTAAAAGCAGAAATATTGGCCATGGAGCCTGGGGCAAGGGATAGCAGTCAGAACAAGCAACAAACAAAGTAGAAAACCTGGGGAAAAACCAGGAGAGAAAGGTGATACGTGGAGGAAAGGTCTTTTAAAAGTTCCTACATACACTAGGGAATTGATAAGACCACACACATTCCCAGAGCTGGATATATGCTCAGAAAAGTCCTGAAAAGACCTGAAGCTTTTACCTTTGACTGACCTTTAGGCTCTGAGCAAGCAAGAAAAGGCCCAGTTGTAAATAGCCTGGCTAACTGTTCAAGAAATATCCCCACACAGAGCCAATTTTCAGATTTGGAAGAGTGTTTTTCATTTTTCTTTTTGCCTTTAGGCATTTAAGGAAATTCTGTAAAAATACTAGATGACCACTAAGCTAATGGAACACAGATTTCTGCAGCCACACACAACAAAGAATACAGATTTTATTAAAATAATTTAGAAAGGCCACTAAGCAAGCAAAGAGCAACCACCCAAAACAAGACTCATTAACAAAACCCGAAGAGTGGAGAGAACCTGATTTTCAAAGTTATCACATTATAATATTAAAAATGCTCAGCTTTCAACAAAAATATTGTGAGTCATGCTAAGAAACAAGAAAGTATTGTTCATTAATAGAAGGGGGGGAAAAGAGATTATTTGAAACTATCCCTGAGAAACACAGTCATTAGATTTACTAGACAAAGACTTTGTATCAACCATCTTGAAGATGCTGAAGGAGATTAAGGACACCATAGACAGAACCAAAGGAAATCAAGAGAGCAGTACCTCATAAAAATGATCTACACATTCCATGCAATTCTTATCAAAATCCCAAGAGTATTTTTTTTTTTTTACAGATGTGGAAATGTTGATCCTACAATCCATATAGACTTGCAATGGCCAAATCATCTTGAAAAAGGAAAACAAAGTTGGAGGACTCACACTTCCCACTTTCAAAACTACAACAAAATTACAGTGATCAAAACAGTGTAGTATTGGCATAAGAATAGACATACAATCAATGGACTAGAATTCAGAGGGAAGAATAAATCCATATGTGTTTGGCTAATTGATCTCCAACCGGGACACAAAGTTCATTCAGTGGAGAAAGAGTAGTCTCTTCAACATATGATACTAGCAAAACTGGATGTCCCTTGCAGAATAATGAAATTGGACCCTTACTTCCAACCACAAAAATTAACTCAAAATGGATCTAAGAGCAAAATGTAAGAGCTAAACCTATAAAATTCTTAGAAGAAAAGGTAAAGGAAAATCTCTGGATTTGGCAATGGATATTAGATATGACACCCCAAACACAAAGAACTACAAAAAAAAAGATAAATTGGACTTAATCAGAATTAAAAATGTTTGCGCCTCAAAGAACACTGTGGAAAGAGTGAAAAGATAATCACAGTATGGAAGAAAATATTTGCAACTTATATCTCTCATAAGAGTCTAGCATCCAGAATATAGAAAGAACCTATACCTCAACAACAGGAAGTCAATAAAATAAAATGGGTAAAGGACTTAAATAGACATGCTTCCAAAGAAGATATATGGAAGGGCAACAAGCACATGAAAATATGCTCAACATCACTAATCATCAGGGAGATGCAAATCAAAACCACAATGAGATTCCACTTTGCACCCACTAGGATGGTTATAAAATTTTTTAATGGAAATAATAAGTGTTGGTGTGACTATAGAAAAATTGGAATTAACATACTTTGCTAGCAGGAATGTAAAATAGCACAGACATTGTGGAAAATAGTTTGACAGTTTCTCAAAAAATTAAGTATAGGGTGACCATATGGCCCAGCAATTTCAATCTTAATTCTAAATTCAAAGAATTGAAAACAGGTTCTCAAACAAAATCTCCTACATAAATGTTCATCACAGCACTATTCACATTCACCAAAAGGTAGAAATAATGCAAAATGTCCATGAAGTCATGAATGGATAAACATGTTGGTATATCCATATAGTGGAATATTACTCAGCCACAAGAAGGAAGGAAGTGCTGATACAGGCTACAACATGGATGACCATCAGAACTATTACACTGAGTGAAAAAAGCCAGGCACATAAGGTCACAGATTGTATGATTCCTGTAAATAAGCTATCCAGAGTTGCTGAATCCTTAGAGACAACAGTAGATTCGTGGCTGTCAAGGACTAGTGGGGAAGCAGAGTAGAGAGTGGCTGCCTCATGAGCACAGGAGTCCTTTTTAGGTGATGAAATGCTTTGGAACCAGATAGACGTGATAGTTGCACAATATTGTAAATGTCACTGTAGTGTTCAATTTAAAGTTGTTCATCTTAGAATTAATTAATTAATTAATTAATTAGATTGTTAATCCTATGCCTTATGAATCTTACCTGGATTAAAAAAAAACGCGAACCTGAAGTTCCTTTCCCTCGTTTGCACAATAAAGTAAAACTCCTCCCTTCATCTGGCATTCCACACTTTCTGTTACCAGGCCCAGCCTCTTTCCAACCTTGTGTCCTCCCACATCCTAAACTCATCAGAGATGTACTGGCAGATGCAGGAACCTTTTTTGTTCTCACCCACCTCCACACCTTTGCACCTGAAATGTCCTTTCTTTCTCTTTCCTTCTTTGCTTGCCTAACTCCTACTTCTTCAAGGTTCTGCTTAGATTTACCCTCTCTGGAGAGAGCATTTCCCTCCCCTAATCTTATTCTTTAGTTCCAGCTGGAGTATAGATTTAACCGTAGGATCCCACAACACCCTTTGCACACTGCATTTGTCACACTGTCTTCTAATTATCTCCCCCTCCAAACTGTGAGATTCTCAAGAGCAGAAATTGTGCCAGAAATATCTCCTGGCAGTTGTCCTGGCACACAACACATGCTCACGAAGTGTTGAATTGATAAACTTTCTCCGGCATGATTTTTGCACCAAACTTCTGTTTCTTTACTCCAGCCTGCAATCTAATAGACTCAAGTTTCCTCATTGTTGTGGGCCACTGGTCACCAGGAGCCCCAGGAGAGTGTGGGTCCTCATAAACACACCACCTCTGGAAAAACAGGTCAACATTCATGCCCTTTATCTAACGGATCAGGAATGCCATCTTTATTCAATGAATTTAAGGGGGGAAGAACAGGAGGGCTTTGGAGTCAAAGGAATAAAATTCAAGTTCCTCTTGCACCATTCTCTTGTGCAATCTTGGCCAAGTCACCTATCCCCTATGGGATTCATTTTCCTTATCTCTAAAATGGGGATAAAAATAACTGCCAAGTCTTATTCCCAGAATCACTTGAGGATTAAAATGAAATCATTGTGTTCACATAGATTGTATTTTTAAAATTTTATAGGCCTCGAAGCTTTTCAAATCCATTCATAACAGAAATTTAGAATCAACCAAAACTGACCACCTTCCCAGTCATAGTCAGCAATCTTTTTACAGAACACATAGGATCAAGTAGAATTCTAACATGGTAAAGAAATAGGAATGATTATATATTCATCTTCATCATCTCCCTAAAATAACATGATTGAAACTTATTCTTAGAAAAAGCGATGTTCTGGGGAGTTTCTGTCCTACATACATGAGTAACTGAGGCAACGGGAAGGATCTGGAGGACCTGGCTAGTCCCGCGACCCTGGTGTCTGATCTTTGACTGCATATTAGGAAATAGGATGCTGTGGCATAATTATACCCATGCTCATGACACAATGAAAACTGTGTAGACTCCTACCCAGATCTGACAGTATAACAAAAATCCACAAAAAATCGCTTCATAGCTTGAGACTGGAGAAAACACTCTTTAGAGAATGGAGTTGATTTTGCTGTATTGAAGAATATTGTTTCATAATTTTCCAATGAGCTGTGTTTTAAAAAATGTCGTTCTTGCCCTGAAATATTCATGACCGCATTTCATGACTCCCACTAGTGATAATTTAAGGATCACCTTAACTTACCCATTCATCATAAAAACCTAGAGTCAATTAAGATTGGCCACCTTTCCTAGCCACGGTTTACAATTTTTTCTTTGCCACTAATGGCTAGCCCATGACGATAGTAAAATGAATATATAAAGGCAATTATTAAGTGGGTATTTAAAGCTCCTTTCATATTTGTTTGCTATGAAATAAAAAACAAATTTAGTGGAAAGTTATTCTTGTCATAACCTGTCACAAGAGCATGAAAAGATCTAAGAAAAAGTTTTAGGCCATGTGCGTCAAGATAGCTTGATAAAAGTGAAGGGATGGCCACTTCTTGAAATAGCAGAAATATTGTCTTCTACTTTCAGGTTTGAAATAGTCTGAAAGCTGTTCTCTTTTCCATCACAATTAAGAGCTGCTTATATTTCTTCCCTCTTCCCTCAGCCTGTCCTTACCCACAAAGCAAAGCATAACTAGAGAGAAGAAAGTGAAAAACACATAGACACTAACTTTTCCTGGGCAACAGCATCTTACAAGTTGCACAGAATATTCTGAAATAAAGCCAGCTTTCTTCAGTTCCAGTTTTGCTTGAATCTGTGCAATAGTAAATTATTGACAGTGATAGCCTGAGCAAGGGACAGATGATGCATGAAGGCTAAATAAGCCTAAGTTTAGATCCAACTCTAAATATTGAGCAATTACCAACTGTCTACAAAATTAATACTAAATTCTTATGCAACCTGGCACAGAGCAGGGAAGAGCAGTGGAATAGAATGACCAAAGAAGTTGAAAGATGTATATTTTCTGAATGAGGAGAGATTGGAAGTTAATGGCAAAACTGCATCACGTATAATGTTTAAATTAAGTGTTAAAGAAACTCCAAAACATGACAGTTATGGAAGGCTTTTCCAATGGGTGCAGAATATTCAATCTCTGACTTCCTCTTCTAGTCCCCTATCCCGACTAATCATAGCCACACTGGCCCAAAACATATCTTTACCCAGGTCACATCCTCAGCAAATGCCTATTCTTTCTTCATGACCCAGTTCACTTCTCATCTCTTTTGTGAACCCGTCTTTGATTCCCCCCATGTTGTACTTCATGGTATAGGACTTTGTTCATCTCCTCCTTAAAACATTTATCACACTAAATTGCAAAACCTTGAAGTACTTGCCTGTTCCCCACATCTTATATCTTTGTGCTCCTTGGACTTAGCAAATTGTCCGGCATTGAGCAGAAGCTCATTAATGTTTGTTGAACAGTTAGTGGATCTCCCATTCCTCCTCTCACTAGCAAGCTACCTACCTCCACAACAGCCTTGAAATCTCAGTTCCTCTTTCCTACAGGAAGTCCCGGATGATAATCCTCTTTGAGATACTAACATAGGGAACTGGTCAGTAAGTTTTGGCTGCGAGATCTTAACAGCATCATTAACTGTAGTCATGGGGAACATGCTAGATGCCTAACTAAGGCCAGAACGTAGAGCCTTGCAGTCTTGGTCACCATTGAATTTATCTCAAAGAAAACCAAAAGGTAGACTGGAAAGTCTGCATATAAGTTCATGGATGCTCTGCTCTACTCAAGTGGTAGAAGAGGGTAAAACAACTGGACAAAATAAAATACCACCCTGCATGCTTTAAGATTCTTCAGCAGACTTTCTGGTGAGGATGTATGATGAGGATTGATAGAGAAGGGAAGGATATCTGACTTGTTATAAGTTTGGATTTATAATAGCCAATAGACACTGTGCTCTTCTAGCGCGGTCTGTTGTGCCCAAAGCATGGTTGCATGGCTTGCTTTGTTCCTTGTTGTTCCTCATCCAGTTCCTGCCCAACTCTGCCTTGCTCTGTGTCCCAGGAAGCTGCCTGGGATTGAAACACCATCAGCTGCCTTGCCTCCTGGGAGTCACCAGCCAAGGTCATAAGGCTGAGGGACTGCTGTCTATTTCCCCTGCCCCTGCCCCTCTCAGGCTTCCAGGACAACCCCTCTTCCCCATGCCTCCAACTCTCCCCAGACTTGTAATCCTTCTCCTGGTGGGGGTGCCTTCTATTTCCTGGAAAAAGCCTGACTGATTGAATAATCACCTGCCCGCAACTGCAAAGATATGTGTATAGCCCATTGATTTTTACCCATTTCAGAAAGATCACAAGCCTCGGTGGAACAACAGATAGTTCCTCCTGGTGATTGTTTTGAACACTGATAATTTGACCCCACAAGAGACAAATGTCTGAGGCTGCACCTCTCCCTACTACCACAACTGACCTCTTCAGACAAGAGCTGTGCAACCATGGCCCACTTCCCTTTAGTTCAGTAAACCTGCTCTAAGCATCTTTACTGGCTCGTTGGTGTCATTTTTATCAAAGAGAGTGACTGTCTGGGGAGGCTTGTATGATTATGTGTTATCTGTGTCAGATTTTACTTATATTCTTTTGTTTTTAAAAACACAGTGGATTCCCTTGGGATTATTACTGATGCAGAACCACATTTTCAAAGATTCTTTCATTCTTGGCAGAAAAGCATCTCACCTGGTCTCTGCTCATTTTTCAAATGGCTTGAGTTTCTTCATTACTTGCACCTTCCCATCCCTCCCTTTCCAGATGCTGAACACTCATAGCAGATCCCATAGGCATGAGGATGGTGGTGTCTGTCACTTCTAAGTGATACTTCTAAGTGCCTTTCTCTAGGAAGGAAGATTCTTTTGGGAGTTAGAGATGATGAATGCCAAAAATTGCTTTTCAGATGTTTGGGGTTTAATGAAACACAGGCTATGCACTGCCAGGTAGCACCAAGGTTCATTTTTAAGCTTTCCATATGTTACCACGTATTTGTCTAAAATACTAGCTTACGTTACTGTGTCTTTCTGTATTCCTAAGACTCCAGGCATTTTAAAGCCCATTTTAAAAATATCCACCACCAAAAAAAAAAAAAAAAAAAAATTAAAGTCCTTAGGCAATTGCATTCAGGTAGGAACAAAGGATTTAATTTGAGGCTCAAAAGTAATTAGGCTTACGGGAATTCCAAGCATGGCTTGGTACAATACTCCTGAAAATTCCTTTGCACAAATGTTCTTCTCATTATTTTAAAATAACAGTTTCATATATAAATAATATCCACTACCTCAACTGTATTCAGAGATGCAAACCCTGGGGTTATTGAGGTGAATAGCTATTCTCAGCTCTGGGTCCCTGAAAACCTGATTTTTTGGAGTCTGATGGCTTTGAGTTAGCTGGTACTCTCTGGGTTTCTGTAACAATCATGGAGGTTATTGCCCCCCACCTGCCTCAGAGGGTCAGAAGACAACATTTACTTAACCCTTGTTCTGTCTAGGATTTGCCATTAGCAACTAATTAGTATAACAGGAGGGAAGGAAGAAATAGCACCACTCCTTCCCTTGGGGACATCTAAGAAACCACGAGTACACCTGGTAACATAAGCCCACTACAGCAAAGTCCATATGAAGAACATGTTCCCCAACACTATTAGAATGGCCAAAGAAGAATGCAGGCCAAAAGGTTTTATTCTGATCCTCTTTTCGTATGTCTAGGAAAAGAGCTGATCAAGATGAATTTGAGTTCACTTTACCACAAAGCCCTTCTACATTGCCATGGCTAGAAGCATGTTCATTACAGTCATGAAGACCACTGGGGTCTACAGCATTGTCTTTCAAACACATTATATTATAAGCTAATTGAGAAGTTATTGAACCTATAAAACTGTATCTACTGAGCACTCTACCAGATATCAGAGTTAAGGAATACAGGTAAATAATCAGATATAGTTCCTGACCTTAAGTTTACCACCTGGCTGATTTAAAAGCAATCACAATCAGATAATATGATTTGGGAGATAAATAAGTTCATATCCAAAATACAAAGTAACACAGTACGGGTTGACTCCATTGGAGCTAAGGTAGACACCCGTGTTAGAATGGAATTGAAATGGGGAGCCTGAGTGGCTCAGTCAGTTAGGTGTCTGCCTTTGGCTCAGGTCATGGTCCCAGTGTCCTGGGATTGAGCCCAGTGTCAGGCTCCCTGCTCAGTGGGGAGCCTGATTCTCCCGCTCCCCCTGCCTGCCCCTCCCCTTGCTTGTGCTGGTTCGCGCTCTCTCTCTCTCTCTCTCTGTCAAATAATAGATAAAATTTAAAAAAAAAAAAAAGAATGTGATTGAAATGATCAAAATGCTTCATCATCTAATTTTTTGGTAGTAGAATTTGTGTCTCTCAAGCAAAACCCAGCCCTCCTACCAGTTCCTTCCAGAGCTGCAGTTTTATTCCTTTTCTTTAGGAAAAACTAAGCTGGCTGGGATGCTTAGTTTAGGTAAATGGCCTTTTTTAAAAAAATTTTTTTAAATAATTCTACTTTACATAGAACCCAATGCAAGTTCTCCCAGACCTGAGGAAATAGTTTTCAAAGTATATTTTAAGGGTCTCCTACATCAAAATCAACTCAGTGCATGTTAAAATTCAGTTTTCTGGACTGTACCACCCCCAAGACCTACTAAACTAAGCTGGTGGAATAGCTCAAGAATCTTAATTTTATTAAGTATCCCAGGCTACTATGCTTCTGCCACCTACAGTTTGGGAACCACCAGTTAAGGACCTGTGCTGATTTGGGGGACATCTTCCTAACCTTATTCTTATCAATGAAATCTGTATTAAGAATCATCCCAGTTTAAAAATTATCCCTGCTAAACCCTCCTACACTGTTGGTGGGAATGCAAGCTGGTGCAACCACTCTGGAAAACAGCATGGAGGTTCTCAAAAAGTTGAAAATAGAGCTACCCTATGACCCAGCAATTGCACTACTGGGTATTTACCCTAAAGATACAAACATAGTGATCCGAAGGGGCACGTGCACCTGAATGTTTATAGCAGCAATGTCCACAATAGCCAAACTATGGAAAGAACCTAGATGTCCATCAACAGATGAATGGATAAAGAAGATGTGGTATATATACACAATGGAATACTATGCAACCATCAAAAAGAAATGAAATCTTGCCATTTGCGACAACGTGGATGGAACCAGAGGGTATTATGCTGAGCAAAATAAGTCAATTGGAGAAAGACAACTATCATATGATCTCCCTGATATAAGGAAATGGAGATGCAACGTGGGGGGTTTGGGGGGTAGGAAAAGAATGAATGGAACAAGATGGGATTCGGGAGGGAGACAAACCAGAAGAGACTCTTAATCTCGCAGAACAAACAGAGGGTTGCTGGGGGGGAGGGGGGAGGGAGAGGGTGGTGGGGTTATGGACATAGGGGAGGGCATGTGCTATGGTGAGTGCTGTGAAGTGTGTAAACCTGGGGATTCACAGACCTGTACCTCTGGGGCTAATAATACATTATATGTTTTTTAAAAAATTTTAAAAATTAAAAGAAAAAGACACACACCACACACAAAATTATCCCTGCTAGTTATCTCTTTTCTTTTAATTATTTATTTATTCTAGAGAGAGAGAGAGAGAAAGAGAGAGCAAGCAGGGAGCGGGCAGAGGGGGAGGGAGAGAGAATCTCAAGCAGACTCCCACTAAGCACAGAGCCTGACCCAGTCTCCATCTCAGGACCCTGAGATCATGACCTAAGCCAAAACCAAGAGTCTCAGGCTTAACTGACTGAGCCACCCAGACGCCCCTAGCTATATTCTTTCCTATGCTGCAGGAAATTATTAGCCCCAGGCCCTGGGATTTCTACAAAACCCGTGGATGGGTTTCAAGACAAAATCCCCTAAATGTGCGTGCAAAATTGCGTGCAGGCATATGCTTTTGTCAGGGGTAAGATTCCACAGATATTCCATAGGTAACTTTAGATTATCAAAGGAGCTCAAAGACACAAAATAGCCCACCGCTTTATGGAAGTGATCATATGTAAACTGTAGTTCCCAGTTGTTGAAACTTCCCTCTGGAATCAGTACACACATGGATACTAAGCAACCTAAGCAACAGAATTCTCAAGCTAGGAAAATGACTCGACAATTATTGAGCACCGTGGCTGACTACGGTGCGGTGAACACATTCATTTCTCACATCACCTCTTTAGCTCCTATGAGTGGAGAGTAGCACTATTGCTATTTATGTCTCTAATAACAATAGTTTATTGAGCACTTACTATTGGCCAAGTTTATTCTAAGCACTTTGCATATAGAAGCTCATTTAAATCTTACAACACCTCTCTATAAAGGACTTCTGCTATTTCCTCCTTTTATAGATGAGGAAACCAAGACTTTACTTGAAGTCCTCTTCCCTCCTCTCTGCATCCTTAATAACAATAATAATAGTAGCAAAAATAATAATAATAATAATGGTAATAATAATAGCTAACTTTCACTGAACTCTTCTGTGACAGGTGCTATGCAAAGCACTCGTTTCATGGATGAGGAAGCCAAGGCCCAAAATTGGTAAGTAGCCTTCCCGAAGTCATGCAGCCAGCAAGCAGTAGGCTGAGCCAGGATTCAAACTTCACTCTGGCCAGAGAGCCCACACCTAGCCATGCTTTCTATTGTCACAAGTTCTGACCTCTGCCTTACTGAGGAATTACTGATTTGGGGGGCCTGAGTTTCCATGGGTACCCACCTCTAGTCCAGTGGGTTTCCTTTCTTTCCTCTTTTCAAAGCTCTGTTCACACTGAAGGCTGCTGGGAGTAGCTCCAAGACTCCACAAGCATCCCTATGGCCACCTTAAGTCACAGATGAGTCCCAGGTGACAGTGTGCCCAGACCACACAAGGTCACACCAGTTGCTCTGGGATGTCGGAGCTCTCAGTTACAATCACACACCCAATAGGACCCGACAGCCTGGCCGGCTCACGAGAGAACGGGGCAGTATCGCATTTCAAATATTGCCTCTGCCTCCTGCTTGGAGACCATTCAGAGCCCGGTTAAAAAAATACAGTCACGACTCTCCTCGGGCCGGGGCTGTTGACTTTGTTAGGTGAGATCACTTGAGGAATATAAAAAGCAAGAGAAAGAGTGGCAAAGAGGAAAAACAATAGGTGGATAGATAGGTTCACGCAGAAGTCACAGAACTGCAGAGAACAGCCTGGCCACAGTGTTCTGCTCAGTTTAAACGCAGGGTTTAAGAGCCTAAGGCATTAATCAATTCCTTTTAATCCCTTCCCGACTGTACAATGTTTACTTGCACAGTGGCTTTTAATTCAGCGTGTGTGTGTGTGTGTGTGTATAAAAGAGGCTAAACTATGACTCAAAAAATCTTGACGGTAGCCGACATTCCCAGGGACCAGCGTACACACAGCAAAGGCTTTGTGTTCTGAGCACACAACGTTTGTGTGGCTGACCATCTAGTGATGCCGGGCTTTTAATGTTACGCGAGACTTTTTCCTTCCTTTACTCACCACTTAGCGACTGTGCTGATTCAACGTTTTATAGATGCATAAATTTTCCTTTAGAAGCTGTGCCGAGAATGTGTGCCTCCCTGGGCCAGTTTCTTATTGAAATCAGATGATGCAGGCAGGATGCGCTCACATTTCAGTGAGAGGCTGCCCCCTAGTGAAAATCTGCTGCTACACAGTCCACCTACGAATTTATTATGGCGAGCACTGCAGAGGTTTCTGGACACAAAGGAGAAATGTCCTTCGGTTGCCAGGGATGTGACAGCATTGTGTAATTTAACCATCAATCAGGTGTTGCTTTCCTTTCAACTTCCCCCTGCCTATTTTTGTTAGTTTCAGTTTTTAGTTCTCTAAAGTTTCCTTTGATATTTCAAGATGTCTTTTTAAATATATATACGAAATAAAAATGAAAATATAAGTAAAACATAGTAAAATATAAATAAAAATATCTTTGTGAAACCAAGTGAAAGATGATGACCAGTGCCCTTTCCTTGTTGTCTTGATGGTGAGCTGTATGGATAATTCCATTTCTACTTACCGCATTTGGCTATTTCATGGTATTCTTTCCTATCTAGGGCAGCTACGTAAAGTAAATGATTTTTGCTTTTAGGAGGTGACTGTATCAGCATTCAAAAAACTTTAGTGTTCAATGTCTCTATTTTTAATTGAAGCCTAGCGTTGGTCCTCAAATGCAGGTCTATGAAATAATTCGGATGAGGCATTTTTGCATTGTGCATTACAAGCCTTAAATCAATACTACTATTATTACAAAATTCTCTATTTTAGACAAAAAGTACTTTGACTGTTAAACAAGAATACAGTTCGTGTTTTGTTTACAGTTTATTTCTACATTGTTATACAAAGATGAAATCGTTTGCATGACAAAGTTAAACATAGCTTCTCCATTAAAAGCTAGTATCTGGACACTTGAAAACAGTAGCAAATTTGTCCTTCTTTGTTATTCTATTCCTCCATCTCCCAGCCCTCCCACCTATCTAACATCAGTAGAAGGAATACTATGTTGTCTGCATTAACTTGTTTGAAACTTTTAAGACTTAAAGGTAAAAAATCAATGACTGTGAACAATGGTTGTATTATCTGGGTTTTTGGAAACTCACTCTTCTCTGCTTCTATCTAATTTTGTACAGATGCCAACTAAGATTAGAATCAAAGGATGTTCTTCATTTTATTTGGTGATTTTTCCCTAGAGATTTATGCTCTCTAGAATCAAAATTCTTTAGTTTCTCCTACTCCTGTACACTGATAAATATCCTCCATTTTTTTGGTGCCTAAGGACTAATTTGTGTAAAACTCACAACAACACTGTGAGCAAGGTATTAGCATACTCTCTTTAGAGATAATGAGACTTGGCTCAGAGAAGTTGGATCACTTTCCCGAGGACACACAGCTCATTAATAGCCATCAGAATTCAAACTTGGACCAATGGAGGCCAAGCCCTGTGCTCTTTCTCATCCTGCCTTGGCTTGCTGTTCACTAAATCATAAAGGCATAGGTCATATTGTCCTCATCTTAAGAAAGAAGATTACATCCAGAAAGAACAAAAAGCTGGGAAGTACACAAACATCAGCATTTCTCCTCTGAGATGTTCTAAATTAAGGGAAGTGACTCTCGTTGATCTTTGGGAAGAGTGAATGAGAGCTGTCCCTAAGGCAATGAGGAGGACTGGTAATACAGCTCCCTGGTGATTCTCACCAAGGCTGCAGCCTTTTCCCTAGCAATGAATAAGTTAGGAAGGCGAAATTTCTCTGCTTACACAAAGACGTTGTCATAATGGAAAAGAAGGGGACTTCAGACAGACATTGCTAAGAGCAGATGGTATTATCTGAAACAACAAACAAACAAACTGCCCCTTGTGGGATTACTGCATCGTGGGAGCTCAAAAAGCTACTGGAACAACAATATCCATAAACTGTGATTCAGAATTGGATTTGAAATTTCACGGCTGAGGGAACATTGACAATATTTTTTTCCTTCAGTTATTAAACTGAGTGGTTTGGTTTTTATTTTTTATTTTTTTGTTTTTGCTTTGTTTTGTTTTGTTCTGTTTGGGTCCATTACCTATACTCTCAGGATGAACAACAAAGGATCCTTGCTTCAGGAAGTTTCTGAAGCTCACCAGAATGCTCGATCTGCCTTTAAAGAAAGCATAGTAAGGTGATCTGTAGTTATTTTTCTTTTTAAAAATATGAATTCAGGGGCACCTGGGTGGCTCAGTGGGTTAAGCCTCTGCCTTCGGCTCGGGTCATGATCCCGGAGTCCTGGGATGGAGCCCCGCATTGGGCTCTCTGCTCAGCGGGGAGCCTGCTTCCTCCTCTCTCTGCCTGCCTCTCTGCCTACTTGTGACCTCTGTCTGTCAAATAAATAAATAAAATCTTTAAAAAAAAATAAAAATAAAAATAAAAAAAATAAAAAATAAAAAAATAAAAATATGAATTCAGTTATAAAAAGAAGCAGACTGTGGTGAAGTAAGTAATCATTCAGCAAATATTCTCTCGCTGTCTTTGGGAGGAATACATCTACTTCCCTTCCCAGTTGTTTTTCTTTCCCGTGTGATTTGCTGTGGCCCGAGGAAGGTGGGTGGAAGTTAAGAGTATGCCAGGTGCAAGTCCAAGCTTGGGAAGCATCATGTGTCTGTGCTCAATATTCTTGTCCTCATGTCTGTGCACTAACACCGGTACACTTACTCATAGGATAGAGTCTCACTAAAAGACCCTTTACTATTATCCTAACAGCCTCTGTTATCTCATTTCCCAGGCACTGTACAGTATGCAGGGTGAAACCGCTATAAGTTAACTTGCTGGTAACAAGGCAAAAGGTAACTGCATCAGGGAAGGAAAAGACAGAAATACCGTAAAAAGGTAACACACAAGGTTTCAAAAATCACAGGAGTCCAGGACAAATTAATAGGAAAATAATATCCCTGAATGGGTCGTTTTCCCAATAGGTAGCAAATAAAATAGAGAAGTTATACCACTTCCAGAAAATTTACTTCAAACATTGTTTAAAACAGTAGTGCTTAGGGTTCTTTTTTGGAGTATAGTCTATTTTGAAAAACGTCTAAAAAATAT
This sequence comes from Martes martes, assembly GCF_963455335.1. NCBI lineage: Eukaryota > Metazoa > Chordata > Mammalia > Carnivora > Mustelidae > Martes > Martes martes. The sequence continues at coordinate 138,769,428 of NC_137890.1, read as the reverse complement.
GGGTTCTCTCTTTGGAAGAATGCATGTGAAGGAACCCCACAGAATATTCCATAGAATTTTAGGTAGGTGGGCCCCTAGAACTGATTCATGAACCCTGCATTTTAAGCCACTATTTAAAATAAAAAAGATTTTTACTTCCAGGAGAGGCCTAATTGAGTTACTAGATTTTTTAAAATATATCTTTCTGTGAAACATAATTCCAGATAAATGAGGTCTCCTGAAATTCATAAAACTATGATAGGCCTTTGCCAATCACCACCCTATTACTGGCTAGACTGGGCCTGGAAGAGATTAATGATTTCACATCTCCTAGGACTTCATGTGATACATTTCCACATCTCTCAACTTCATTTTTATGAACTTCAAGTTTACAAGAGCTTAATAATTAGATCATTGTTCTATACCCTTGTAATCCAAGCTTTCTTGTCACTGTTCCATTGCTTGTTAGGAAAACAGAAAGCCATTGGATCCATTTTATTCTTTTTGGTAATACAATAAGGGATTCTGTCCCACATCTGCCCCTTAACTTTAATGCCTTCTGTGAAATATGAGGCATCCATCTTGCTTTTGCTTATGGAAACCCCTACTTTATGAGTCGATACTGTTTTCAATCTCAGAGCCTTGAACATTTATTTCTACAACCCCTTATTCTCTCATCCAAAAAAGAAAGAAAAAATAGCCCCAAACTGACAGTTACTGTTATAGATATCACAAGAGTTCACCGTTCTGCAGCTACAATTGCTAGTTCTTAGGACCAAATTTACAGATTTTAAAAACCAAGGTGGGAGTACAGCAATGACTCTTAGTAAGATTACTATTTTGTGGTGCCATTATGACTAATAATACCTTAATATTATTACATTTTCAAAACACATCTATATTTTATTTCAGTTATTACATTTTCCAAAAAGGGAAGAGAAATAACTATTATGGCATGCCTACTATGCACCAGCACTGACTTGATTCCTTGGACGCTTATCTCATTAAATCCCCATAGCACCTGATAAAATTTGAATTATTACTCCCATTTTACAGATGATGAACCTGAAATCAAAGAAATGAAGTGACTTGCCCAAGGTCACACTACATAAGTGACAGTGCAAACCCTTTTTTTTTTAATGTTATGTTAGTCACCATACAGTATGTCATTAGTTTCTGATGCAGTGTTCCATGCTTCATCATTTGCCTATAACACCCAGTGCTCCATGCAATCCGTGCCCTCCTTAGTACCCATCACCAGGCTCACCCATTCCCCCTACTCCCCTTTCTCCAAAACTCTCAGATTGTTTCCTGGAGTCCATAGTGTCTCACGGTTCGTCTCCCCATCTGACTACCCTCCTTCATTTTTCCTTTCCTTCTCCTAATGTCCTCCATGTTATTCCTTATGCACCACAAATAAGTGAAACCATATGATAATTGACTTTCTCTGCTTGACTTATTTCACTTAGCATAATCTCCTCCAGTCCTGTCCATGCTGATGCAAAAGTTGGGTATTCATCCTTTCTGATGGCTGAGTAATATTCTATTGTATATATGGACACCATCTTCTTTATCCATTCGTCTGTTGAAGGGCATCTTGGCTCTTTCCACAGTTTGGCTACTGTGGACACTGCTGCTATGAACATTGGTGTGCATATGGCCTTTCTTTTCAACAGTGCAAACTCCTATGCCCAGGTCTATCTCAGTTCCATCTTATCATTGTTGGAGAACAGAAATGACAGGGAGGTTTTGATACCCTTTTTGAAAAAAATCAAAAGGATTATCATGTAGAAAAGAGAATAAAATTGTTCTTTCTAAGTCCAAAGAACATTCAAAAGATGGGATTTACACCAATGGGTGAATATAAGAGGAGGCAGACTAGGGTTCAATATTAGAATGTTGATGAGTCTCCCTGAGAGTATATTGTGCCCACCATGTTCTGAAATTAATCAAAAAAATTAAAATTGATTTAAAAAAAGAAAAAGCCCACTTAAATACAAAGCTGGGAATCTGAGCGCGGATAGTACTCTCTTTTGACCACTTACCTTCACAGAGTCCCTGCCCTGCAACAGCACCAAAGAAACAGAGATTTCACCACAAGAGGCCTGAGGCAACCTTACAGATTCCTAGTGAACCCCTCAAAACATGGGGAACAAACTAATGCCTTCCCTTAAGGCCAAGATTTTAAACACAGCTCAGTGAGGGCTGGAAAAAACTACAGGAGCCTCACAGTAGAGTAAAGAAACTCTGTGCTGAGGGTTTGGGTGTCAAAGTGTGACCCACAGATTCCTGGAGGTCACTGAGACCTTCTCTGGACATCCCTGAGGTTAAAACTATTTTCATAATAATACTAAGATATTGTTCGCCTTTTTTACCATGTTGACATTTGCACTAATGATGAAAAAGCAATAGTGAGTTGAACTGCTGGTGCCTTAACACAAATCAAAGTAGGGGCACCAAACTGTCCTAAGTGTCTTTGTATTCTGCACCACCATACCCTCAAAGTTTTGTTTAAACATCAATTTCACTTAAGAATGTCCTTGATGCGGGCCCCTGGGTGGCTCAGTCAGTTAAGTGTCCACCTTGGGCTCAGGTCATGATCCCAGAGGTCCCGGGATGGAGCCCCACATGAAGATCCCCACTCAGCGGGAAGTCTGCTTGTCCTTCTCCCTCCCCGCTCCCCTTGCTCTCTCTTTCTCTCTCTCAAATAAATAAATTAAATCTAAAAAAAAAAGAATGTCTTTGATGATACAGTGTTGTTAAATTTATTAAATCTGGCCCCTTGAATATAAGTATTTTTAATAGTCTGTGTAATGGAATATAAAGTGTACATAAGGGGCGCCTGGGTGGCTCAGTGGGTTAAGCCTCTGCCTTCAGCCCAGGTCATGATCTCAGGGTCCTGGGATTGAGCCCCGCATCGGGCTCTCTGCTCAGCGGGGAGCCTGCTTCCCCCTCTCTCTCTGCCTGCCTCTGCCTACTTGTGGTCTCTTTCTCTCTCTGTCCAATAAAAATAAATAAAGTCTTAAAAAAAAAGTGTACATAAAACATTTCTGCTGCATTTCAAAGTATAATGATTGAGTCAAGTACTAGCACAGGGGCTACTGAGTTGCAAGCTGCACTAGCTGCCTTTTTCATAGAGTATCATTTTTACCCCAGCACACTGAAAGATAAATTATGATTATTCAGACCTCAATATTTGACAAACTTGAGTGTTTTCTAGAAAACGAACCAACTGAGCCTGAAATTTCCAAAAAACACAAAAATTGACAGAATTTGTTGCCCATACAATTCAAGCTTTCAAGCAAAAATTAGAATTCTGGAAAACTTGTATCCAATACTGTGATCTTGATATCTTTCCAGTATTCAAGACTTTTCTCAACATTTGGAATATCTGCATAACTCAGTGAATCAATTTTCCAAATGACTAATGCACAATGTTATGAAATCATGCATAGGTAGAAGACCCAGTCAGTATGCAAAATAGACCAATGGATTTTAATGTAACAGAATATGGAAAGTTTATTCCTATAGTTTTAGATTGCACACTGCAACTAACATTTAAGAAACTATCACTTATTGAGTTTTGGTATATTATTAAAGAAAAATATGGGCAGTTATCTGAAAAAGCTATTAAATATTCCTCTCTTCTCCAACTCTATATCTGCATGAGGCCAGATTATGCTTTAATCCAACAGATTGAATGCAGAAACAGAGGAGAATCCAGTTATCTTCTATTAAGTCAGACATTAAAGAGATTTACAGAAATGTTTTTTAAAGATATTTTCACTGACTTTTTTATTTTGCAAAATACAGTTATTTTCATAAACAATATGTCATTTAACTAACGTGATGTTTTTTAGTTTTTAAAGGAATGTTTCAAGATCCCCTCTTATAAAAACCAATACAATAAATATTAGTAAGCATAATCCACAAAAACAAAATTATTTGGTCTTCAATAATTTTTAGGTGTGTCAGTGGCTCCTGTTTGAGAACTGCTGGTCCACGTCAATAATTTGAGATAAATGGGGACTTGGACATTGTAGTGGGTACCAATGTGAAAAGAGGCTATGCCCAGGACCCAGGCTGGACTGGATATTGCAGGGAGCATCAAAATACCACATTCTCCAAGACCAGATGCCTCTCAGGTACCCTGATACCATGTAAATGCGCATGGCATCAAAACCTTCCACCAGGGAGATGGATTTGACTGAACTGTTGAGTTTACAACCTGAAATAATTTAAAACCCTGGAACTGACTAGATTATTTTGCTGTCACTAGGTGCAATAGCAATTTAAGAGAGACACTCCTGTTCAATCAGTGAGAAACAAAGAAAGTTATATTGTTTGTAGACATGCTTATATGGCTCTGAGACATCCCAGCTCCTGGAGTCTATTACAGCCTCCAAGTAGGAGCAAAATAACCACTGGGTAGAGGTGATGGAGGGGCTTCTGCTCGAGGGGAAATTGAGACTACCGGTGCTCAAAGTCCTTTGCCGAATTGTCAGAATTCTGTATGTTCTCATATTTGATGTTACAGAAACCCCTGTTAAGTAGATACGATGTTATTATTCCTTTACAGAAGGAAAGACCAAGATCCAGAAGGCACAAGTCTACCAGGGCTAGTCAGGGTAGTAGATCCTCCAAAGGCTCCCTGACTTAAACAGAATATGTGAGATCAGCTGGGGGGCTGCAAAGTCTCTGAAATAACTTAATTCCCTCTGACTTTAACTGAACAGATGTTCACTCCATACCTATCAAGAACAGAGAGAGCATTAAGATGAACCAGGGCGGTCTCCATTCTCTAGGGACTCTCAGTACAGGTTGGATGGAAGGTATGCTCCACTGAAAGTAGAATAATGTGTTATAGAAATGAAGAGCAAAAAGGAATTCATTCTGATACTAAGAATTAATGTTAACGTTTCCAACCCTCAGTTCTAGGTCAAATAGAAATATTCAATCATTTCTCCATAACCCTCTTCCCAGTGGAGAGTCTGGCCACCAGGCCGATTTGAAGACACACACCAGATCTGATGAAATGTAACAGAACACAGATCTTTCTACTCTCCATCCCTGGGGGGCCCTCCACAGGACTTCACTACAACCCATCATTCACAGCCCATAATGACATTGGTGCCCAAAGTAATTTTGCAAGTGGTTATTTTTCTTGCATGTTCATGAGAATTGGCAAGAAGGCAATGTATTTTGCATGAGGAAATAACAGTCTGTTAAACCAAATTGCCCCAGCAGTAGTCTCTTTTTCCTCTTTTCCAGGATTCCTGACTTCTATGACTTTGGCTGTGAGTGGGGTGCGTTCTGTTCCTGGGGTGACTTACTATTTCTCAGCTCCTTCTCCCTACATGCATCAAGGGTAGCCAGCAGCTTGGTATTCTGAAAATACACTTCCTGGCTGCTCTATCTCATCCAAAGTTTATTATTTCTGCTACTTTTTCAAGTGCAATTAATATTAAAGCCATGAGTGCTGTAGATGACTGATCGTGCTAAGCTTTATGTTTGGGTCCTAGACACAGTAAATAAATCACAATTTTTTCTTTTGTTCACTAAGGCATAATTTGTGGTAGGAACTTCAGTCAATCATCTAAAAATACACATATATTTTGCAATAGCTGTTATATTTTATATATTGATTACCCCCACCAACCCAACCCTCCTTCCCCTCCCTTGGAAGAAAAATAAGACACTGTGTGTCAGTAACATAATAAAATGAAAAACAGATGTCCATGGTTAAATAGTATACCAAAAGAGAACTATGTACATCTAAAAAGAAAGGAAGAAAAAAGATAACACAAGCCTTGGTATTTGGCTTTACGTGAATATTTGATTCCCCAAAGGTGTGAACTATAGTTTAACAAATGGAAGGAAAGAACTTCTGGGAATGGTGCCCTCTTTCTCCTTCAGATGTGTGAGTATCTAAATGGTTTATTTATACAGAGTGCGATGTATTGATTACATTATGTTGAATAATATGTGATACAGTAACCATTAAATGTATTCTGATTTCTTCTGGTTCTCTTTGGTTCTAAAATAACCTCTTAATTTTCAGACTGTGATGAAGCAATGTTATCAAAATTGAATTATATAGTTGAGCTATAACTGAATATTTGGTTCCAACCCAGGAAGAAGTAGTCCAGAAAAACTGTGCTAAATGACAGTTGTGTCTGAGTGAGAGAAATTTGGGATCTTCCCCTAGGCTGAGGTGTACCACACTAACACCCTCTCAGAGCATCACTGAGCAAAATGTCAGGGGTAGAAAACTCCCTTGAGAGGATCTGGAAGTATTATTTCTGTTAGGGGAATGGGTGCTGCAGGACCATGGAGACCATTTTTGTGTTCTTCACCATTTTATCCCCAGAGCCTAACATAATAGTCTATAGGAGTTGCTCAGTAGTTGTCTATTAAGCGAATGAACAAAAGGCACCATTTAAATGGCAGGGCAACAAACCACAGCAGGTCGTGGACTCTGGTGGTTCCAGAAGACCCGCAAATAAAGCAGGCAAGGTGTTACTGAGCCCCGAGTGACAGAGGCATATCAGTGGTAGAGTAGATTTGACTCTATGGACTCTCATGAGCCACAAGTGTGTACCTTTTCCCAACTCTGCATTCAGTGACTTGAGGTTGGCAGTCTGGAATTGGCCATGGTGAAGGGAAATCAACATAAATCAGCCTTTTTCTCTGAGAGTCAGTTTACCATCAGTGGTAACTGCCATAGCTACTAAACCTTGTTACCTCAGAATTCTAACACTAGGAAGTCTTCCAGACCCTGACCAAAATGAGGAGTAAAAGAAGGGATCTGGGCCAGAGAAGATGAAGAAGTGGTTTTTCATTCTCCTTGCAAGTGGTGAAAAGGCTTCTGATCTATAATTGGAAAAGGTTAAATCACTTGAGAAGGTCTTAAATACCCCAGGAATCCTGTTTTTCTTTTCCTTTCTGTCCACGAGTGCTCATAATATCAAATGTCCAATTGGGAACCCAGCTTCCCTTCTAGCCTAAATTTAATGACCGACTTCTTAATTGAACAAATATTTCTTCAGTGCTCAGCATGTGCCAGGCATGAGAATAAAAACTATGGTATATCAGTTGCAAAATAGCCCAAATTCTCCACTCCCCCTATATCCAAACCCTCTGTAATTTGACCTTTCAGCCTCCCTATAAAGGGGTAAAGTTTATTCCTCCCCCCTTGAATCCGAGCTAGTCTTGAAATTTGCTTTGACCAGCTGAGTCCAGAGGAAATAAGTTATCTAAATCTGAACTGAGCTCTCAAGAGGTCTTGCTCCCCTCATCCCTGTCTTTGCCTTGAGATACAGGGAGCACAGTCAAGTCATCCAAGCCAAACTTATTCTAGATCATCCAACCCCCAATCAACCCCACAACTAACTGAAGACATGTGAATGAGCCCATCTGAGATCAACAAGCTTCACCTAGATCAACAGAACTAAGTGCAGCCAACCACGTTGATTCTTGTAAAATAATAAATGATTAATGTTTCTTTCAATAATTTATTAAGATGAAATTTACATAACATAAAAGTAACTGTTTAAAAATGAACAATTCAGTAGTATTTAGAACATTCACAGTGTGTGCAACCACCACCTCTATCTAGTTCCAAAGCATTTTGTGGAAATTCCAAAGCATTCCAATCTGCAATCATTGAGCAATTTCTCCCCCATTTCCCCCCTCCCTGCAGCCCTGGAAAACAACAATCTGCATTTCATCTCTATGGATTTACCTGTTCTGGGTATTTCCCATAGATGGAATCATACAGTATGTGCCATTTTATACCTAAGTTCTTTCACTTGGCATAATGTTTTTAGGCTCGTCCACATTGTAGCATGTATCTACTAATACTTCACTCTTGTTTGTGGTTGAATATTATTTTATTCTATGCATATAACATAATTTTTTAATCCATTCATCTGTTGGACTTTTGGGCTATTTCCACCTTTTAGCCATGGTGAATAGTGCTGCTATCTACATGCATATACATGTACTTATTTGTGCCTGTTTCAGTTATCTGAGGCAATTCCTAGGATTGGAATTGTAGATTGGTATATATTTTATACTTAACTTTTTGAGGAGACATTAATCTGTTTCCCACAGCAGCTGAACTGTTTCACATTCCCACAAACAAATGTACAAAGGTTCCAGTTTTTCCACATGCTTACCAACACCTCTTTTCCTTTATTATGATTATTATTATTGCTATGCTAGCGGGTGTGATATGGTATTTCATTGTGATCTTAACCTTTATCTCACTAATGGCTAATGATGTTGAACATCTTTTCATGTGAGGGTGAAATTTTAGGATGGTGTGTTGTGTATCAACTCATGGGGAATAAAAAGGTAAGCAAAATCAGAATGCCCTGCCCTCATGAAGCAAACAGTCTAGTAGTAGTGATGGACTATAATCTAATAATAGTACAAATAAAGGTACACTTAGAACTGTGGTTAGTGCTATGAAAGGGAGGTCCTCATCACTGTGAGAGCACAGAGGAGTCCTAGGTGGCATGTCCTGGAAGCTTCTTCTGAAGAAATGACCACTGACTAAAAGCTAAAGAATGAGGAGGACTTAAGCAGATCAACAAGGGAGTGAAAGGAATGTGTAAAAATGCCTATGATGGGAGGGAGCAAGGCAAAAAGGAATGGTTAAATGAGGACTAGTGTGACCCAAAGAAGGGAAAGCTAAAGAAACTGAAGATATAGGTACAAGATGAGGCAGGAAATACAGGTAAAGGCGAGACCATGCATGGCCTTGAAGGTCCAGGGAAGAGCAACGGGATGCCAATAAAGATTTTTAAACAATGTGGTGACACACACAGACAAAAAATGTATGTTTTTAAAAAATGATTATTATTACAGGGTTGAAAACAGACTGAAGGAGGGAAAGAGTATAAGTTGGAGAATCATTCAGGAGATTATTGTAGCATAACAAAAGGTTTGATTTGGATAGATAAAAAGATTCAAAAGATATTCCCATAAATTCACCCGGCCTTAAAGATGGATTGAATAAAAGGAAAGACAAGGTATCACAGATGACACCTGGGTTTCTAACTTGAGTAAATAAGCTGGTGCTCCTCAGGGGCACGTGGGTGGCTCAGTTGGTTAAGCACCTGCCTTTGGCTCAGGTCACGATCCCAGGGTCCTGGGATCAAGCCCCAACATCAGGCTCTCTGCTCAGTGGGGAGCCTTCTTCTCCCTCTGCTTGTGCTCACTCTGTCTCTCTCTCTCTCTCTCTCTGCCAAATAAATAAATAAAATCTTTTTTTTTAAATTTTTTTAATTAAAAAGATGGTGCAGGGCGCCTGGGTGGCTCAATGGGTTAAAGCCTCTGCCTTCGGCCCAGGTCATGATCCCAGGGTCCTGGGATCGAGCCCCGCATCAGGCTGTCTGCTTGGCGGGGAGCCTGCTTCCCCCTCTCTCTCTCCTGCCTGCCTCTCTGCCTACTTGTGATCTCTGTCTGTCAAATAAATAAATAAAATCTTAAAAAAAAAAAAAAAAAGATGGTGCTCCTCCATTGAGATTGGAAACACAGATTGAGGACTATGTTTAGGACCAAAGATCTAGAGTTTGGTTTTAGACATGTTGAGTTTGAAGTGTCATCTAAGTAGAGCTGTTAGGGAGAAATTATACAAACGAGTCTGATGATTAAGTGAGAAGTTAGGCTAGGGATACAAATTTGTGAGTCATGTACATGGTGGGGATAATGGAAGCCTTGGATTTTGATGAGATCTTGTAGGAAGAGAATGGAGAATGTCAACAGAGGAAGGCCAGGACTGAGCTTGAGGGTCCAGTGGTCTGTGTGGAGGAAGATGAACTTGAAAAAGAGACTGAAACAAAATGTATGGCAAGGTAAATGTAAAGCTGAAGTCACCGAAGACTGGAGAAGCAAGTGTTTGAGATAGGCAGCAGTGGTGTGCACTGAAATGCTGATTGAACATTCCAGTCAAACAAGGATGAAAATGTGTCGATGGATTTGTGACAATCATTTACTGATGACTTGAGTAAGAGCTGTTTCTGTGGAAAGGGTAGGAGCTAGCTAGTGTGGGTTCAGATATGAATGGAAGATGAATAACTCTCTAAAAGTACTATGACAGTTACAACATCATCTTCCTGAGCTCATCACATCCAACCACTCCCAAGCCAACCAATCAGGGTCCATTCTGAGATTTCCTGCCAGCAACTCATTCTAAGATCAGCCTAGTCTAGACCTGTTGGGAGGCGAAAGGAGATTCCCATCGAAGTCTCACTGGGCAGAAGACTCTCTCTCTCGGAGAGGGATTAATTTTAATGTATTAGAGTATGAAGTGACATTTGCTTCAAATAATAATTTAGTCTAAATAGAATCTGGCTAGAAAGGGCATAGAACTCCTGTTAAGTCAGATAAATTTCCTTAGTATGCCGAAAGTTATCTGGACTAGAGAAAATTTTAGCCATGTATGAACTGTTTCCGTTCATTCAACCAACAATTATTGAACCTCATAACACTATCCCCTAAGAGGTAGGGATGCACAATAAAACAAGACATAGTCCCTTTCCCCAAAGAATTTAGAATATATAAAGGAAGACAAAGAAATAGACCAGTGGTTACATGGTGGAGGGATAACTGTTCTGAGAAAGTGGTAACTCGATCACACTAAGGTTTCAGGAAAGTCTTCTGATAGACATCCTTCTCAAGTGATATTATGAATGGTGGAGAGGACTGGAGGATGAAGAAGAAGAGCAGGACAGTAAAAGACATTGTAGGTAGAGAGAACAGCCTGTGCAAAGGCCCGGAGGTATGAAGCAACATGGTGCATTGGGGAACTCAACATAGTCTATCAAGAGAACAAGGAGATGAATCAGAGGAGGGAAGCCTTGCCAGAGTATGAATAACTTCACATATTAGTACGTTAGTCAAGAATCTTTAGACTTTGGTCATAGAAAAATAATACAAATAGCTTAAATAATAAAATTCGGAATGCAGGAAATCAAGTTACTCAAGTTCAGGAGGTAAATTACTTTTTCAGCATAGCTGGTTACAGAACATAATTGATGTTATCAGGAATCTCTTTTCAACTCCCTGCCTAAATCCCATTGGCTTGGATCTTATGGCCATCCCTGAACAAATCCCCAATACTACGATTAGCCAGGCCTGGGGCACATGGTCACTCTTGGTTCCATGGAATTTAGTCAAATCCACCCAAATCACATGGAGTGAAAGTGGGGCAGGGAAAAATCGTAAAGGTTTACTCCACCATGCAAAGGGCTTTAAACTTTATCCTAAGGACAAGGGCAATCAATGAAGAATTGCAAGCAGGACAGTGGAATGATGAGGTTTCCATTTCAGAAAAACCTATGTAGCACTGTAAAGCAAAGGGATCAGAGGAATTCAGACTCAAGGCAATAAGAACTCCTGTAGATGTCCAAGGGGGAGTGGTTAGACCTGAGCAATGGCCAGGAAATCCTCTCCTTCCCTTCATGGGGTCATTAAAAAGTCCATCAGCCAGCCACAGTAACATTGGTCTTTTTTTCAGTTTCCACCTAGATTTTTAGGCAGCAGGAGTCTAAGAAATCAGAGACACAAGTCAGAGATGGTTCTTTGCTGGCAGACATGTCTAAAGGAATAGACCAGATTTTAAATCCATTAGGTCCCTTGACTCTATGATTCTGTGTGTACTCAGGACAATTTACCACACATGCTTGTGCTTCCTGTTACCAGTAGGAGGGTCCTTGGTAACTGAGAGCACAGTGCGATTCTCTACATACATTTGAAGAGTTCTCTTCCAATCTATTCAAGTGGAAATAGAAATTGGAGCAACAAAGAGTCATTGCCTGTCTCTGACTTCAGTTTGGGGCATCAGCCCACATAATGCTGCCTTAGATGTATGGAAAAGTTCGCATATGATGATGTTAATATGTACGGCACCTTCAGCTTACAAAAGCACTTTCTTCTATATTCATTCATTGTATCCTTCTAGCAACTCTATGAGATAGGTGGTAGCACTCCCATTTAGAAGGAATCAGAAGCTCAGAGAGGGGAAGTGAATTGCCTTACGTTATATGCTAATAAGTGGCTGGGTGGTGAGGAGGGCAAGTCTTTGGGCTAGAATCCTGTATTTTCTACAAAATCTACTTTTAAGTAATGATTGTGAGCAAAGACTCTAGAACCAAATGGCCAAGTTTGAAATTTTAGCTCAGTATACTGACTAGCTAAGTGCTTTAAGCAACATACTATGGTATATCACTGGCCCTCAGCCTCCTTAACTGTAAATAGAAACTTATAAAGAAAAGTCTGTTTGAAAGTGTTGTTCTGAGGATTAAATGAGTAAATAAAAATAAATAAGGTAACCTTACAATTCATTGTCTAAAATAAAATACTTCTGTGTGATCTCAGGGTCATGAGATCAAGCCCCACATGGGGCTCCATGCTTAGTGTGGAGTCTGCTTGGGATTCTCTCTCTGCTCCTCCTGCTTGCTCTCTCTCTCTCCCTCTCTCTCTCTTTCTCAAATAAATAAATAAATCTTCAAAACATAAATAAACACAAAATAAAATAAAATACTTCCGAAAGTGAGAAGCAGCATTAAAAATAAGTAAAATACATATTATTTTTGAAATATTTATTTACTGATCAACATTTTTTATTTCTTGGTGGACCTATAAGATAGTTCTATTCAAAAGCTATTTCAGAAGTAAATTTTTTCAAAGAAAATAAAATACTACATCTCCATATACATCAAAGCCAAAAATTTTTTTGAACTTGATATTGACTTTCTGAACATTGAGAATAATAATATAAGCAGAATAATCGTTCTTGGTACATATTCACATACTTTAATCAGTTTCTCAACCATTTCGTCACCACTACCTGTCTTGTGGGCTGTGTCTCAGAGGCCTTGGTATGTCTGTCTGGTCACCAGGTGGCCGAATGGAATCCTCTTCCCTAACTCCCTACAACCTGGAAGGAGTTGGCTGTCCCCAGTTGCTCCTGCCTGGGAGCACTTCATTTTAACAGTGAGCATTCTGAATGCAGACCATGAAAAGTAAGTGTTACTTATGTTGTGTCCAGAAGGGGTTGGAAAAAAGAGATGGGTTATCATTGGTTGATTCTATCATAGGTTAGGCAAACCAGTGGTAGAAAGTTATTCTGACTTATTTTAATGCAGTTATTAATTTTTTTTAAATGTCAAAAAATGAAAAATGCAAGGTCAGTGCTAAACTGAACAGGACACCCCAGGGCTCGCCCCAGGCAAACTGGCCATAGAGTCACCTAAGAACAGAGCACTAGAATAAGGTCTGGCTCACTGGAAGCACTGGGTAGGTACCAGCTATTTTTATTGGTTTAACCTTCATTGTTGTTATCACTGTGGTAATGCTTTTGTGCATTTACTATAAACAAAGCGCTGTGCTTTCGAAACATCACCTTGTTTAATTTTTCTCAAAGTTCCACCTTTTGCATCTATTTATTTTATCTGCATGGCCCTTAAATTCATTTCAGCTGGGGATTCCTGAATCTAGTCTGGAGCCTGAACCATTATACTAGACTTTCTTTTCCTATTCTCTATTCCTGTAGTATTTTTCAGTAGGAAGCCCAATGTATTGGACAAAACTACGCATTCAATTATACATTCCAGATGTTTCACGTATATTAGTCACCTCCAATCCAAAACTCTAAATTCCTGAGGGGCATGGCTAATGGATCAATCACAGTTCTCAGATGCACTAGGAACAAACTCTGACTAATTAAAGCAGAAAAAGGAATTTAGTAAAATATATTATGTAGGTCACAGACTCTCCAAGAGGTCTGGAAAATTAGGCTTAGAGACTATACAGCCAAAAGTGAGGCCCCAGATCCCACCATGGAACTGGGTGGCCCTGTGAAAACAAATTACCAGCATCACAGGACACGGTCCTCCCAGTGCACATGACCAATACATCCACCACTGGACAATGGACACAGCAAATAGAACCTTTGCCACAACAACCTCTGAAACCTCTGTGTCGCTGCTGCCATGACCACCACCCTCCCTGGGAAAGAATTCAAGTGTTCTAAGTCTCTTTGTTTCATCAGCTTCCAAAAAAGGCGTGGCTGCACCCAGATGGTAGAATCTAGGTATCTTTGTCTCCTCTGGCTGCTACCAGAAAATACCATGGATTGGGTGCCTTGAATAAACATCAGATATGTATTTCTCACAGTTCTGGAAGATGGGAAGTCTAAGATTGGGGGCTAGGGCTTCAATATAGGAATATATGAATTTTGGAAGGACACAATTTTTCGGTCCATAGCACCAAGACATATGTCCATGCTGTGGCTGCAAAAAAGGGCAGGAAAGCAAGAATTTGGCATTTTCACATTCTTTGGTGACAGGAAGACATTGTCTCATAAGATGAAAACGCCCCAAACATAGGTAGAGTATTCAAGCCCTGAACAGTCAATGACAAATGTCTACTATAGCCATGGCTTGCATTTCTTTAATATCCTTCTCAGAACTGAGCACCATGAAACCCTGAGGAGTTTCTGACATCATAAATTATCACTGACATTATAAATTATGATGGTGACGCCAATGCGGACTAACTCAATTAATTAATTAATTGCCTCTGGTAATACAGAGGTCCAAAGGAGTCTACAAATTTCCTGATAAACTTAGAAAAAAGGAGATAACTATATCTACTGTAAATTGTTTGCATCTCTAAAGCAAAGTAGAAAAAAACATAATAGAAGGGAAAATGTGTCTCTATATCCATTAATCAAATGACTCCTTCCCAGTGGAATACTTGACGCCTTAATAGTCATTATTCAATTAGAGCTGAAGTCTTTCCTACCAGATCCGCCTGATTTCAAGACTTCTGAGGTTATAGGAGTCAGTGTATGGCATCTTTAGTATCATAGTACTGGGTGAAAAATCCAAGAGAAATGATAATATAAAATCCCAAGGACCATAATCCAAAGAAAAGCTAAAGAAAACAAAACATACAAGATGACCCTGAACAACTTGAAAGATTTCAATTACCACTCACCATACCAGCCAGGCCTGCAGTATGAACTGAGACAGGTGACTTACTATGGGGCTGAGAATCATTCCTAGACACCAGGCACCTGCCTGAAGGGAGACACTGTTGGATTTTCATGGTTCCCATGCTAGAATCAGAGAGCTCACCAAACATTTATGCACCAGGCACTTTGATGAAAAATCAAGGTGAATAAAATGCCATCCCTAATGCCCCCAAATATATAATCTATAGAAAATGAGACATCAAGAATTTAAACTGCTTGGGGTGCCTGGGTGGCTCAGTCAGGAAAGCATTTGCCTTCGGCTCAGATCATGATCCCAGGGTCGTGGGATCCAGCCCCGCATCGGGCTCTCTGCTCAGCAGGGAGCCTTCTTCTCCCTCTTCCTCTGCCTGCCTCTCTGCCTACTTGTGATCTCTCTTTCTCTGTCAAATAAATAAATAAAATCTTAAAAAAAAAAAAAGAATTCAAACCACTGTAAGATAGAACATAATAAATGTCCTAAGGCCTGCACCAAGTGCATGAGGACTCGATAGAGGGAAAGAGCAAGAAACTCAAGAAGGGCCAGTGGCAAGAAAGAACACATTTCTGAAGCTCCTTCATGACTGCAAGTCATATCACAGGTTATTGAAGAGAGTTAAGAACAGATCTCATCACTTATCCAGGACTCTTTTTGGTACTTAAATGGAGTGAGGCTTTCGGCTAAGTGAGTAGCAGTGTCAGAACTAGAATGCAGACTTCCTGACTCCAAAACCTGTGTGAATCCTCTATAATCATGAGACATTTAAGGAAAAGAAATTGTTCCTATCCATTCCTGTCCCCTAAACATCACTTATGTCCCTATACCCTAAATATGGAGAAAAGCCATTTGATCTTGTCACTTGGTGGTGTGGCACTGAAATGCACATGTTTGGGGAGAAGGGTGGTCACAGGGCCTCTGAGGGACTAACCAGGTATCCCAAAGGGACAACTACTTAGCTTAGCTGAGACACTGACAGACCCACTGTTCCATGAAAGCCCCTCAGCACATAGGTGCCCGGGATAGTTGGGAAGGGCACAGAGATTGCCAACATCTGATCCAGGGGACGGAGTTTCTGAAGTGAGAACTGAAAATCCAATCTGAGGGATACCTGGGTGGCTCAGTCGGTTAAGTGTCTGCCTTCAACTCAGGTCATGATCCCAAGGTCACGGAAACGAGTTCCACATCAGGCTCTCTGCTCAGCAGGGAGTCTGCTTCTCCCACTCCCTCTGCCCCTCCCCCTGACTTGTGCTCTCTCTTGCTCACTCTCTCTTTCAAATAAACTAAAATAAACAAAAATAAATAAATTTTAAAAATCTTTAAAAAAAGGGGGGGGAAGGAAGGAAGAAAGAAAATGTAATCTGAAATTGAGCTGGTTTGGCTTAGTTCTGCCTGAGCAGGTATGAACTCAGGTGTCTCGGGTTCAGGATGTCGTCAGGTGACACCCAAGGACACAATGTGGGGTGAGCTTGGCAGCAGCATGGAAAAACATGAGAACATCACACACCTTGTCTACAGCCAAGAAATCAGAGCCACAGAGGCTTAATTGGACTTTGAAATGAGTACTTCTTGAAGGGGGGAGGTTGATTTCCCCCTCGGTTCTGTTTCCCTGATTCTGGCAGAAGATTCTACCTAGTAATTAGCTGGTAATATGCCACATCATTTCCTTCCCAGGAAGCTTCAGAGTTTCATATACCCTTGATACACTCATGCTAATTTTTCTTTTTTTCTACTTTCTGGGCATGCCATTTTTCTTGGGTTTTCGGTTTTGTTTATTGTTTGTTTCTCATCCCCAAAGGAGTTTATTGGCATCATTCACTAATCTAATGGATTCCTCTCTTGATTTTCAGATATTTCCTTTCCTTTGATGTCAGGACCATGAACCAGCGATTAGCAAGTACCCTGACCTTGGGCTGGAGTTCCGAGATCTTCATAGTGTCACTAAGCTACTTGTTGGAATGTAGTAGACATAGAAATGCTCATCACCCTGTTGGCATCAAGGCTTTCTTGTGGGAAGCTATTTCCTACAAATAATGGGACCACTGAAGGTAGCTGTGACTGGTCGGTCTTGGTCCTACCAGCACCTTTGCTGCCACCAAAACCAAAAATGATCCTCAGTACTTAATAACTTGCTCCAATTATCCCATCTGTGAGTTCCCACATCCTTAACTACTATCAATCTTATGAAGATAACCATAATAACCTCCATCATGTTCTGAAGTCTGCACAGCATGTCTTTCCTATGGAAGATTTCCTTAAGTAAACGTCACACACAGGCTTCCTTTCATATCGACCACACCAAAGGCAAGAAAGAAGGGAAAATCAGACTCCATCTGAAGCCCAGATATCCCTGAGTGGTGAGGGCTGATGGTGGGGAGAGAGTAGTCTCTGAGATAAGAATCCGTCATCATGGCACTTTCTAGATATCAGTACTATGCTGGGTGCCTTGGGAACACCATGAAAAGAGTTGGTTTTGCCCCTCAATCCTTTGTCCTGGTGCCTCGGCAGCAACCGAGAAGCAAACTAGTTGGTGTGACTTGGAAAGAGGAAGCCACAGAGACTCCTGGGTCCATGTCTGAGGAGCGGAATGTGCCTCAGTTTCTCCCGTTGCCTCCTCACAGGTCCAATAGACTGGAAAAGATCTTACCTCAGAAACCTTCCCACATCTACAGACGCAAGAATCCTTTATACAGGACATTTCTCTTTTAGTCCATGGTAACGAGTACATTTCCTCATCACTGGGCTACTCCCCTCTTGTGAGGAGTTTCAGCTGGCTGAAGAATCAAGACAGAATGATCAGGAGTGTTTCCTCTCCCTCCAGCCCGGCAGGCAAGAGCAGTTTGTCTTGCTGGCAAGAGGAAGTGCACCAACGAGGCAACAATCTCTGCTTCTGCTTTATGGCCCTCAGGCTCTCAGTCCCCATATCTAGACATTTGTGGGGGTTGGGGGGGAGGTGCTGACCAGCATGAGAATCACCTTTTTTCATGTGTTATAGAATAAATTAAAGTTAGAGAAAAGAACAATTCCCTAACTGGGAGTTTGAACCCTAAAACATTGTCAGACTATTCCTTGGGACTCCTTGAAAATTAAAATTGATAGTATCATTGCATGTACTATGAAACCAGATAACAGAAGAAAGAGAAACCCACATTTTTTTGTTGAGATGTTATTAATGTGTCACACTTTCATACACTCAGCATCGTGAGGGAGGTATTAATGTGCTCATTTTACAGAGAAGGAAACAGTGACCTCAAACTCACAGATTTTAGAATAGAAAGCCAAAATTCTTTCTGGGACTAACAGATATCAAAGTTCGTGATTTTGTCAATATAACAATTTACCCAAACAGAGCCATGTTATCATTTCATTATATACCTGATTTTATAACTCCTTAAGCCCCTTATCTAGCACCATCAGACCCTTTAATTCTTTGCCAATAAATTGATATTTGCTTTGCTGGAAAACATTAGAGGTCTTTAAATATCTTGGGAAATAAACACACCTCAGAAAAAAACAAAAAGCAAAAAAACAAAACAAAATAATTGTCCAAGTAAAATCTTTGACGGGACAATATGCAATGGCCCGACAAGGGTTTCAGGTCCTGGGGACAGTCTCCCGAAAGCCGTCTCAGCCCCAGATGCTGGAGCTGTCTGAGGAGAGTGGGGAAGAAATGAACCAAGCAGGGGTCTGGAGTCCTGACAGATGTGGCAGTCCTCCACTCCACATACTAGAAGGAATGGTGGCGAATTCTCAGAACTCCTGTGCTGTCAGCAAAGACCTTGGGAGTTCAGAAATGAAGTTCAAATACACTAGCACAAGTTCTTCTGATCAGCTCATCCCACTACCACTCCCTTGATTGCTAGGATTTGGAATAAACAGGCGTGGTTCAGTTTAAGAAGGTCATAAGCCCATGTTGGTTTGAGCATGATTTTCTCATGTCATCTCAAAACAAGGTAGTCTTCTGGGTAACCCGGCATTTCAGAGCTTTGTGAAAGGACCGCCCTCACTGGCGGCCCATGTCGCTCTAACCCATCCTTGATTGGCTTTCAGAGGTGGCTGGCCGATGGGGCTCTCTCCAGGCCAAATATGTGGCCACCCGCTTCTTCCTCCCACTCCCTCACCCTGGCACACGTCACTAATGGAACAGAGGGCTGTTTTCTGCGGGGTCCAGATACAGCCTCAAAATCCTTCTCAGCACAGCTCTGGGCAGCCCCCGCCAACCACCTGGAATTGGCATCCAAAAGGACATCTGTTTTGCTGGATCGTCTTAGGGACCGCTGAATAGTGTTTCCAGACTCCGCATCAAATGTTTTGGTGTGTCCATCCTCCCAGAATCTGAGTCATTATTCAAAGAAACACTCAACAGAGGGTGAAAGAAGAGCTTTGTTCATTACTACCTTAAGAAACAGGGCTTGAAAATTATTTATTTATTTAAGCAGTCAACAAGAGTAAAAATACGTTGTGTGCTTCTGTGTGCCAGGCACTGTGCCATTCTTTCCAGATACAAAGAAGAGTAAGACATAGTTGTTACTCCCAATGTGCTCGCAGTCTAGAAAGAGATGGAGACCAGTAAACCATGCTGCGCTCTCAGAGAACCACACTACACCAGGAAGGAGGCACAGCCTTACCCACGGACATACATGCACATGCAGACACAATCCCATGTCCACGCATTCTCAGCGGACAGCCTCAGGCACCTCATCCCTCCTCATCTCCAAGGAAAGCTACCAACTAATTCAATATCCAGGCCTCCAGGGCCTCAGAGTGCTATAGAAACTGGGGCAAGCGTTCTCTGATTAACACGTGAGTTGACAGTCCGGTTTCCAGACTTTTCTCCTGAAGTTCTTAAAACTTCACTAAGGAAAAATGTTTTCTCAGTCCAAGTACGTTGATTTCAGCATCCTTCCTTGAGACTAATTACGAAAGGACTCATCTCAAACTTTATGAAGCCTAAGAATCATCTGGGGATTTGTTCAAATGCAGATTTTTATTCATATGGTCTGGGATTTATTCCATCTCAACCTTTCTTCCATCTCTTTATCTCTTTATGGTACATTTTGAGAAATGTTGGTAGTGAGTATTTTAGTGCAATAGTCAAATACAAGGGCTCTTCTTGAATTCAAGATCAATTGTGTGACTTTTGCCAAATCACTTATCCTTTCTTTGCCTTAGTTTCTGAATCAATAAAATGGGGATATATAAATATGGTTCTTGTAAGGATTAAATGAGATAATTTGTGCAAACTGCTTGAATGATGCCTGGCACATAGCAAGCATTCGTTAAGTATTAGATAATTTTAGTATTTTTAAGTCAATTTTATGCCTCACTAATTCACACTTCCATTATGTCCAGTCCATTACATTTAGTGTTGCTATTTCAACAACCTTATTTTTCATTCTTTGGTTCTCTTCTATAATATCCTTGATTTATAGCATCTTATTTTATAAGCTCTGTTCTCATTTTATATTTTCACTGCTTTATCTTTTTGATGCTGTTAAATTATATTTACATTTTTAATCATGTAAAACTGCGACATTTTCTTTACTTGCTCAAATGTAAGCTATGAACTCATTATGGTTAGGAGATTTTTCAAGGCTCTGTGCTAGATTATGATTTCCATACACCAAGCTTTCGTAGCTCGTAGCACTGGTACATAGCTCAGATAGCTGTGTAGAGAACGTCCTGCCAGGAAGGGCCATTCCAGAACTTGTTCCTGCAGGAAAAACACAGTTCTAGCCTTAAGCTTAATACAGGTGTCACTGCTCTGACACCTGGGCTTGTGCTGGGCTGCTCAGCTCCAACTTTGGAAGGTTTCCATTTGTAGGCCAGCTGGATAGCTCCACACCCAGCCAACCTCTGGCTTCATGCAGGTCCACATTCCTGGAGCTTCTAGGCTCAGCCATTTATTCAACTGTTCTAAGCCCTTTCTGGGACTTTTCTTTCTTCACCTTCATTCACAGGCTCTTATGCTCTTTATCTTTTCCCATCCTCATTTGTTCCACATGTTCCCCTTAACTCTATCCTTAACATTACAATTACATTACTTTATTAATTTTTTTAAAGATTTTATTTATTTATTTGACAGAGAGAGATCACAAGTAGGCAGAGAGGCAGGCAGAGAGAGAGGGGAGGAAGCAGGCTCCCTGCCGAGCAGAGAGCCCGATGCGGGGCTCGATCCCAGGACCCTGAGATCATGACCTGAGCTGAAGGCAGAGGCTTAACCCACTGAGCCACCCAGGCGCCCCTACAATTACATTTAAAGACAAAAGCTATTTGTTACCAGAAATACTCAGGGAAAATTTTGTTTTCCCCTCCCTTTCTCTAGAGCTCCAAGTTCTAGAGGCTCTCAAACTTGCCATACCATACTCTGCAGAACTCATTGGCCATCATGACACTGTCATGGTAGACACCCTTCTCCTCTCTCATATTGTACAGACTGGACTTAGTGACTTTTTCTTCCTCCAATCATGCATAAATGAAAAAAGTTAACTTGTGTGTGTGCATGTGTGTGTGTACGTACACACACACACACACACACACTTCTCAATATGAAATAAATAAATTGTATGGTAAGACTGGCTGCCTTCTTCCATGATTCATTTCACTCTTTTCCATATGCTCTCTGCCTACATAAATACCTTTAGCCTGTTCATTAATTCCCTGGTAAATGTATTCCATTCTTCCCTCTGTTCCTTTTTTCCAACACTCCAGTTGCTTTTTAGAAGTTTTAGCTCTAACCTTATGCTCTCTGTCTCTCTAGCCCTGCAGTGATTGTCAGTATCTTTCTGTGTTTCTCTTTCCTCAAAGTCTTGTAAAATATAACATACTGCAAAACAGTGGTGTTCCTGGGATTTAGCATTTGGGGTGGCAGATGGGGTGGTAATGAATCTGTTTGTGGGGGCTGGGTACATCCCCCAGCACTCCCAACCCATTGCATACATTTTGAATTAAAAATATTAAAGATAATGGAAGTAGAAGCACATTAGTGTGCCATTTAATCTATTCAGGAGTAGATAAGAAAACTTTTTACTAATACTTAATCCAACATGACGGACAGATAGCTAAACAAAATCCCTTTGATAGCAAAGAGCCACGAGAGCTTTAGTTTTGTGTTCTCACTGCAACCTAACCATTGGAGAAGAAGGCATTGTCAAAGGTAGAGCTCTAGGAAGCTGAGACTGGCTGCCAACCATGTTTCATTAGATTCTCCTGCTGAACCCTCGTTACCACACAGTCTTTCATCCCAACTATCCTCAGACCCATTTTTTCATAAACCAGGCCAGCTGTTGCTTAAACTTAACATTGTAATTATTCCTTTTTACTTAGCCCCCATCTGGATTATAACCTCTTTTGAGGATAAGGACTATGTTAACCCCCACAATGAGAGGCATGGTGTTCATGGTGGATGGAAAGCAAGTTATATTTGTAGAGAAATACACTGTGCAGGCGTTTCTCTTACATGTTCTCACATATTCATCACAGCAACCTATGTCCATAGATGTCAATTGGAAGTCATAAAAGTAAGTAATCTTACCGAGATCACAACACTGGTGAGAGAGTCCGGATGAAAATCCCAATCTTCTTGACTCTAAGACATACATACTCTTTATACCACATCACTCCACTCAATGCTGAACAAATGCATGATAAGTGAATGAATGAATCCTGGACCCAAGGCACTTCAGCTCTACCAGCTCAACTCTGACGGCAAAATAAAGGGTGATCACTACCACAGAAGTGAAAAATGGGAGAGCTCTGGGAAAAGAACGGTGGTTCAACATGAAAATCTTCAGCATTTAGATATGGAAAACACTACATAGCAACAATTCTCCATGTGAGACTAGAAGCATATCGGTTCATCAGCCCATCTCACAATGGACTGAATGGGAACAGAGAGGCTACAGAGGCCAGTGTCATATGGGATCTTGCTGCCAATCTAGAATTAGAACCAAGAGCCTTTGAAAGCTCCATCCTCTGCTCAGTGATCCATAATTTTTTCAAATACTAACATACACTTCTTCCCCGCAAGCACTAAAGAAAACTGCACAGGAGGAATCCTTGATTATAAATTACTCAACATCAAATACCTATCGAGGGTAGACACTGAACAGGAGCTTTTGGGTTTTCTAGAGTAGAAAAACAGACTTCGGTGCCAGCATCTCTTGTGATGTAACCATAGTGAAGTTAGAGGGTTGCATCAAGCATTGCAGTTGGTATAGAATATCCTAATTACAATTCTAAATTGCACTAAATGCTTTTCTAAATAGCAGAAGCCCCAGATAAATTAACTTGCAGAGACATATAAAATTGCAGTCAAAGGGAGATAAATATTTCATTAGCAAATCTTTCCATTTTGCCTGACCACTTCTAAGTAACTTTTAGATTACTGAGGAGACACACACACACACACACACACACACACACTTCTATGGCTTATGAAAGAAAAAGAAAAAACATTTCCATTATGTTCTGTTTCTTTTGAAGAATTCCCTGAGGAATTCTTCTAAAGTTGAGGCAAATCAGCATACACAAATACATCCATTTGCAATCTCCTTGGAAACTAGAACTGCTGGCCAATTCAGGCAGCGAGCAACAAAATGTTTTCCCCAGGTTTACTTGAAGGGAGAAAAATATTGTGAATATGCAAAGGAAGGTATATGTTGAGTTTCAGGATTTGATGTGCTATCCTCTGGGGGCCTATATTTCCATGCACCAGAAAGACTGCTGCTTTATGCCAAGTCTACTTGCTGTGCCATCAAAAGGAAATAAGCCAAAGAAAAGGGATGATCATAAAAATGACTACCATCTACAGAAGCGCTTAGCAGGTGCAGGCCCTGCACTTGGTGCTTTCCTTATATTATCTCATGTCATTCCCACAAGCACCCTAGGAAGTAGGCATTTGCCCCCTCACTTTACAGAAGAGGAAGTGGAAGCTCAGCGATGTCAAGGAGCTCCCCTAAGGTCACACAGCTAACGAGTCACGAGGCTGGGCGAACATCACCGCAGTTCCGTCTGTTCTCTGACTCAAAAGCCACACAGCAGGGCCTGTGTTCTGAACTCAGCGCTCGTTCCCACAGGCACTGCTCTGCTTTCGGTAAGACCACGTGACTGTCCCTCCGCAGTTCCGTGATGTAGTTAACGCCAACCTTCAGATGGGATTTTCCGCTGAAAATGCTTCGAAGCCACCACAGGTTTTCAGCAGAAACACAGACCCACTGAAATAAAGATAAAGGAGCCGCGACCCCGGATCAGATGGGCACCTGCTTACCTGTCCCTCACAACTCACTCCTGCCCAAATCTACACTGCAAGGAAAAATCCACAACCAGGAGAGTAAAATAGCTGTGCTCTACCCCTGGATGGACAAAAAGATTGAGAGGCGTACTGACACACTCACGCACACACAAATGGAAAACACAGATTTGTTTTGACAACCTATGATACTACAAAAATATTTATGAACGTAAGCTACAGCAAAATGCCTCCATCTTCCAAAAGCACGCACACCCCGCCAGAGATGGCTTAGATGTGGGGAAGGTGAGAATACCCCCTCAAAGTGAACCGTCCTCCTCGGGCTAAGAGGGGGCACAAACAGGAAGCCTCTGGGTTCCCCTTATCAGGATTCCTTGTGATGTCGTTCTTTTCACGGAACACTCTTTATTTTTCACATCCCCTGTTAAGTGACCACCCCTGATTTTGCAATCAGAGAGTCGAGCTGGCAGAACCGAAGTGGCTTGGCAGCTGCAGAGATGAAACTCAACTGAACAAACAGATTCTTAAGTGATGCTTAGATGAAAGAACTTGGACAGGGTTCAGATTTTTTTTCAAATTCATTTCAATGTGTGATTGAATCCTGCTCATTACCCTCTCGGCAGAATATTATATATTCAGCTCTTTATTGTATAATAATGTCAAGGATGGAAAATAAGAAAGGTACAATATTACCAAGTCTTCTTATTATAGAAGAAGAGCAGCTTTGTTTGTGTCATAAACAATAGTCAATAAATGCATATAACAAGTTAATTTTTCGCAGCAATCCAAACCCAGAACTTGAAATATGTTATTTTGTTCCTTGTTCCAAATTTCTGGAGACAAATAAATCCTTCTGTACAGGAATCATACTAAAATCTTGGAGCAGACAGTGGATAAGAGCCCACAGGTCCAATTTCAGAACGTCACTTAGTGCAGATCGGTGACTTTATGATAGCGTTGCCCATGCGTCTCAGATCCCACTCTCACTCTTACTGCTCCAGCTGGCCAGACCCTCTGACTTTCCATGAATGTCCCAAGTGTGCACCCTCATGCTTGGCCTCGGGGTCATTGCACTAGCTCTGCCCTCTGCCTGAAACACTCTTACCCCAGATCGCCACATAACTTAAATCCCCCACCTCTTTCAAATGTCTGCCCGAATGTTACCTTAGATCTTCACACATCATCCTCTATCCTCCCAACCCACTTAATGATTTGCCACATATTGGAATCTCTGGGTATATAGGACTCTCCTCTCCTACTCCAAGGTAAGCTGCCTGGACAGACGGGCTTTGTTCAGTGCGGCAGCGCCAGCGCAGGAAATGGTAGCCACCCAAAGCAGGCTCTCCTGAGTGAATAAATGAATGAGTATCACCAGAGCCAGGTGAGGGCTGGGAGCCCTGGTGGGCTGGCTGTATAAGGTGTTGGTATATAAAAGGGGGTGCAAACATCACTGGAAAGGTAATGAGATGGAGGGTATTTATTTTAGAATGCTCAAGAGAAATCTTTTAAAGGATTAGAGGGAACATGTTGATGAAGCTCATGGGGCTAGGGAGGGATGAGCCCCCCCCCCAACATGGAAGTGTTAGATGAACTACCTTCTAAGGTGGGTAAGTGCAATTAGCTTTTCTTTCTTCTACTGAGTAGAGTTCACAAGTTTGGGTCAAAGCAGAATTGCCCGAGTCTAACTAAGGCCCAGAACAATCACCGTGGTTCTCCCTTCCCTCCCTTCCCCATGTCCTGCTCAGCCTGTCTTTGGAATTAACATTGCATGAATAGTTAAGTAATACTGGTTTGAAGTAGTGCTGTGACCTCAGGGTGGTAAGTTCGAGCCCCACAGTGGGTGTAGAGATTACTTGAAAAAATAAAATATTACGGTAGCTGGGTGGCTCAGTCAGTTATGTGTCTGCCTTCTGCTCAGGTCATGATCTCAGGCTTCTGGGATCAAATGCTGTGTTGGGCTCCCTGCTCGCTGGGGAGTCTGTTTCTCCTTCTTCCTGTGCCTATTCCACCCCACCCTCACCCCCTGCTCATGAGCATACATGTGCGTGCACTCTCTTTTTCTCTCTCAAACAAAATCTCTTAAAAAATAATAAAATAAAATCTTTAGGGGCACCTGGTTGGCTCAGTTGGTAGAGCACGGAACTCTTGATCTCAGGGTAGTGCTATCATCGGTCTTTTCCTGTATAACCACATACCTCTCCCCTGTTCAAGGGCCTACAGAGTTTCTCGGTTACCTTTTGGAGTCCATTCAAACACCTCATCTTTGGCACTTAATCCCTAGAACCCAAATATATTACTTCACATGGCACAGAGGACTTTGCATATAGAATTAAGATTACAGACCTTAAAACAGAGACTTCGGAAGATTGTTCAATTGGGCCCAATGTAATCACATGGGTCCTTGAAAGCAGAAGAGAAAAGCAGAAGAATGAGAGAGAGAGAGATGTCAGAAGAGGAGTGGCTGAAGGTGTAAGAAAGAGTCAAACTGCCATTGTTGGCTTTGAAGATGGAGAAAGGGACCGGAAGCAAAGAATGTAGGCAGCTTCTAGAAGCTAAGAACTACCGCCCTCCAACAGCCAGCAAGGAGACAGGGCCTCAGTCCTATAACCACATGAAGTCAACTCTGCCACAACCTGAATGGAAGTGGGTTCTACCCCAGAGCCCGGCTGATTCAGCACCTTAACCTTGGCCATATGAACTTGAACCAGAGAAACGAGTCAAGCCCACTAGGATTTCTGACCTCCAGAACCATAAGATAATAACTTTGTGTGGCTTAAACTGCTTAAGTAGTGATAATTTGTTATGGCAGCAGTAAGAAGCTAATTCAAGACCTTTACCAAACTGGATCCCATTTTTATGCCCAAAACATCTAATTGCTCTGAACCGTGACTCCACCCATGGCTCCAGTCAACCTGGTCTCCTTTCGGCCCATAAACATGCTCGCTTGTTTTTAATCCCACACTGTGTCTCCAATCAAGCTGTTCTCCTACCACACCAACTCAGATCCAGCCCTTCAAGTCTGAGTCAGACCCACACCCCACCTCTCTCGCCTTTTAATCTGGTTGCCCAACAGGACTTTCCACTTAAGGACTTCCAAGTGTCACACTGTGTCTCATGTAATTATGTGTTTTTGTCAAGCGCCTTATCATCTTCTTTCCTAACAAAACTCTAAGCTTTTCATCTGCTAAAATCGGGTCTCTCCTTTGTGTCTGGCACAAAGGCACAAAACAATGGCTGCACAGTAAACATTTCCTAGAAACTCGCTCACTTCACTTTAACAGGCCCACTTGGAGATCTTTACATGTGGGGCAGTCTCTAATCTCTTCACAGGACAGAATTAGAAAATATGTTTTTGCGACATAGTTGATTTCACCTTGTATCACACATCAAACGTGCAGCATCCGAACGGAATCGATCCAGCGACAGGAAGCACTTAATTTCATTTATTTCTCTCAGCTGGACCTTCCTTGCCAGGACAGAGCTCTCATCTGATGCTGATGTTTCCACTCCATCCTGATTCCAAGGAATTTAGCGCTAACAGCGTGAAAGCCATCCTTAGACCATGTGGGGACAGTTCCTCTCCCTTAGTAACAGCAGTATGTGTCTCATTGCCCAAACAACCTTTCCAACCCTCATTGCAGTGCACAGACCAGAGAAGTAATGACATCACCTTTCCTCTCAGGAATAAGTCCTCACTTTACATAATAGAAAGAGCTGGAAGGTTTTGTCTTGATACTAAGAGGTTTTTAATTATTACACATACACTGAACAGACTTGCTATAGATTTCATAAAAGCAATCTGAAAGGTAGCAGGTTGTAAAATATTTATTACACTGTCCTGTGTTTAAAACCGTGTGTCTATAAATTTTATTTACCTCACATATAGTGTTGTCCAGGCTCACAGAGAATAACCAAGAGGTTCAGACATTCATTCGGTAAGAAAACATTATTTTTTTCACAGCAACAATAAAGCTATTTTTTAAATTTTTAAAATGCTAATAGTTTTTATTATAAACTGTGTCCTTTTAAGACAATCATTCAGGGAACACCTACTGATACCTACTATGTGGGTAAAACCTCCCACCCAATATGTGTATGGTTAACTAAGAGATTAAAATTGTTTATTTTTCCACACATTTTAGCATATGAAGTGTTCTTTGATCTGCTTCCTCCCTACCTTTCCAGCTTTGGTTCCCACTGTCCCCCGGCCCCAGTGCCTCCAACAGCTCTGTCCATTCTCGCACACAAACGTCTATCATGAGGTCTGGCCTTCGTGCTGTCCCCTTTGCCTAAAGTTGTCTTCTCTTAAGCCCCCAGTCGAGTTAATTCCAATTCAAACTTCAGAATTCAGTATACATGCCATCACCTCCAGGAAGTCTTCCTTATCCCCTCTTTCACTTAGATTTTCTTACCGCCCAAAAGACTATGGCTTTCTGGAGGGCAGGAATGGAATCTTAATCATTTTTGTAGCCTCGGGACCAAAACCAGTTACCTGACACATAGTAGAGTTTCAATAACTGTTGAATGAAAAAGTTTCAAGCACAGTTGTCGTTAACAATTCCTCATAAACCGTTAACAATAGCTCATAAAACATGGATGCAGATGTTAAACATCAGAATAAGAATAAGATGGGATACATTTATTAGCTCTCTAGAACTACCATAAGAATGACCACAAATGTGGTGGCTTAAAACAGGGATACATTCTCTCACAGTTCTGGAGACCAGAAGTCCAAAATCAACGCACTGGCCCACACTCTGTCTCAGGGCTCAGGACTAGAATTCTTTCCATGCCTCTCCCCAGGCTTCTGATGGCTGCTGGCAATCCTTAGTGTTCCTTGGCTTATAGTCATATCACTCTAATCTCTGCCTACACGTTCACATCGTCTTCCCCTCTGAATGTGTCTTCTCTGTGTGTTTGTCTTATGCAGATGTATGTGATTGAATTTAGGACCTACCAGGGTAATCCAGGATAAGCTCCTCTCTCAAAATCCTTAACTTAATTACATCTTCTGCCATATGAGGTAATATTTGCTCTATCATGAAGTGTATTATTCACAGGCTTCAGGTTTTAGGAAGCGGACATACATTCTTGGAGCCACCATTCAAATACAGCAGGTGTATGTTAGTGGGGGTATCATCCAAGAAGAGTCATAAAATTTCAGAGGACAGAGTGCACAATGGACTGGAGTGATGGCCACATCACCTTAACCATTTAAAATGTCAAGGTAATTTGTTATTGTCCGCATGCTTCCTCTGAAGTAACGCAGTGATACCGAATCCCATTAAAGAAGAAACTAAAGGATGGAAAGGATATGTGGGTATTACAGAAAGGTCAAGATCAATATTTAACTATCCTCAAGTCTTCATTTATTGTCGATACTCTGTTACCATCCAACACGAATTTAAGAGGGATTCAATGACAAACACACTGCGGAGCTTCTGCCGTTATTTAAGAGATAGTTTTTCATTTCTCCTTGTTTTATTCCAGCTGAAGTTCTCCCAGCACAGATGCTAATGTTATACATTGGACAAAGGAGTGCAGCGAGGGAAGCTGGGTACCTGCCACCATCAACAAACACCAACGCAACATTTGCCCTGAGTGAAATAGTTTGAGGAATGTTGAAGATGAATTAAGCATGCGTTCACGCTCAGGGAGCTACCATGTCATAGAAGACATGTGATCAGGTGAGGTATAGGCCAGAGAGAATGCTATGGAAGTGTAGAGCAAGAGAGATCATTCCTGGCTCAGGTTAGGAGAGAGGCTCCATGGAGCAGATGGCACTGGAACAGGGTGTTGGAAAGAAAACACCTCACTCAGTAGAATGGGAGCTGGAGAAGGGGGTAAAGTGCACAAGGGCAAGGGAGAATATACTCAAAAGCATGGAAGTAAAAGACTCTGAAATGTATTGGTAAACAACAAGAAATTCAGGGTATATGCAGGAGGCAAAACACAAGGAGAGAGAAATGAAAAGAAAAATTATTATATGTGGTCCTTGACTATCAAGCAAATGTTATGGACTTGTTACATAGGCACGGAGCTGTCATTACAGATATTTTGAATAAGGAAAAGACATAATCAGACATAATCAGAATTGTTTGGGAAGATTACTCCGGCAGTCGTGTGAAAGATGTGCCTAAAGGTGGGGAGGCGAGATGCTCAAAGATATTTGCAATGTAAGGCCAAGAGCTAAATAAGGGTCTTTTTTTTTTTTTTTTTTTTTTTTTTTAAGATTTTTTTTATTTATTTATTTGACAGAGATCACAAGGAGGCAGAGAGGCAGGCAGAGAGAGTGAGAGGGAAGCAGGCTCCCTGCTGAGCAGAGAGCCCGATGCGGGACTCGATCCCAGGACCCTGAGATCATGACCTGAGCCAAAGGCAGCGGCTTAAACCACTGAGCCACCCAGGCGTCCCTAAATAAGGGTCTTAATTAGGAAGGCAGCCAGGTGAAAGGAACAGAAGAAGTGAGTGCAATTTTAAAGGAAAACTCAATAGGATAAAATGACCTATTGGGAACATGGGTTTGGAGATACAGCAGGCGTATAGAGTTTGAGACCGAAATATGGTCATGCAAAATGGCGATGCCATTGGAAGATTTTGTAAAGTCAGGAGAAGGAACAAATTTCACAGCAAAAAATTTTAACTTAGTTTACAAGTGTTAAATTTCCAGAACTGGCAGGTCATAAGCCAAAGATGCCAAGAAATGACATGATTGGAATATAAATGCAAGACTTGTTTGAAAATAATTGAAGTCATAGAAATTTTTAACACTACAAAGGGAGAGACAAAATATCCTAAAGTTTAAAGAACATCCATAATTAAAGAATGGAAGAAAGGTAGAAGCTAGCCAAGAAGGATGAGACCAAAAAGAAGTGATTCCACCAAAAAAGTAAGAGAGTCCAAATGTTGAAAAGAGAAGAATTTAAGGCAGAAGAGAATTTCATGGACGAGTCATCAATATCAAGTACTACCAATTTCAAAAATGTATCATCATGGCACAGACATTACATTTGTGTTTATGATGTCTCTTCTCCAGTGGGCAGAGAGGCCAAATCGTAAGAGACTAAGACTAATTGGTAACAAATAAAAGACTGTGGATTAATTATTCAAGAAGCTTAAAGATAAAATGCCAGAAGCCAGTATCAGAGGGAAAAAGTAAGTCAACAGAAAGTTGACATGTTTAGATGTTCGGTTTTTTTTTTTTCTTTTTAGAATAAATGCTTATATTCTAATTGATGTTTATCTAGTGCCTACTTTGTGCCATTGTGCTGGTTGGTGAGCTCTAGAGATGATTAGAACGTGATCCTCACTCTCAAAAAGGAAATAACTAGATAAAATAAAATTTTAAGTGCATTGCTCAACATAGTGTGGTAAGGACTGCAATTAAGCTAGGCAGAAGGCAGCGGGGACACCAAAGGGCATTGGGCAGGCCTGGGCCAAAGAAAGGTAATGGCACTAAGGGTGCAGGACAGGTGCTGCCCTTGAATCTTACAGAACAAGGCATTGCATTAGCATATTTAATAAAGAGCAGGGGAGAGAAGGATTGCATATGTTTTCTTCAAAGACAAAGAATCTTACAGGAGGGGAAGAAAGAAGTTGATGAGAAAGAGAGAAGGTAAATAATGACAGCTTGGTTCTGCATGAGGCAGGAAAGGATGAAAGTGAGCCCGCTGGAAAAGGAATTTGCCTTTTCCAGGAGGAGACAAAAGGAAGGAGACAGAAATTGATGAAGAAATGGGGCCAAGGAAGGCAGAAAGGAAAGAGACTGAGAAAGCCCGGTGTTCTGCCTCGTTCCTTCCTGTGCAATGAACGTCAACCACCTGCCAACAGCAGGGTGGGATTGGGAAGGACAGAGGAGCGATGATTACTAGATTAATCATCTTTTGTTCTTTTTAAATAAAAACATTTATTCACATGGAAGATGATTTGGGACTGTCTCTGCCTAATGCATCTTGTGTGAGAAGCAGTTTGGCGTGAAGGTGCAGGGCTTGCGTTCTGGAGCCGGACTGCCTGTGTGTGTGTTCTCTGTTCCTCATATTAGCTGTGGGATGCAAGTGCCTTTAGGATAGAAATAATCTCTGCGCCTCGCTTTGCTCATCTATAAATGGGACAAATAATAGTACCTAACTACAGTTTTGTGTTGAGGAATGAAAGAATGAATACCTGTAAAGTGCTGAGAACAGTGCCTGGACTCAGACATGTTAGCTCCTATCACTACTAAACCAGTGCGATCTCCTAGAACTTTCTGAGGTGATGGAAATGTCTACCATGCTGTCCAGCACCGGCACCGTTGTCACGAGCCACATTTGGCTATCGAGCACTGGAACTATGGCTTTAAATTTGTGCTCATTTCAACGTAAAAAGCCACATATGGCTCTGCAGAGGACCAAGGAGACCATTTTAAAAAGGGTTTCACTGGCACAAAAGAGGATGCTGAATTCTATCCCCCAAGGACCCCGGTCCTGAAATACCGTAGAATAAACCCAGCCAATTAAAGATACAGTTGTAGCTCCTAAGATTCAGCTTTATTTTGTTGGTACTGATGATCAAAGATAGTATGGAGAAAGGATGTGCTCACAGCCCTCGTGATTTCAAAGGAGGGTGTATTATCTGGTAGGATATTTGTTAGATAAACAAGAGGCAAGTGGCAGATCTCTAAGTGAACGGAACAGGGGTTCGCCAGCTTTCCGAGTAAGTGGGTCAGTTGAGAGCCATTAAGAACGACAGCTGGAGTTCGGAGAGAAACCAAGAGCTTCTACCCATATGTAGTCTTGAGCCCTGCTAATATCTGACGACAATGGAGTCATTTCACATCCGAGCCACCAAAAGAGCCACTATCGCAGTCTGGGCGACAACATGAAACTGGGTCTACACGACTGATAAAACGCAAAAGGAGGAGAAAGGTTATCAATGAATAATGCATTTCCTTTTGTGGAAGCAGGAGGCAAAGAAACAAATGGATCATTAATGGGCTTAATGCGATTAGGGTCCATGGTAGATGGTAGATGACGATGGCAGGTGCTGGGGGGGCGGGAGAGCAGGGGCTCCTGCCAGCAAGGCCACCAGTAGAAAGGACTGCTGTGGAGTGGAAGGGGAGGGCTTTGTGGGGGTGTTAGCCTGGAATTGTTGCTTTCACTTTCCACTATTTCAAAGTCTCTTCTTGACTCGAAAATTGGTTGCGTTCTCTCTCTGTTTCTGGAACAAAACAGCATAGCGGTAAAAACTGTATTCCTGAGAACTCGTGAAAAGGTATTAGCACATTTGACAAGCTTAATTAGGGTGGTAGTGTGAGAGAACACACTGTTACTATTGCGGCTTTAAAAAGAATTTTTAGAGCAGGTCAAGTTATTTTTTTAAAACATTCTATTTTCCTGGGGCACCTGTCTGGCTCAGTTGTTAAGAGCATGCAACACTGGATCTCAGGCTTGTGGGTTTCAAGCCCCATGTTGGGTGTAGAGAGTACTTAAAAATAAATTTTAAACAAAAATATATTTTCTTGTATTTGTTCTATTTTTTAACATTCCCCATTTCTTTGTGGCAATCTGAGGTCTTAGCCTATATAATATTCCATGGACCTGAGGAAACTTTTTTTGTGACGTTAAGTCCTCTGGCAATAAATTCTCTTGTTTTGTTTGCCCCCAAAAACATGTTTTTTAATTGTTTCAAAATGGTAATGTGAGGAAATTAAGAATGAAGCAATTCAAATAAAAGAACAGGAAATAATTAGGTGAAGAAAAAATGTTCTTCAGCATTTGCTAAGACATCAGACACAGAAGTTGCAGGCTGTACCGCTGACTCTATGCAATGGGGCACTTTCCTGTCAAGTGGCATACCTTGATCTTTTCAAAGGGAAATGCTTGAAATTTACCAAGAGATTTCACTATTTAGGAAAATTCTACGTTTAATGTATGTGTACAAGGAAAAAAAAACAACTTTTTGCTGTAAAAGGTAGGTGTAATCCTACCTAGTGAAATCCTACCGCTGCAGGCATTTCTCTTCCTGTTATGTAGCATAGTTACTGGTTTGGGGAAGCCGGCAGACCTGGGTTCAAACCAACCTCCACTTCTTTCTGCCTGTGTGATCTGGTTGAGTTGTTTTACCTGAACCTTCGATGTCCTTAGCAGTAAAATGGGGACAATAAAACGTTATCTGTGGAATGCAGATAAAGAGGCAGCCTATGTAAAATACATAGGATGCCAGGATCCTGGTCAGGATTTAATAATCTCTGGCTGCTCATTCAGGAAGGGGTCACGGTGTGTGTTCTCCCGCGAGGCGTCGGATTCCACACAGGCTCGACACAGCTAAGAGCCGACTTGACCCCACTTTAGACACAGAAACCAAGAAATGTTGGCTCTAGGGGATTCCTTCTCCCAGGGAAACACACTTGTCCTGGTGACTCTATTAGGCTTCCAGGATCAATCAAAGAAGACCCCTGGGGTGGGGGCGGGGAGGGAAAAAAAGACAGTTGCTTCTGCAGGCTCCAGATAAAGCTCTAAATCCTAGCAATTCCCCCCCAAGATTGTTAGGACCCTTGCGCTCTCCGACCTGTGTCAACCCTGACCTGTGACCCATAAAGGACTCCATCTCCCATCCCAGCCTCCAGCATGAGGCGACTGGTGTGTGCCTTGAATTCTCAACTGGTTGGGTAAGCTTATCACTCACATCTAGAACAGGAAGCACTACCTAGTCCATCAGATTTTAGGTTTCTATTTTCAAGTATTATCCTTCCTAACATTGAACAATGTGCGTTTGTACTCTAGCAAAAGAAATACAAACATGTTTTAGGCAAGCAAACTGCTAGCCTTGCCTGAGGCAGGCAATGGAGTTGGACAGTAACCAGACCGGCTGTGAGTGGCACAGGGGGTTAGGGTAGGTCAGAAAAAGTGGGACACAGTGTGAGACAAGCAGTAGCCCTAGAGTTAGTCAGGCCAAGCAGAAGTGGATGAAGTGGTCTGACGGCAGAAAAGACAGAGGCCAGAGGTTAGCAGCTGGCCGTCAGGCAGGCCGAGCTCCAGGAGGACATGGTCCTGTTCGTGTTCTAGGTTTCTGTTAGAGAAAGTGACCTGGAAGCTTCATTAGCTCAGATTCCTCCTGGAACTCTCTAGAGGGTTCTAGAGTCTTTGTATTCAAGGTCCAGTCCCGATGACACTGGAAAACATCTTCATGCCCCCACGAGTCTCCGGTTCCCCCTCGATAGGGAGAACAATCTTTGAGCTTTACTAAATCCTCCTAAGAAGAACCATATCTTCATGGAAATAGACTCTTACCGTCCTTAGAAACTTTATGAGTAATCATATCTTCTGGCCTCGCCTCTTCCTGGGGGAGGAACTTAACATCAGGATAAAATAGCAAAGTCTTTAAAAAAAAATTGGAAGAAAGGACTCTAAAAAACTGGCTTACTAAAGCAAAGCATTGGCAGGATAAATATAGGGAATGTTTGGAAAAGATACAGAAAGTAGAGCCCCCTTGAATATACGAGAGCGCCCTCTACAGTAGCCATCAACACACGTGTGCACCTGGATGCAGGAACACAATGGCATGTCCCCATTTTAGGATCTGGCCCTGTGGCGCACATCCATGGGGGGAGGGCCACTGTCCTGACCCTCGAGGATTAAGTCTAGTGTTTATAACAGTTCCAGTAAGGAGAGCTCTATTGTAGAACATGACTCGCTTTTAGGCCTTGAAATTTCCTTAGAGATTTAAAAAAAAAAAATGCATTTAAAATCGAGGGCCTGTATGCCATTTCTATCCAGTGCCTCTGTATTCTTCATAAGCATCCAAGGGAATCACCACCTCCCCCACAAAACACACAAACAAGATGCCAAACAGTCTAAGCTGCCTCCACTCCCCACCTCCCTTCTAGAAATTTAATAAGATTTTGAGCTTCAGGGTGATCCAACAATGCGTTACATGATCAGGAAAAATACGCCCATCACCCCTTTTGTCCCAGGCCTCTTGGAAAATGCATAGCATGTCACACATGGCTTATCCTCACCAAGAAGGTCTGGAATTTCTAAAACCCTTGAGTTCCTTGTTAGAAAGCCCACATTCCTGTGAAATACAAGTGACTGCAGAGAAATGCCCTGAACTCAAATTTGCTTCCATTTCAAGGGAACTGGAACAAAGGGTCACTTTGAAATGTAAGAGCAAGATAAGGAAAACAAAGAGCCGCCCAGATGTTCTCTGTCCCTCTGAATGCTTGCAGGTGGCGGGTGTCACCCATGCTGACTGCAGGTGAGGGTGCGTCACAATGACGGAAAGCACCTGTTGAGGCCAACCACCTGGGCTCTACCTCACAGGCATTCTGGCCCCAGGTGGGCCTTTATCATCGAAGCACTGGTCCTTCCCCTTCGCTCACAGAAAAGCATCATGAACAGATGTGGTCAGAGCGGCCTCCAAAAACAGGATTAAAATCAAAGCCTCTGGACCATTCCAATGGTGTCTTTGTCTCCCCACCACCTCTGTGCCCTGCTAATCTCCCCTTCCACTTCTTCCAAACCTTATCCTTTACACGCCCTGCTTTGCTCTAGAAATTGAAGCGGGGCTTGTGGCAAGAGGGGGCCATGGCTCATATTTCAAGGGCTCTGAGCCGGAAGAACACACCAGCTGCTTTCCACCCACTTCTCCCCAGCAGAGCCCATCGCTTTCCATCTACATCTCAATCCTTATTTTTTGAATGTATTATCAGGGGTGTACTTCATATGCTATCTGCAGCAGAATTCCCTAAGAACTATTCCTTTTAATTCATTATTGTACAAAACACGTCTGGAGCTTTTATTATGCCAAATCAATACATTACAATGTTTCCCTCCACATATGGTTTTGAAGAACGCACACGTAAATACGCGAGACCCACTCTCAGAATATGACTCACTTCTGGGCTATAAGAACTCAGAACAGCCCCAGGGGCGATCACCAAGTCCTTGTGCACAAGCTTACCTGCAGAGTCTTTTTGTTTTAGAAATGAAACAGGGCAATTGAACCAGCCATTATCTCTGAAGTGAATTATGTGCCTTTTACCAAAGCTTGGCCCGATATCCCCGTTCTTACATTTCTTGGCTTTGTGTTGCTTTTTTTTTTCCTGTTTTCTTTTCTTCTTGAAAATTATAGACATGGTAATTCACTTGCGACGCACTGAGAATCTTAATCTGGCGTTGCTGGTAAATTGCTTCCTTTTAGCATGAGCTGGGACAGCTCGCACTTGCCACAGTGGATCAAACAGCCATTTTCATGCCTATCCACAATCACAAGCAGAAGCGCAGGATTTTAAATATAACAACCATGTTTCGTTCTCGGAATAACAAATGAAGAGCACAATGGCTTGTTTTTGAGCTGGAGCAGAGAGAATCCCCACGAACCACCAAAGAAAAGCACCGGAGTGAGCGTGGATATTTGTACAGATCTGGGGAGAGGGAAGAACAGAAAAGAAATCATTTCCTGTTTATTATCTCCCTATCAAATTATGCCAGTCCCCCAGCTGAAGGCAAGAAACCTGCATTCTAATTGACCTCAGACACGAGGCAGTCAAGTCTGGCCAGCACCACCATCCACCCGGGGGGTCAGAAGAATGTGCCATAATTTGTTGTACAGATTTGCTCTCTTTTTCCCGTTTCGTAGTTTTCTAATAAAAATGCCTCTAGTTGGGATGCCCAGGTGGCTCCGTAGGTTAAGTATCTGCCTTCAGCTCAGGTCATGATCCCAAGGTTCTGGGCTCGAATCCCGCATAGGGCTCCCTGCTCAGTGGAGAGCCCACTTCTCCCTCTGCCTGCCGCTCCCCCTGCTTGCGCTTGCTCACTCACTTGTTCTCTCAAATAAATAAATAAATAAAATCTTTTTTAAAAAAGCTACTATAAAGGATATGTTAAAAAAAAAAATGCCTCTAGTCGAGCAACTTCTTCGGGGTCACTTCATGTTCTCATGAAGGAGGCTTGGCTATTGCTGTGTTTCCTCCACGATTGGAAATTGGATTAGAGAAGCTGGTCCTGGAAGGGAGGACTCCCCTTGTTCTGCACCCATGTGCCGCGTGGCCTTGAGCAGACATCCTGAGACAAAGGAAGGACAAGCCTCCTGGTAATCAGCGCCCCCGGTGTTTGAGTTGGAGAGGCTAACAGTTGTGCAAATACAAAAGAGAATGTTAGAGGCCTAACGTTAGGGCCTCTCAACACCGCTGCAAAGGAGCCCACTGCCAGTAGGTAGTGCATTTTTCAAAAGGCACTGAGAGGTTCAGACAGGAATGTGCCATGCAACTGGCAAAGGGAGGGTATCTCTCAGGACACCCTGAGCTTTTTCCAAGCAGCTGGTGTTTTCTATTGTGTGAAAGATAGACCTTACGCCCTTTCTGCTTGTCATTTTTGATGTTTTGATTCCAGCTATCAGATCAGCAATTAGGCCACTGAAGACAACCCGCTCTTGCAGTGGCCTCCCTCCCTTCTGGCTTGCCTGTTCTCAACATTACTCACACCAGGTTCCCAGAGATTAAACTGCTGGGGTCTCTGCTAAGCTAGACAACGACCCAACGCGCAATCATCGCCCCCCTCTCCCATACAATGTTGATTGCTGCCCTGCTGTCACACCCCAGCCCGCCTCTGCCGTGACTTCCTCGGAAAACCATTCGAAACCTTCACATTTCCAAGAGAAATGCCCCCTCTTGTGGTCACTGCTGGATACTGCAGTCCTCGCTTCCAGCAGGAGCGTTCTAAAATGCCCGAGAACTCCAGTCCGCCGCGAGCGTGGAAAGCTTTAAGCTTTTGCTGTGAGAGCTCAATCCTCTCTAACCGCAGCAGGCTTTCAGATATAGACTGAGTCATATGAATTGTTGACAGTCAACTGTTTTTGACCTATGAAAACAACAATATCATACAGTCCAAAGTGATACGTAAAGATATGGCAGGCAGGGAAACTTCCCGGAGCCCTGTGAATACCAGCCAAGAGTGGAAATCTTTCCAATTCTAGTTCAGCGAGGTTTAACCACAATAAATAAATAGGGATACCTGGGTGTCTCAGTCGGTTAGGCGTCTGCCTTTGGCTCAGGTATGATCCCAGGGTTCTGGGATCCAGCCCTGCATCGTGGTCCCTGCTCAGTGGGGAGTCTGCTGCTCCCTCTCCCCCCCGCCCCTCCCCACCTTTCTCTCTCTCACTCTGTCAGAAAGAAAGAGAGAGAGAGAGAGAGAGAGAAAATAAATAGTTTTCATTCCCCTAAATGCTAGGTACTATGCCAAGCCCCGAACATAATCTTCTTGTGTTTCTTGTCATTTGGAAGCTGGTTATAAAGAGCAGGCTTGGAAAGTTGGACTTTTCTAGATCTGTCATTTATTTGTTCCAGAGCAGTTGCCAAATGAGGGACAAAGCTACCTCTCCCCCTGCACAAGTAGCTGGTCCCCTGAACAGGCAAAATAAAT
The DNA here is from genome assembly GCF_963455335.1 of Martes martes. Classification (NCBI taxonomy): domain Eukaryota; kingdom Metazoa; phylum Chordata; class Mammalia; order Carnivora; family Mustelidae; genus Martes; species Martes martes. The sequence continues at coordinate 138,729,778 of NC_137890.1, read as the reverse complement.
AGAGTAATGCTAAGTAGGGCGTCGGAGTTCTCTCACAGGTGTAATTATTTTTCTAAGAGCTGCAATTCTTTGTTTCTTCATATGAGAAAGTAAATAGTGTGTGATAACTTATGTTAAGCAATCTTTTCCAATAAAGTTAACTCATCATGCTAACAAAATTTTTAAACAAAATTGTATGCCTAATTATTCAATATAAAAATCATTGATGTTAAATGGGAATAAGCATCTATATCTTCGTATGAGAGACTTTTTATATTAAATGAAGAACTCCTAGAAATCAATAAGAAAAAAAATCGGTAACACAGTATGGCAAAGAATGTAATCAGACAATTTATACATTTTTTTAAAAATCGTTAAACGTGTGTAAAGAAGCTCAACTTTGCTCAAACTTAAAGCAATGAAAATTTGAGATATCATTGTCACCTCTCAGATTGGCAAAAATTAAAAACTTGATTAATACACTCTTGACAAAGATGTGAAGAAACAGGCAGTCTTAGAACATTTCTGGTGTAAATATAAATTGGGGCACTCTTTCTAGACAGGGAAATTTTTTTTCCATTTTATTACATTTTAATCATATGTAACATATAAAATGCCTGTTTACGGGTGTACGTACAGATTCTACAATACCACAGAAAACGTATTTTTAAAATTTCCCACCACACACTTCAAATCCAAACCTAAGACCAAAAATGATTTACAATATCATGTTAAATTAAAACACAGTTATGTTTACAAATACATGCAGACCTTTTTTTAAATTGTGTTATGTTAGTTACCATATAGTACATCATTAGTTTTTGATGTAGTGTTCCATGATTCATTGTTTGTGTATAATACCCAGTGCTCCATGTAATCCGTGCCCTCCTTAAAACCCATCACTGGGCTCACCCATCTCCCACTCCCCTCCATTCTCAAACCTTCAGTTTGTTTCCCAGAGTCCATAGTGTCTTATGGTTCATCTCCCCCTCCCATTTATCTCCCTTCATTTTCCCCTTCTCTTAATGTCCTCCATGCTATTCCTTATGTTCCACAAATAAGTGGAACCATATGATAATTGACTTTCTCTGTTTGACTTGTTTGACTCAGCATAATCTCCTCCAGTCCCATCCATGTTCATGCAAAAGTTAGGTATTCATCCTTTCTGATGGCTGAGTAATATTCCATTATATATATGGGCCCCATCTTCTTTATCCATTTGTCTGTTAAAGGGCATCTCAGCTCTTTCCACATTTTGGCTATTGTGAACATTGCTGCCATGAACATTGGGGTGCAAATGACCCTTCTTTTTACTACATCCATATCTTTGGGGTAAATACCCAGTAGTGCAATTGCAGGCTCATAGGGTAGCTCTATTTCTAATTTTTTGAGGAACCTCCACACTGTTTTCCAAAGTGGCTGCACCAACTTGCATTCCCACCAGCAGTGTAAGAGGGTTCCCCTTTCTCCACAACTTCGCCGTTTGTTGTTTCCTGCCTTGTCAATTTTTGCCATTCTAACTGGTGGAAGGGGGTATCTCAATGTGGTTTTGATTTGAATTTCCTTGATGGCTAATGACAATGACCAATTTTTCATGTGTCTATTAGCCATTTCTATGTCTTCTTTAGAGAAGTGTCTGCTCATATCTTTTGCCCATTTTTTGACTTGATTATCTGTTTTTTGGATGTTGAGTTTAGTACAGCCAGTATGGAAAACAGTATGGAAACTCTTCAAAAAATTAAAAATACAACTATCATATGATCTAGCAATTCCACTTCTGGGTATTTATTTGAAGAAAACAAAAATACTAGTTTGAGAATATATCTGCACCCCCATGTTCACTGCAGTGTTACTCACAATAGCCAAGATAAGGAAACAACCTAAGGCCTATTGGTGGTGAATGGATAAAGAAGGTATGATTATATGGTGTGCCTGACTGGCTCAGTTGGTGAAACGTTCAACTCTTGATCTTGGAGTTGTGAGTTTGAGCCACATGTTGGGTCTAGAGATTACTTAAAAAATAAAATCTTTAAAAGAAAAATTGTCTCAGTTGGGTAAGTGCTGGACTCTTGGTTTCTGCTCAGGTTATGATCTCAGGATCATGAGATCAAACTCCTTGTTGGGCTCCATGTTCAGCATGGATTCTACTTGTCCCTTTCCCTCTGCTCCTTCCCCTGCTCTCTCATCTTTCTCAAATAAATAAATAAATAAATAAATATTTTTTTGAAAACTAAAAAGTAAAAAAAGAAGCATCTGTGTATATACATGTGTATATATATAATGTCTATTAATGTATACGTGTATATATATAAACTAAAAAAAATGCAGCTGAATAAGCCAAATACATCTATATAATGGAATGGAATATTATGCAGCTACTAAGAAAAAGTAGGAATCTCTCTACATAGCAATATAAAACAATCTCTGAAATAAATTATTAGGGGGAAGAAAGGTCCAGAAGTGTGCTTAATATGCCTTTATAGTTACAGAAAAAATATTTTTTTATTTTTGTTTTATAAATATAAAGAAATTCTAGAGAATACACCAAAAAAGTAATAGCATTGGATAATGGAAAAGGCAGATTGTGAGAAGACATTTCATTGTATCCATATGGGTGGGCGTGGTATATAGGAAAGTATCACATACACAAAAATTACGTGTAATAGAATCATTATGTCAACAGGTTAGGAAAAAAATCCCTTCTTTATCTTCAACAAAGTTAATAAACTGTGCTGATGTGTGGGAAGAGTGTAAGTAAACCTGTTAAAGGGCCACATAATCCTTCCTGCCTCGTACATCAAACCTCCTGATTCTCAGAACTTCAAAATCAGATTGATTACATCACTAACTTTCCTGTTTCTTCAGCTTATAGACAGTAGGTTGTAGCACTTCTTGACCTTCATAACTGTATGAGCTAATTCTTGTAATAAATCTCTTTTTATGATATCAGTTTGTCCATCCATCCATCCATCCATCCATCATACTGGTTCTAGAGAATGTTGACTAATACAACCCCCCAAGAGCCAATTTTTACCTCCACTGGGAATAAGTGAATTATATCCCCAAGAACGATCTACAAGTTTCCTTCTAGTTTTAAAACTGATGGAGTGGTGCATGCTGGGGAGAAAATGCAAACACGTAGGCACTAGATGGGTTTGAGTCAAATCCTGGCACACTTGCTTATCACATGGCCTTGAATAAGTTATTTAACTTAGACTCATGTGTAAAACAGGTGTAATGATACCGCTCATGGGTTTGTCACCCAAGACCACTAACATAGACTAAGGCAAAGTGGGTAAAGCCTCTGGCACTGGGCCTGGCACACCATAAGCAATAAATAATCGGTACCCTTTCATTTGCTTAATTTAAAACAAATCTAAACCTTACCTCTGTATGTCTAAAAAACAAAACACTGATCACAGTAAAATATGCAATCATCATAAATGATGACTCAGTGACCTTTCACGTGTGCCTGGAATGTAGCCTACCTTATCATGTTAGCTCTTATCATGATTTCAAAATTCTACCCAACTGCGACACCAAGATCAAATGTCACCACCTGCTTCAAAGAAATTTTCTCCCAGTTTCACCAAATATAAAATCTTCCCATTCTTTAAATTCCCATAGTATGTTTGTTAATTACATCATTGGGGTGTCAACCACATTCTTCTTTATAATATACATAAAGTAACTTAATGATGGGAACTCTTTTATTCTTCTATGCCACACATACACACACACAAAAACTCAGCATAATAGATTTTCAGTAAATATTTGTTTGACAAACGAACTAATGTTGCAAACTTGGATCCCAAAGATTAAATGTAACATTAGCACTTAAAAGCAAAAAGAAATAGATAGCCTCAAATCAACATCTATATTAACATAATAACTAGAAAATGAATTAAATTATAGGTAGAATTGAGTTTGTTTTTGTCATTGGTTATTCTTAAAATCCTAAACATGAATTCCAAGTAAAAGCCCTTCTTTTTCTATTGTAGAGATCAGTGAAAAGTCCTTCTAGAAATAGTCCATTTGTGAGGCATATGAATTTTTTAAAAGAGGCTCTTCCAGGGAGGGTTAGGCTGCTTTCTAATATGTGTCAAACTTGAGTTCTATTAAAAGTGTACCGAGTATCTGTGTAACAGTCAGAACTGTTTTATGGATCTCTTATTCTATCACTGTTATTGATGATCGTTCTTGGTGGCCTCCTGCTTCGACTGGGGGGATTTCTGTGATAAAAGAAACACATACGTCAAATGTAATAGCAGAAAGCTAAGAGGAGCCAGAAAGGGAGAGTGACTATGTGAAGCATTTGTTTTTAAGACCCTATGATGTTTTAAGCATATACCTAATGCTTTTTACACATGCTGAATAACCAGGCTAATTAAAAAGCCCATACAGCTCTTGTTAAAATCTGTTCAAATTTTTTGGAGCACCTGTTATAACAGAATGCCCACAGACTTGATAGTTTAGAGCCAAGACACCTGCTACCTTATGTCTCACAGTATGTTCAGTTTTATACTGTTAGCAAAAAAATAAACACTTTTTGACATTTAGCAATCTTATACAAGTGATATGAAATAATCAGGAAAGAGTGATAGTTTAACCCTTCCTGTGCTGCTATGGAAACCACACCCTTCTTCTCTAGGAAATGGATTTTGACTATTTTCATGGCAAGTTATTTATGGTTTCTTTAATCAGCACTAAGCAAGGTTTTCTAAAGAGTCCAGGTACCTGGACTAGAAAATAGGGAATTTTCTAGCTAAAAGTTCTCAGTGAGACCCTTAAAGAAATGTATCATGGTTTGAGTTTATCAACTGTTTACGAAAATTTTGACAGCTTTGATATTATTCTTCCTGGTGGAATTTTTACAAGAGCATTTATTTGAAAATGCATTTACTTTTAAAGGAAAAACATTATAAAAAATTTTCCACAGTTAAGGAATTTTCATAGTCCAGACATGTACATAGGAACATTTAAATATTTCTTAGATTCAATTTTATGATTGGTAAGCAAATTTCATAAGGATAATTTGAGAATGGTTTTCAAGATACATAATTTCTAAATAGCTGCCTTTTTATCTACAGTATTTAAGTCCCTTGAGATCTGGAACCATGTCTTATTTGACTGTTAGCCTAAGGTTGGTTTAAAAAAAAAAAAAACTTTTTCAGATTTATGCTGTCACACAGTTTAAAATTTAATTTATGTTAATGACATTTCTATTTAGAAAATCTGCCTTTGATGTAGCAATTCCATTTCTAGAATTATGTTCTCCAGTAAAGTCACACCTACATAGAAAGACTTAAGTAGAAGAATGTCTTTCCAGGAGGATTGTCCATATAGCAGATTTGAAACAACATAAAAAAGCATTTATAGAGAACCAGGTAAATAAATTACGATACATCAATACAATAGAATACTATGTAGTTGTTAAGTGAAAAAGGCAGCTACGTATATATTGGTATGAAACAATCTCTAAGATATTGTGTTAAGTAAAAAAGTGTAAAAGTAAATTAAGAACCCTCCACACAAGCCAACTGAAAGTTTATAGCAATACAGAATATCTGGAAGGAAAGACAGAAACTGACAATAGTGGTTATCCCTCAGGGAGGGAAGAACTCAAGGATTAGAAGACAGGGATGGGAGGAACACTTACTTTTCACTAAAAAATACTTTTGTAACTTCAGCTATTTGTATTACATATGCATCTTACCTATTCAAAATATTTTAAGAGGCAAATTAAAATAATCCATTAAACTCGGGAGAAAAAAAAGAAAGTGTGATACACTATGGGCATACTTTCATATAGCACAATATCCTAAAGTACTTGTAAATTTCCAGACTGTTACTTAGTTAACTCCAAATCAGTATTTAACAATATAAATCACAATTTAATGTCTAATTATCATGTCAAAAACAGCTTTTGAATGTTGTATGTGTATAGCTGTATTCAAATACAAGCTGTTTTGACTTTTAACCAACATACCAGAACTAGGAGTGATTTTGTTGCATAATTAGAAAGCAACCTAGAATATAGTTTTCTAAGATGTTTTTAAAGATAATGAGAAGCATTTTTAAATGTTTAAGAGAAAAGACATTTTAGTTCCTGGACTTCCATCAGAAGAGAAAAGTCGGATTATATTTGTATTAGGCATCGTCGTTCAGCATGCACCTTGTCATTTTGGGCTGGAAGCAACCCCAAACTGGGATTCCTGAGACCTATTTGCTCAAAGGGACAACCATGAGTCCCATGATTGTCCTGGGCTTGCAGCTCCAAAGCCATACGGGGTGCTCAGCCCTATAAATCCCGGCACACTGATCAGGATCCACTCTGGGCACTTATACTGAAACAGATGACTTACCTTCAGACATCCTTTTCCCATCATGGAAAGGAGTGTTAGTCTTTCAAAAAACAATGTTTTCACCCTCAAGAACCCCGAAGCAACCAGCTCTCTAAAACCACCAGATGAACACGCTAAAATTATAGTATACTTACTGTTTATTTGCATTTTAAAAGAAAGTACGAAATTATTTGGAGTTGGCTCAAGCAGTAGTAAGTTCTGATGAAGGAATGGGAGGCTTTAGTAAGAGAGGTTGAGGAGGATGAATGAAGGTAGATAGCCTGAGAGCAACCATCACACCCAGTTAGACACCTAGCCTTCGGGATCAGTACCTGATTGCCTTGAAAGTTTCACATCATCGCCTCACAGAAGTCACTGTGCCACACTAGTCATCTGCACTGCTCACCAAATATTTCTGATTCACCCCTTTCCAGTCCAAATGGAATTGTATTTGCCGGCTCCTGTAGTGGGTGGGGCTACGTAACCATTGTTAGCCGTTGTGATGGGAGAAGAGCTGCTGTGTGACACTCCAGGCCAGAGCGTTCACTTACTCTAGGCCAATGTGAGACTCTGCAGAACTCTTTTTCCCTTGGCCATGGAGGTCAGCATCCTTTCCAAATAACAGAAGCTCTGTCACCTGGGTACTGGAGAAGGAAATACACCGAGGTGAGCGAGAAATAAACCTTTGTTAATTTAAACCACTCACTGGAGTTATTTGTTCTCACAAAATACACTCCAGCCTCTCCTTACTGATAAATGATGGGAGATACAGCCACCATGCCTAAGTGATTCCGAGCAGTAGCAGTCATTGGGTTTGCAAGGTAGTGATCAGGTTGAGTTATCAAATGGCAAATTTGATTTTTTTTCTTCTGTTTTCTTTGATAAAACATTTTTTACTTGCTCATTAAGGCCCTTTTCTAAATGCAAATTTTGACTACACCCCTGGAAGGTGTTAGAATTATCCCATTAGGAAACTGAGGAAATGAAACTCAGCCTTCCTTTTTCTCTCTCTTTTGTCTTCCCTCCCATAGTTTGATGAGGAATTCTTCATGAAAGAAGAAAAAAGTGGGTATCTAGACAATTAACCCAACAATATATCTTATTAAAGTGCTATGTAAAAAATTACCTATTCATGGGAAAAGCTGGTGAAACGTCATGGCATATTCTAAATTATTTAGTTTGCTGCATTGATCCAGGGGAGGAGAAGATGTCACACAGTCCTGGAGTAAGTCTTTAATAAACAGAGGAAGGCTTGAAAAAAATAGAACTCAACTCTAAGAAGATCACCATCCCACATTTGTAGAGCACTTTAATGACCTGAAGAGTATTTTCTTCTATATGACCTTTCTCAGGCTCTCTTTAGCTAGCACATGTCTTCCCGTCGTGTGTATATATCCATGCGACAACACTGAGTTTTCCAGGACAAGGTCTCTTCCTTCCACATTATTGACATGGAAATTGAAGCTCAGAGAGTTTAAGAGATTAACTTGTCCAAGATTCCATAGGCAACAAGTGACAGGGTCAAGATTCAACACTAGATTTTCTGACCAGCTCCAAGAAATACTCTCACTATCCTACTTTGCTTGGGGAAATAGGGACAATGCAAAGAAAAAGCCCAGACAAATCTCAGCCTCTGGTCAGGGAAAGCTTCCTGGAAGAAGTGGTACCTGTGCACATCCCTGTCACTACACTGCCAGGTGTCAGTTTTCCCACAAATTAGTGATTACCTTTATCTTTGGCATGGAGTTTAATGTTTGTTAAATGAATAAGCAAATGTATTGAATAAGTAAAGATGTTTTGTTTTGATATACAATGAGCTTTCATTCTTATGAAAATGCACATTGAATTCCTGGAACTCATAATTTCAAACCATGACCCCAGACTTACCCCCCCCCCAACAACTGTAGGACCCACGGCAACAGTACAAATGGGAGCCCACATACTATACATCAAATTATTTTAGAAGTAGAAAGCAAGCTAACAAGCAGTTAGCTAAAATAATCTATTCTCCTACCTTAACAAATACATCTTCGTAATGACCAAAAATGTTTAAAGTATATGGCAAACTATGACTTTTTATAACTTAGATCTGGCATAATATCAAAAACAACTGAATTTAATTTTTTTAAAGATTTATTCATTTATTTTAGAAAGAAAGAGGGGGTACATGGGGTGGAGGGGCACAGGGAGAGGGAGAGAGAAACTTAAGCAGACTCTTTGTTGAATGCAAACCCGACACAGGGCCTGATCCCATGACCCTGAGATCACCACTTGAGCCAAAACCAAGAGTCTGATGCTTAAGTGACTGCAGCACCCAAGCACCCCAGAATTTAATTTTTATCATGAATGCTGTTGGTACGTCAGTGATGTTTGAGTGAGAAATAAAATAAAAACACATAATTCAAAAATTATCATATATGTGTTTTATAAAATTTTTCTTGCTTTAATTTCAATATAATCACTAAATACTGTTGTTATAATCAAGATTTTCACATTATTTATGCTTTATTGACAGTAATGTCAAATTAGATCATCTGTCCCGAGTCACTGTTGTTTTTAAGAAGATTCCTCTTGGTCCCAGTTTGAAAAACCTTTACTCTGCTGAGATAATCACAACAGAAATTTTTGAATTACTAATGCAATAAATTTAGAAATGAACAAGATATACGCCTTTGCTTAAACATTGTGATAGAGTCATATAAGACAAACTATTATTATAAAAATATTACAAAATGTTCTTATTTTCACTGTGTGCATAGCTATCATGTACATCACAAATTTTCTCTTCTCTCAAAACAATAAGTAGATCCATTCAGTAATGGAAAGAATCAGTATTCTTTACATGCTTCATGCATTTTTTTTAAAGATTTTATTTATATATTTGACAGAGATCACAAATAGGCAGAGAGGCAGGCAGAGAGAGAGGGGACAGCAGGCTCCCTGCCGAGCAGAGAGCCCGATGCGGAACTTGATCCCAGGACCCTGGGATCATGACCTGAGCTGAAGGCAGAGGCTTTAACCCACTGAGCCACCCAGGTGCCCCATGCTTCATGCATTTTAAGTCTATACTTACATACATGCAAATCTGAGTAATATAAATTATTTAATATTGCAGGTTTTCTGCAGCCCTCGTGCAGCTCCTTCAAATATCACGCTAATTCAGGAGTACTTGTAGAACTACATACTGCAACAAGAAGTGAAGCAAGGAAATAGACACTTGGTACCATTGGGATATTTCATCATCTGAGAAACTATTTCGTTCATGCTAATTAAAAGGAAGAATTTGACCAGTCAATCCAGTTATGTTTTTCTCTTATCCGAGAGTTTTCATTCCTTAAGTTACTTCCTGGGCTCTAACTGGTGCAGGATCTCCAATATGAATAGTGAGTCAATCCACACCCCTTCATGACATTTGAACAGTTGACTTGTTTTGAGGACATCAAGCAGATTTTAGAGAAACACTTCTCTGAAATTGAATGGTGTCGGTCATAAGAATGAACCACCAAGTGATAGAAGGAGCCATGTGTTCTTTGATGACTTTATTTTATGTGTAAGACAAGGGACCTCTAAGTGTGGGACCTGGTCAGAGGCCCCTTTTGCCTGGGCTAAGAGATGTGTTGCTGAAGATCCTCTGCAGTCCAAAAAGGTTTAAGCCACTTCTGTAAATTATTTGGGAGCTATTTGGCAGACCCCTTTTCACTTTACCTGTTCCTCATTAATTATTCATGGTTGAGGATACACAAGAAAAATAAAATAGTACTGCTACGATTTAGCACATACATTCCCAAACATTGCTATAAGCGTTTTACATACATGATCATATTTAATCCTGGCAACAACCAAGAAGGTAAATAATCTCACTATTCTCCCTCCTATAAATGAGAAAATTGAGACACACAATGGTTAAATAATCAGCTTCCAATCACAAAGCTGATAAGGGGGAGCCGGTACTTAGAATAAGGAAACCTGCCTCCAGAAACTTCACTCACAGAAGTTTGTCATAATCCTTTTATTCCATGACTTCCTCTCTCTTCAGGTCTTAATTTTTATTTGCTTTTGATCACTTAAAATAATTTTCACAAAAGTACATGTAGAGAGTGTTGAAAGTGCTTGGGGTCAAATCCTACCTTTCCACTTACCAACCGCATGGCCATGGACGCCACACTTGAAAGGCGGAGGTGGTCACAGTACAGATCTCACAGATATAGTATAAGGAATAAGTGAGGGGCACCTGGGTGGCTCAGTCGGTTAATCGTCTGCCTTTGGCTCAGATCATAATCTCAAGATCCTGGGATCCAGTCCCAAGTTGTGAGGCTTCCTGCTCAGTGCAGGGCTCTGCTTCTCCCCGTCTCTGCCCCTCCCTCCTGCTCAAGCTTGGGCACTCTCACACTTTCTCTCTGTACCGTGCTCTCTCTCAAATAAATAAAATAAAATCTTGGGGGAAAAAAGGAATAAATAAGTTATCATTGTAAAGAACTCATAATAGTAAGTGCCATGCAAATATTTGGTTCTGTTGGTGGTGGTGTTAGATATGGTTAACTTCCTGAGCTCTCCAATAGACATAAAAATAGTACCTTCTTCCAAAGTTTATTGAGTATTAGATGAGTTAAAATATGGGCACCTAAAACAGTGCCCTATACAAAGGAAATGCTGTTTGCTAATTATATCATCACCATTCTTTGCTATTATTATTCTTACATGCAGTGTATTTTCTGAGCCTCCCAACCCCGGAGAAAAATCTTTTCATTTCGTTCACTCATGAGTGAAACTTCAGATCAATAGAAGTAGTTGGGTCACTAGAAATTTGTGCCTGGATATTTTCCCTCTCAGTGGTACTTGGCTCAACCCTCCCCACCCCCCAACAAGCACCCTGAGGCATGAGGCACACCCCCAGCAATGCCTGGGGCTATGGAGATATTTTGAGACTGCTTAGTGACCAGCAAAAAGAACACCTCAGCAGAGTGAGGGGAGCGAGAAAGGTTACACGGAAATAAATAAATAAATAAATAAATAAAGAAGGGTGAAAAGAGCAAGACTTTGGAGAAGGAGAGCTCCAAGCGGCTATCAAAGGATTAACTTGAAGAAGGCGGATGAGTCCATCAGCATCTGCAATATGGCGGATTTGGGAAAAGCAGCAAGAATGCAGAGAAGTTTGCAAGTTTGTTGCTGGACTGTGGGGAAATTTTTCTCTGGTGGCCTCAATTTTCCCCACAAGATAGGAAGTAGAGTCATTTGCCCTCAGTGAGGGTGGAGAAGTCAGGTCTGGGTTTTGGAAAAGAGAGTAGAGGAAGTTGGAGTCGCTGGTTGTGGAGAAGGGAGAGGTGATGGGCAATGCTGAGGGCCTAGATGACTCTGCTGGGGCTGCACGGACGTGATGTGGTTGTGTCGTTTCCTTCCGCAGCGCTCAGAAACGCTGCTCGCGCACAGGGAAGACAGCCCGGGGATGGCGAGGGAGGGCGGGGGGAGCCTTTGCAGACCGTTGCCATGGAAGGAAAAACAGAAGTTTAAGGACACAGACGAGACAGGACGAACTGGGGATCAGAACCGGATTAAGCCCCGGAGGAAGAAGACAAAGGAGCTGGAAGGGAGGAGGTGGGGTTGATTTGGGGATAAATGAGATTAAAAAGCAGCAGGGGTGGGAGCAGACTCCCGTGAAGGTTGCCGGGCGGGAGATGAGTAAACAGTACAGATCTGAATCCATCTCCGTATAAGCAGCTCTGCACTATGACAACATCGGGTGCCCCCAGAGGAGTGAGAGGGAGCGTTGAAGAGAAATGAAAGTGAAGGTCCCTGGAGATGAGAAATAAAGAAACTGAGAGTGTGGGCTCTCAGATGGCGTCCAAGGTTACGAGGGCTGCTGCCGCAACAAAGCACTACAGACGGGGTAGCTTAAACAACAGAAATTCACTTCCTCATAGATCTGGAGGCCACCAATCTGAGATCACGGTGTCATCAGGGTTGATTTCTTCTGGTGCCTCTTTCGTCACCATATACGTGGCTGGCTTCTTCCTGTGCCTTCCTATGGTCTTTCTTCTAGGCCTCTACGTCCTCTTCTCTTCTTGGAAGGATACCAGTCATACTGGATTAGAGCCCAGCTCAGTGATTTCATTTTACCTGAAATACTCTTTAAAGACAGTGGTATTCTGAGATTCCTGGGGTTTGGAATTCAATGTAAGAATTTGGATTCTCAGCCGTTGAGCCTCTGCCTTTGGCTCAGGTCGTGATCCCAGGGTCCTGGGATGAAGCCCCATATCAGGCCCTCTGCTTGGTGGGAAACCTGCTTCTCCCTCTCCCCCTCCCCCTGCTTGTGTTCCTGCTCTCGCTGTACCTCTCTCTCTGTCAAATAAATAAATAAAATCTTTGGGGGGAAAAAAATAGGAGGAGGACACAATTCAACCCAGGACTGGTAGATCACCCACAAAGGGGCCGAGAATGATGGCAGAGAGCAAGACAGAAACGAAGAGCATGAATGCGGTACTAAAGTCTTTAGTGACTGAGGGACTGACTAATTATTAGCTTTCCGCTCTTCCACGGAGGCCACGTCTTCTTGCATGCTACTTAGGATTCCAAAGCATGTTCTTCTTGCAGTATTTTTTTTCATAGACCCATAACCCATGTTAGTTTTTGTTTCTACCAAAAGACAGAGTGTGTGGCTTGCAAAATCCTATCCTCTTAGCCATTGGTGTGATCCCTCATTGCCTATGCAGCTCTGGCTGATGGCAGATCCCTGGCCATGGCCCATATCTGACAGATCCTATCCTGTGTGACAGTGCAAGGTGGAAGATGAACCCAATCTCATCCCATGGCTAGATTCTCTGATACACTGAAGGACATACAGATAAATCGACAACACACACACACCACTAGAACTGTTAGAACTTTCTTCTTTTCTGCTCTTCTTTGTCAAAATAAAAATATCTACCTTTTATTGAAAAAAACATCGCACCAGGCCCTGTGGTTTGAGCTCTCTATTTATTATCTCATTTAACACTTACAGCAATCCCAGATGAGGAAATTGAGAAAAGAGACATTAAATAATGTACCCAGAGTCACCCAACTGGTAAGTGGCAAGCCTGTCTGGCTCTTAAGTATTATACTCAACAACAATGCTTTATTTGTGGGGACCAAATGTTCCCAGATGCAATGACATACCACAATCTCATTTCCCATGAGATGTTTATGAATAGCAAGAATAAAGGAAAACAGTATGTCTCAAAATGTATGTATTTCCTGTGCCATCCTCGTCCCCCGGGGGTCAATTTTTCCAGGGTCAATGGGTAAATACAGAGCTTTTTACCTCCTTTCAGCTTAACTGGCCTATTCTATTTCAGAAGGCAAAAATCGGTTAGGTCACAAATTGTCTTGCTCAATCTACTTTTATTTGGCTTGTGGTAATGGGTAAATTGTTCACAGGTTTTAGCAATAGATTATCTGTCAGTTTTAGTTTTTAACATCAGGTAATGTGAGATTTATGTCTTTTGTCAATGTTTCATAGACATTGTAGTGTGAGATCTGGAGAAACTGAATCAGGGACTAGTATTTGAGTGCTGTTTTATCATAGAATTTTTATTGCCTGTGTGTGTGTGTGTGTGTGTGTGTGTGTGTGTGGCGGGGGGGCGGTGCTGTCTAGCCTCTTTGTTTCTTAACTTCTACCATCTTGGAAAATCACTGGAGTCATTGATAATTTGGTGTTTGAGATGCTGAGCTAATGCTGGGAGAGACATATATGTTAAATCATAATGAGAATTTGCCTACTCATTAATTAAGTAGGTTTTCATCTTTGTAGACACCTTGGGCTTCAGATATTGGGAATAGAAAGATCTAAGCAGAATACAGAGAGTAACTTCTTGGTACCAAAATTTGCCTTTGCAACACTCACTCTGTTGGACTTGAGTTCAGACTGATAATCAAACCCGTGAGACACAAAGGATTTCACCCATGTCCAAATTTACTTTGTTTTAAGAAAGAGTCAAAACAAGTTAGAACACAGTATATGAATAACAAGTAAACAAATACAAGAAACATTTCATACAATAGAGATCTCATAATTCCCAGCCACAGCTCCCAATGTCCCAGTGCATGGTCATGACAACAAATGATGTTGAGTGGACACAGCTCCTTTCAATTCAAGGAAGTCATCAGTTCTGGAGTTCCTTCAGCTTTTATACCCAGTCATGCGGTCCCCTCGGGGCTTCAGGATTCATGCCCATTCTCTCAACCATGAAGTGCAAATATTTGGTGCACATACTTGGTTTGGGCATGTTATGGGATTCTTGTTTATTTTGGATCTGGCGTAGGGAAACTCCTAACACCTGAGTCGTACTGCAGGAAAGATAAGACCAAGGTCAAATGCTCAGGCACCCTGAGGCTAATGAGCCAGAACCCTATATGAACCTTTCCTTGAGCCTGCAAAGCCAGTTCCAAAAACAAGCTTCCATTACTTAAAATTTCACTTACTTTATAGGAAACAGTTTTCATTTTTCAAAAGACAAATGCATCTTTTAAAAAATAGGGAAAGAAAAGAATTTCAATTCCTTAAATTCCTTTTTCTTTAAAAAAAAAAATATATATATATTGGCTCATTAATCCAAAACAAGTTTCGCTCTAGTGTTCTAACAAGCAAACATCCAGAAACATAGTAATTGAAATAAAGTTTGGGGGAATCTAATTGATCAAAAAACCCTCTCAAGAAGCTCCTCAAAAAATTAAAAAGACAATTATCACATGATCTAGCAATTCCACTTCTGGGTATTTATCCAAAGAAAACAAAACAGTTCAAAAGGATATATGCACCCCTCTGTCCATTGCAGCATTATTTACAATAGCCCAGATATGGAAGCAACCAAAGTGTCCATTGATAGATAAGTGGATAAAGATGTGGGGGGGGTGTATTATATGTGTGTATGTATACACATAAATGTATATGTTGTGTACATATATATGTATAATGAAATATTATTCAGCCATTAAAAAATGAAATCTTGCAATTTGTGGCAACAAGGATGGACTTAGAGGATATTATGCTGGATGAAATAAGTCAGACAGAGAGACAAATGCCATATGATATCACTTATATGTGAAATGTAAAAAACAAAGCAAATTAACAAACAAAACAAAACAAAACAGACTCCTAGATACAAGAAACAAACTATTGGTTACAAGAGGGAGGCCAGATATTGGGGAATGGGACAAAATAGGTGAAGGAGATTAGGAGGTACAAACTCCCAGTTAAAAAATAAATAAGTCATGGGGATGTAACATACAGCATAGGAAATACAGTTAATAATATTGTAATAACTTTGGATATGACAGATGGTAACTAGATGCATTATGGGATTGTGGGGAAAAATATCAAATCACTAAGATGTACACCTGAAACTAACAGGATATTGTATGTCAATTATACTTCAATTAAAGATTTGATTGATTGATTGATTTGAGGTGGGGAAGGGGCAGAGGGGGAGGGAGACAGAGTCTCCAGCAGACTCTACACTGAGTACACAGCCCTCTGCAGGGCTTGATCCCAGGACCCTGACATCATGCATGACCTGAGCAGAAACCAAGAATTGAAACCTCAACTGACTGGGGTGCCACCCAGGTACCCCAATTACAGTTCAATTAAAAAAAAAACTCTATCAAAGGCACATAGCCTTATTGATAACTCCTTTCTGCTGTTTTACTGATCTTATACAAAGGAAAATATTGCCCATGATGTTCATGATAGTTACTTTTATTTCCATATGCATGTACTATATGTAGCCATGTGCAAAGAACATTATTTTTTTAATCTATAAAGCATAAAATAACTTTCTTTTATATCCTTTTGTCCTCAACCATCTGTTACAGTTATTTACCCTAAAAAATATAACATTTAAAAATTTTACATAATATAAGTAAAATAAATAAATAAATATACATACATGTGTGTATATGTGCATATTTACTAAATTTTTCAAAAATTCCTGGGGAAAACTTTATTATGTCTTTAAAATCCTTATTATTTTGACACGTTTCATGGCTAAATAAAACTGTTTTAATTTAAGCTAAGAAAACTAATTGGTATCAGATACTAAAAGTTCTTGTAAATTGTTGGAAGTGTTAGTTCTGGGAATAGCATTTTTATATTTTTCGTATTGATTTGCCTTTGAGACAAACTGCAACAAGAAAGCAGGTGATAAGCCTTTGTTAATGCCTCTGGGAGAAAATGCTGTAGCTACAGACTACTGTTGATAAACAGATTTTGAATTAATTAGTTCTACATAATTATGTGAGCCATCAAGTCTCTAAAATCAAATGCAACTTGTCTTATATTGCTTTATATATAAAGAAGAAAAAAATTTTGTTTCATACCTTACCTCTTTTAGAGT
This sequence comes from Martes martes, assembly GCF_963455335.1. Lineage (NCBI taxonomy): Eukaryota > Metazoa > Chordata > Mammalia > Carnivora > Mustelidae > Martes > Martes martes. Next base: position 138,713,088 of record NC_137890.1, on the reverse strand, counting down.
ATAGTTTTAATTTTTTAAAAGCAATGATCAAAATTTTTAAATGGCATATGTTCAAGGCATATTAAATATGTATTCTCAGATTCATAAAATGAGATAAGAAGGGATTCACTTTGTATAAATTGTTACATTAGTGACAGAATTGGGGATCAGCGCATGCTACTATCCCTGCCTCATACCTAGTGGAAATTGTATTTTGTTAACAGAAAATGCCAAAGCGAACATCCTAAGAGAAGTAGCCCGGCAATAAAAAAGCTAAGCTTTCAGTAACATATTTTTAAGAATTTTTTCCACACAGTTCAATAGCAACAATAAAAAAAAAAATGTTTTTAAAGAAAAGCAGAGGAAAATGCTTTAAAAAGTAATGAGCAGGAAAAAAAAAACCTCAAATATTTCTGACAGATATAAAAGAAGCCTCAATAAATGGAGAGGAAATGACATAAGAAGATTTAAGGAGATGTAATATTGTACAGATGCCAATTATTACCAAGTCAATACATAAGTTTAAAACAACGTCATCGAAATTTAATTAGATTTTTGGAACTTCGGCCAATTTTAATTTTATTTAATTATTTATTTATAAAGATTTTATACATTCATTTGACAGAGATACAGAGCACAGGCAGGGGGAGCAAGAGAGGGAGAAGCAGGCTCCCTCCAGGTTGAGCCGGGAGCTGACTTAGAGCTTGATTTCAGGACTTGGTATCATGACCTGAGCTGAAGGCAGATGCTCAACGTACTGAGCCACCCAGGTTTGGTCAGTTTTTAAAGAAATGATCTAGAAGAAAAACATGAGGATAAGAGATTTTTTTTTTAATTTTTTTAATACTTTTTTTTTTAAGATTTTATTTATTTGTTTGACAGACAGAGATCACAGGTAGGCAGAGAGGCAGCCAAAGAGAGAGGAAGGGAAGCAGGCTCCCTGCTGAGCAGAGAGCCTGATGCGGGGCTTGATCCCAGGACCCTGGGATCATGACCTGAGCCGAAGGCAGAGGCCCTAACCCACTGAACCACCCAGACACCCCGAGGATAAGAGATATATTTAAAGGAAGATTTGTGTTGGGTAATTCACTCTACTAGAAACTGACATATATTATAAACCATAACAATTTTTAAAAGGTGATATGGACTAATGTAAGAATAGGGAGAGAAGGGGCACCTGGGTGGCTCAGTCAGTTGACCATCTGCCTTCAGCTTAGGTCGTGACCCTAGGGTCCTGAGATCAAGCCCCATATTAGGCTCCCTGCTCAGTGTGGAGCCTGCTTCTCCCTCTCCCTCTAATCCTTTCCCTGTTTGTACTCTCTCCTGGTCTCTCTCTCTCAAGCAAATAAACAAAATCTTTTTAAAAAAGGAGAAATCAGAGAAACAGAATAGATGGCCCAAAGACAGACCAGTGTAAGTTAAATTTTACCCTAAGGACATAATCCAAGCTTTGTTCCCAGGTTTGACAAATAAATAATTTCATGGAGAAATGTTCATTAAAAAATATTAAGTGAGAAACACATGATTCAAGGCTATGTATATATATTCATACATATTTTATATGTAAGTGTGTATAAATAAGATAATAGATTCATTTATATTATGTATATTCATTTTTTTAAAGATTTAAAGGAAATAAATCAAAGTATTAAAATTAGTTGTGTATACTAGATTTATATGTGACTTTTTACTTTCTTTTTTACATTTGTTTGTACTTCCTAATTTTCCTGTAATTGTTGGCATCTAAGAGACTTTATATCTACCTCTATCTCAGTAAAAGAATGGGATACATAAAATATTTTAAAAGCTGATTTATTTTATTTCAATAGTTAAGTTATGGCTTATTCAACTCTGTTGATACTGACTTTGGCCACTTAAAATGCGAAGTCTGATTTCTCTGTTGTTTCCAATTCCAAAAAATCAAGTGTCATATTTTCCTTTGGTTACTACATGAACCACCTAACAACCCAATAAGGACATATAAATAATATATATGTCAATGTAAGGAGATACTAATTTGCTGTTCCAAATCTGTTATATAATTATATTAATTCCAGTTTTATACTTCTCAGTAGAAAAAAGCCCATTTTTTTATACCAGGATAATAATTCTCAGTAGAACAAGGCCTACTTACAATTTGTCTTTGAATCATTTATATATATATATATATATATATATGTCTGTAAATAACAGAAATCGCTAACTCAAAATTAATTGAACAATGAGGAAATTTATGACCCCATGGAAGTGTGGACCCGGGGCGAGCTCAAAGTAGTCTGATCAGTGGCTCAGTTATGTCAAAAGTGTTCACGCCCATTCCACTTCCCCACTTAGGCATTGTCACCACCTCAGTTCCCAGGCTGGTTCATGGCTTGTTCATGGGAACAAGAGGGCTGCAGTGGCTTTAGTCATAAAAACGTCAAGAGGAGTAACATGGGCCAACTCTTCCTATGCCTCTTTATTAGACACCTTTCACAGAAGCCCTCGTCAGACCTTGTCAGACCACTCAAACCTCCTTGGCCAGAATGGAATCATGCGGCCAGTATTAACCCAATGCAAGAGGAAGGAGATTAACATAGTTATCATAGACAATATGGCTGGGGTAAGCTTCCCCTGACATCCTTGGAAGACGGATTTGTAAACACAATCTAGGTTCTTCTGTGGAAAAGGAAGATTGTCAGGCGGGCGGGGGGGGAGATGGTGGGGGGGGGGCGGCGGTGTAGCATGAATGTTGGTTAGGCAATCTCTTCTCCAATCCTTCATTGCTGAAAATGGCATGAGAAGAGGGAGGATTCCTTTTTAACTAAAGATACTTACTAAAGACACTGTGATAGATGCTGAAGTTATAACAGTGGACAGGACCTTCCCTTTCTCCTCTAGGAACTTGCAGTTTTAACAGAGAAGACACAGAAGTGAAGAGACAACTACATCATGGAGCCCAGGAAGCTACTTGGGTGGGGCACTTAACCAGCCTTGAGTACCAAAGAAGACAACATCCAAGCTAGGTCCTGAAATTTGAGAAGGAGGCAGTCCTGTGGCAATCAAGAGGCTGGCATATCTGGGGAGCCAAGAAGTGTAAAGGCTAAAGATGTAAACAGAATAGAGATCATATAGGGCCTTGAAGGCCATGCTAAGAAGCTTACATTCGATCCTGAAGAAATTGGGAATCCAGTAAAGAGTTATAATCAAGAAATAATATAATCCAATTTCCTTTTTAGAGCAGTTAGTCCATCTGCAGAGTAGAGAATGGATTGGGAAGGGTCAAGCCTAGATTTAGAGATCATTTAGATGTTTTTACAGTTATCCAACCCAGAAATCTGGAAATTAGAGGATGATTTGAGTTTATGGTCTAGGCAACTAAATGGATGCTGGTACTATTGACAGAAATAGGGAACCCAAGAGGGTAAAACAAGTGTGGGGAGAGATTATGAGTTTACTTTCAGTCATTATGAGTTTGAACTGCTTATGGGACATCTAAGTATACATGTACAGTAGATAGTACTATTTTGTTAGATGTCCTTTGACTGTAAACAACAACATTGAATTGCTATTAAATATCCCCAATGAAAAATCTCATCAAATAATGCTAGTAATTGCCAGATTATCCAGGCATTTTCTTTTATTTCTAGCTCTGACATGATTTGAGTGATATGATGAGAAAAGTCATAGCAAATGTTTTGCATGCTGACAATTTAAACTAATAGATATTTTTAGATGTTGTGTAAGAAAAGAGCTCTGGGCTAAAAATGATGCTGACATTTAAAGGCTCTCTGTAAACTTCAGAAATGTGTAGCCTTAGACACCAGGGCTAGTAGCTTAGAAATAATGCTTAGCATCTAAACTTAATGCTTTTTCAACTTTGCTTTCCGTCTTAGGTTCAGATGTTCCTACGCACTTTTAAAATGTTCACTCTTCCACACTGGGCCCAAACAGCCTCGCTTATTTTGGGCTTAGAGTATTCCTGGCAGGTCTGTCCTTTACAACAAGGCCTCTTGTCCTTCTTCCCAAGTGTCTCTGGAGGGCAGGAAGTCTAGGTCTTATTCCCCAGGAACGAATGGTCTTCTGTCTAAAAAACATGGATATAAACCCTTTTTAAGATTCATCCAAATTCTATTTTCGGTAACATTTTTGTTTTGTATAATCTTGTGTAATATATGTTATATAGGTTCCTGGTAGAAATTTGGAAAATACAGAAATGTATTTTAAAAAAAAGTAAAACTGAATCATAATGATATCACCCAGAGATAACAATGGTTAATATTTTGCTCTTTATAATCTTTTTTGTGTCTGTATAAGATATAGATGTATTATTTTCTTAAAAATCAGGATTATATACTGCAAAATATTTTGTAAGCCTGATTTTTATTTACCATTTATCATGACCATCTTGCCATATCTTTAAGAATACTTCAAGAGCATGATTTTTTTAATGGCTGACTTTTATTGCATCATATTATATAATGAAAAATTGTATTTTACCAAGCAATCCTGCTTCTGTGTACAGGCAATTTCCATTTTTTTATAATATAAATAAATGTTGAGTGAATATCCATGACTATAAGTCTTTGTGACTTTGATTACTAGGAAAATCCTCAAAAGTTGAATTACTGGGTCAAAGGAGATGACCCTTTTAAAAGTTTTGGTGCATATTGCCAAATGCTTATTACCAAGAAGTCTATACAAATCTATACTCTCACCACTAATTTACATACCATCTAGTTCAGAGTAAATGACTTGTGGTTTACTTCTCTAATAAATACCATTAGTACACAACTTCTTTAATGTTTTCATATTTCCTAATCCACTTTCTTATACTCTGAGGTTGACAAATGAGGTTTTTCATTTCATTCTGAAGGTATAACCACCTGGGAGGAGGAAAGAGCCATAAATTTGGGGCTGAAGAGACAGGCTCTTTTACCAACTAAACTCAGTGTCGAGTCTGGCAATCTAACTTCCTCTATCCTTGGTTTTCTCTATCCTAATGACAAGACTGTACTAAAGACTAAAGTTTTAGTCTTCTCCATAGTTCCTTCACTAAGGAGAATAATAACAACAAATTTTTTATAGGTAAAACAAGACTTTTGCAAACAATCTAATGGTGTCAGTAAATATTGTTATAGAATCTGTTCTGAGAACATGGCATGAAGGTCTTCTTTAAGTAAATTTTTCTTTCTTTGACAAACTAGTACCCTTCCTCTGCAAACAGATTCTGAAGCTTAGGGCCAAACTTAGAAGTAGTGGTCTGGTCAGCCACCTTGGGGATATGGATAGACCCCAAAATCTCCACCCCACCTCATTTATTCCACCATTAGCTTTACTCCTTACATCTGCAACTAATGTAAATAATCTAGGAGAAAATTCATAATCACAGCCTTGAGGAGGCTGGGCCTCTACTGGCAGTAAGAGTCCTAGGGCTATTTAAACTAGCCGGAAATGAGGGCCAGTGATATAAAACCACAGCAAAATCCCTTAGAAATCATCACAAAACAACGTCTATGAACATTTAAGAGGGTTTGATAGTACAACCAAAAGTCCCTTGACTTTACTTCTTCCCCTTTGTGTCACCGTTACCCAGGGGGCAACCGGAAGTGTTTTCCAGTCATTTCTCTTCTTTCCAGATTTTCCAAGCTTTTAGTTCATCCATATCTAAATCCTAAGAGGCATTGTATCTGTTGAACAAAATAGCTCAGCTATGCTTGGTTGACAGATTTTTAACAAGAAATTATTTATCTAGAAAAGGAAAAGCGAAGTATTAACAACCCCCCCAAAAAAAACCCAAATGATTCAAAGAAGTATCAAGTTATAGATAATAGGTACTATGGCTATCTTCGGCCCCAAAAAACCTCTGATTTGCCCACAACTTATTCATAATAAGCAAACAGATATGCAATCACCAAGTGTCTTATGATGGCTAAGAGAGAACATAGGATTACAGCAAGAGTTTGGGGTAAAGGGCAGCAAAGTTCATCATGCTGAGGCTGCCCAGAATGGATCTTAAAGGGAACCTGACCCCAGTTGTTAAATATGTCTCAGATGTGCATTGCTCAATCTTAAACCTTGGTAGCCATCAAAACTTGAAATACTAGCGCAAAATTAAATTTGATTATTTTTTTTACCTTCTCGGAGAAGATGAATTTCAATATTTTTACCTAAATAGACTCAATGAAGGTTATAGGCAGTGGTTCTCACCTAAATATAAAATACATACATTATACATATATTCATGCATATTTTTAATTAATACAAACTTTATCTAATACTTCATGAAGCTGACAATCCCCTTTTAGAGAGGTGAAAGATGGAGTGGAAGGCAGGAAGTATTTTTTAGGATAAAGAATAAAAAACAAGGAAGAGGAAAATGTAAAACTCTCAGATTGGCTGGGGGCACATAGTCGACCTTGTTTGGAATGAGAAGGTCCAGGATTGGCTTGGCATTGGGGAATTAGCTGACTGGATGTTCTGTTTCTGGCCAAGCAATGCATGTACAGGGACTTGAAGGTTATCTATCTTTTAGTTTCCTCACATAGCACCCTGGGCAAGAGCAGCTCCATCTCGGGCCTAGAAAATTATTTCCAAAACCCCTAACCAATTAAATCAGTGTTTTTAAAAGTATGACCGAAGGATCGGTATTTTCGTTGGGCTCCCCAGGTGAATCCAGTATGTGCCCAAGGATAAGACCTCCAATACAAGATTTGTCTCAGGGAATTATTATATACACTTGGGCTTACTGTGTTTATTTGAGTAATACAGAGCCAGAAATTATGGGAACAATCAATGAAGTAAATCTCCCACAGCCTGCCCACACCGGGAGACCCAACTACTTTTGACTTTTCTTTGTGGGGTACCAGCTGTGGTGTTTGTCATATCCCAACCTGAATCCTCACTCCCTTGCTTGGGAGGTCTGAGGTTACCTCAGGAATTCTAACACACCTCATAACATCTCTTGTTTTTTTTTGTTTTTTTATTTGTTTGTTTGTTTTTTTCCTCAGCCTACTCTAAAACCACTTAGCTCAGAAGTCCTGAAAGGGCCTAGAATTATCTCTCCCCCTGAGATGCTAAATCAGCTAAGATGTATGGCTGTAAATTAATGTGAATCCTCTGGGCTCTGTTATTTCCGTGAAGGGTTTCGAAAAGCCTAGCACATGGCAGCTACAAGGGCTGGTTGGCCAAGAAAGGAGGGTAAGGGAGGATCTCTGGACCCTCCTGAACATCACGTCCTGTCCTCCCTCTATTCTTTGACATGGACAATTCACATTTTCTCTCTGTCTTATATATCTTATCTAGGGTACCATAAGAACACAGCTTCAAAGTGCTAGAATGATTCCATTGGCAAAAAGATAAGCACCTGCTCAACCTCTTCACTTGGCCTAAGTGCTATGCTTTCTCCTTGAGTGTCACAGGACCAAAAAAAAAAAAAAAAAAAGATATATTTGAATTATCCTGTTAGGATTTTCTCATGACCAATTTATAAATATTATATATTTATGTTTATCAAAATATTATATATATTCACCACGATTTCTGAACAACTGGCCTTTCCAACTAAAGACCAGAATTTTTAAGTATTGTAGTTGTTGTTTTAACTTAGAATGACAGCGTTTACACCTACACATTTATGAAGTAGGTAAATGTCGTTTGTGTGTTGCAATTGTGATGAGCATGTTGAAGACAGTGAATGTCAAGCCAAATTTCAGACACAAGACTAGAAAATGTAACCATATATAGCCACTCCTTTCCTACTGAGTTATGACAAAGCAGGTAGTTAAAAATCGTGAGTAGTCTTGTCTCTTTAACTCAGACAATAGGAATCTCACTAGCAAAAATCTGTTTCGCTTAAAAAACAACTTCAGCTTCCTTGGAGAGTCACTGAACCCAGATTTGTAGTTCAAACACAGTAGCTCTTAATTGTAGCGTTTTCATGTTTCCTGGCTTTGTCTGCAGGCTGAGGCTGCTGCCATCAGGTCTCCTCACTTCATTTTTTCATCTTACACATTGTGCGTACTCTGAATCATCTGGCAACACAAAACCCAGTTATTCCAGTTCCTCATGACTTCGCTATTATGCCTACGTGTTCAATTCTGCGATCTCTGGGACTGCATTGTGCTTCCATGATTACGACTCAATAAAATTACAGCTCCGTACAGACCTCCACAACACGAAAAGCGGTTCGTGGAGGTTCACCGGGTTTGTTTACAAGTAAGGATGCCATATGCTCCTCTAAGAAAAAAAAAAAAAAAAGGACGCTAATTACCAAGGAAGAAATGAGATAAGAAAACATGGAATTGCTGCAGACCTACTAAGTAAACAAGCAAGGTGCTTTCTGTGCAGTGGGAATAAACGTGGTGAATCCGTCCCCTTGTATTTTCTTGGACTCTACCCAAAAACGGTTAAAGAGCAAGAAAAAACCACCTTCCAGCAGTGGCTAAGCATGCAGATTAACATAGTTCATATTTTAACTCCAAAATGCCTCACATCTGTGTTTTGGTAAATGTAAAATAAGATATAGACTCAAAAGGTCCGTCCCAGAACCGCCTGAACTGAGCAGTTAAAACTCACCAAATAAAAGTACGCTTCTCTGCTTTGCTTTGTGCTGCTTGAACTTGCTGCTCTTCTCTGAGGTTTTATTTTCACACTAGAACTTGTTGCTGCGGAAAAATGTTAAGTTCAGTCAATCATTTGGCTTCAAATAACTGCTGGTGTTTGAATGCAATTCTACACGGTTTTTTTCTTTTCCTCCAACTGGTTTGTGATTACAGATAAAGCTTTGTTTAAGGGGGGAAAAAAGAAACCACAGAGCTTTTTTCCCCCAACAATACATTAGCAGGAAATTCTGGCGCAGAGAGCTATGCCTCAGAGCAGTTTTCCTACCAAGGTACCTTCTTCCATGCGCTAGCCAAGTAAACGCTACCCAAGTCTCTCTTCAAATGCAGAGGCCCACACAGAGCTTCCTCCGGAAGAAAACCCAGGCAACGTGATAACCATGCATAACCATTTATGACTAATTTGTAACAAAGAACCATTTACACCTTGGTATCCCCACCAGTTAGGATTTGTATTGACAGTCGGTAACAAGTGACAGCCCTCAGCAACTTCGTTAAGTAGGCAAATAGGCAAGTAGGCTTTGTCCATTTTGCAGGCAGAACTAAAATAAGAAAAACATAGACAAGCCTTTAGTAAATGATCCTTTAATGAGGCAAAAACTTCTGAGGGCTAACTCCACTTCTGGTCACTTTAGCCTAGGATTACTGGAATTCCAAAGGGACAAACAGTTAACATTTAGCCATTGGGCTTCCTAGAAGACACAAAGCTCCCTATCTCCTTAGCTCTCAATGTGTTACCCAACAAGGAGTCAGGAAGGTGTCCGACCTTACAACCACATAGATCCAAGTTCAAGTTGTATAGCACAGATAAGTCTCAGCCTCACTGTCTTCATCTTCAAAATGGAGATGATAATTTTGCAGCAGCATCACGAATATTTGGGGGATATTTTCTCACCACTTATTTGCCTCTGCCCAGCAGGAGGATATAACACCCACCTTACTCTCTCCAATAAGAGATTGAGTGTTAGAAGGAACAAATACTTTCTTTGTGTTGGCAAACTCAACAATGGCATATGGGGTCTCTTGCAAGGAAACTTTCAGTAGGCTCAGTGACAAAATTAGGAATAAACCACAGAAGTAGGTAACTATGGCAGAGCGAGACTTGGCTTTATATGGGGAAGAGTGGAGCCATAACCCTTTTCTTGAGGTCATCCTTCAATGCCATCTTAAATTGGGGCAAAGAACCCACAGCTATAGGCTACTATGACTGGGGTCTTCACCCTGCCAACACTGCTGAGACCACCAAACTTCAGGCACACTTCTGTTTGCTGGCTGTATAGTAATACAATGTAAAAGTTACCTTAGGCAAGTCCAAGTCAACATTCTTGACAGTTCCCAAACCTGGCTGAATTTTGTGGTCAAGAGTCACTCTTCATGAAACCTTCTGTCCCATTACCCAATTATAACTTTATAATTGTTCCTTATACAGATGAAAAATGTGGTAGAAACCCAGAGGTCGAAGGAGACTTGATACTCCCTGGACTGTAAGTTCTTTAAGGGCAAGGACCACGAGCTATTTACCATTGTATTCCCTGTGCACACCACAGTGCCTGGCACATACTAGGTGTTCAGTAATATTTTTTAGTGAACTAATAATTGAATGAACAAACTATCATGACTTTCTCTCTTCTAAACTCAGGTAAGGTGTGTACCAGTAGCATTGAAACTAGTCTAAAGAGAGGACACTGGACATCCTTGGTTTCACATTTGTTTTTATCAATCTGGATACTTCATGCCTCAAAAATGATGTCAAGTTTTTTGTTACATGAAATGCATATGTACCTATGGCCCAAGAATTCCACTCCTAAGTATTTACCCAAGATAAATGAAAATATATGTCCATAAAAGAAGTTGTAACAAGAATTTCATAGCAGTTTTTGTGCAAGAATGTTCATAGTAACTTTATTTAAAATAGCTAGAAAACTGAAAACAAGACAAATGTTCATCAACAGGTGTGAATGGATGAACATATTGTGGTATGTTCATACAAAGAAATACTACTCAGCAATCAAAAGGAATACACCTGCTATATGCAATCTTGAATTTCATCTAGATGGGATAATACAGTGTACATTCTCGCTTCTTTTGCTCAACATGATGATTTCAAGATCTCTCCAGAGATTGCTAAAGTTAGTTGCAACAGTTCACAGCACAATAGCTGATTGTGTGCATTTCTTCCCAACCCTATGTTCAGTAATGTCACATTGCTAGCTTGAAATTGCCTATGGTGAGAGTATACAATGGAAATTGACAAATGCTACACAAACCTGGGATTTTTTTTTAGCACAACAAAATTAATATTTTATTTCAATATTTATTTATTAATATTTTTATTTCAATGTTTCAAATTTAAAAAGATGCAGAAGTCCTCAAATCGTTCTACTAGCTCATCCTTGGATGTTTGCACATTCAAGTCATCACTAAAAATACAGTGCCTCACTTAGGATCCAGTGAATACTCCTTAGGTACCTTTTACCTACTGTGCTGGTAATCCACACAAACTCTCAGCTCAGCCAAGCTGCCCATCTAGGACAAGTGGCTGGTTTGATACCACCATGTTCCTAAAGACACAAATGCTTCAGACACTAGCTCCTACTTGTGTGAGCCAATCCCTTTAGAAGCAGCTTTTGTCTTATGTCCTTGGGACTAGCAGTGGAAACATATTGGTGATGAAAGAGAAGAGAACAGTTCCCACACTCCCTCCCACTACTTAGTCTTTCCTGCTTTCACTTTGATAGTTTCTTATCTTGGTCCTCAAATCCTTGATTCCATAACCTCAACCTGGACCCAATGGGATCTCTCTAGAGAGCTCTGACTTGGCTCACACCAGGACTTCATCTGTAGAAAGACCTTTTTTTCCCCATCAAATAATTCATACAATAGATGATATAATAAGCCAGAGTACAACTTCCTATACTTACACTCTGAATAATAATAAAAACTTCCATTTGTATGATTCCTAAGGCATTGTCTTTATTAATGATTGGTAGTTAAATACACTTTGCAGCTTATAGAATGCTTTCATGTATTATCTCTTTTAGCCCTCATAGAAACTCAGAGAAATAAGGATTAATATTATAATTCTCCTTTAACAGATGAGAAAGCTGAGACTGAAAAGAGGTTAGGTCTCAGAATCATTTAACTAGAAGGAGAAAGACCTACGGGCAAGGTGCTCAAACCAGATCCTTCTGTTTATCATGTAGCCAACCTTGAAGAATGCAAGGTGGCTTCAACTTTGTAAAGAGCATTTGGTGACTTAATTCTTATGAACATGACTTCAACCTTGTGACCCTGAAGTATCTCCAAACCTTCAGGACATAGAAACAATTAAGTCTATCTAATGAAAGGTAATATTCATTTCTATGACAGTTCCTAAACTTTATTGTTTTTTAAGATTTTGTTTATTTATTTATTTAAGAGAGAGAGGATGAGCCAGGGGGCAGGGGAATAGGGAAGATGGATAGAGGGAGGGAGAGAGACAGACTCCCTCCTAAGCAGGGAGCCCCATGCAGGGCTTAATCCCAAGACCCCGAGATCATGACCTGAACTGAAAGGCAGACAGTTAACCAAGTGCCACCCAGGCACTCCAACGATTCCTAAAATTGATTAAAATGGAATTGAGAGGGGCATTCCTTGTTAATTCAATAATTTTTATTATAAGATAATGTACATTTATCATGATAAATTCCATTTTATAGAACACCCCTCCCTTCAGTTTTCTTTATGTGTGTAATTCCAGAAAGAGTATATTTGTATAAACAAACATATATGTAAAAAGGCTGTGCCGTATCATTGGCCTGGCCTGCCTAAATACACATGCTGGGCTTTTCCTTCCTGACTCCCAGTGTCCCCTGGATCTCAAAGACCTTGCACTACACTTCTAGAAGGAAGGAAACCACATGGGACAAGAAGATGGAGCTGGACAAAGTATCAAGTCACAGCTGGGGGTCACATCTGTTGAATAATGCAGAAGCCATGTGCAGGCAACTTTCTGTGCAAGACACTCACCAGAGCGATAATACAGAAACAGCCGAACAGTCTCTCAGCACAGGCTATTGGTAGTGTTCTCTGGATGGTGACAGATGGTCTGCACTGGCTGAGCTCCCATGGGAGTCCCTGCTGCTTGCGACTGGCAGTATTCAGCTGTCGGAAGATGGTGACTCTGCTATTCTCCATACGATTCCCACAAGTCCAGCAGCCCCACCCTGGGTCCTACCAGTTTGTTTCAAAGACTTTTCCACTCTATTCTAATCCCATTTCAACCATCCCAGGTGACTTTCAGCAGCTCATATCTATTGCCTACTTTTCTATTGGGTTATTCATATTTTTCTTATTGATTTGTAAGAGTTCTTTGTATATTAAAGGATCAGTTCTTTATTTGCCACATTTGCTGGTTATGTTTTTCCAATATTTGCCTCTTAAGTTTATTAATAGTGTGCATTTTTTCTATTCAAAAGTCTTAAATTTTTACTAGTCAAGTGTATAAATGTTTTTCTTTACGATTTCTAGATTTTGTGTCATACTGAGAAAAACCTTCTCGGTTCCAAGATTCTTTTAAATGCCCATGTTTTTGTCAGTGTTCTTACAATTTTATTTTTTACATTGAATACTTTATTTGTCTGTAGTTTATTTCAGCTATGGAGTAAGAGATACAACTTCATATTTTTTAGATGGCTAGTCAGAGCCCCAGCATTTTTGCTGAAAATAGGTATTTGCTCTCTAACTTGAAATGCCAACATACTAAATTCTCAATACATCTGGGTTCATTTTTGCACTCCCATTTCTATTCCATCGGTCTGTCTAGTTTCAAAGTTCTTAAACTGTTGTAACCTTATATTTTTTTGGTGAGCTGTTCCCTACTCCTGACTCTACCCCCCATTATTACTCCTTTGCTTTACAATTTTCCTGGTTCCTTCCATATCCCTACTCCAAGACAAACTTTAATATCATTTTGCATGAAGTCTGACCTCAGGAATGCAGCAGGAAATGGAAAATGAGGGGCTAGTGCCCAATAGTGAGGTCATACAGACTGTAGACCCTGACCATGGACTCTAATTAGTTTTCTTTATTTTTATAGTTTCTGTAGAACAGCAGGGCTGTCACTCAAAACTGAACCTGGCCAGTTATTTACTGGCCTGTCCAAGCATGTGATATAATTACTCCTCCAATTGCTAGCAAGCAAGACCATTTATTGAGATCAGCTCTTAGCTAAACTATACGCAGTGGGGCTATCTGGGTATATTGTCACTGTAATGCTGGTGGGTAGCACAATTGGATGAGAGAAGGAACAGGTAATGACGATTATATCCGCCATTCAAAAACATAGGGCTAACTACATTCTGGAAACTACATTCCTGTTCTTACATCCAGTGCAAGAAACCAAGATCATTGCCTTGCTTTCTACAGCAAAGTGCAAGTAGATGGGCTAGCCTATGGATTCAGAATGGCATAAGCCAAGCTGGAGTGGAAGATATGGAGAATTTGACTTTCACACTACAATCTAGGTCTGGTGTACATTTCACAGGGCTTGCAACCCTGCTAGAAAGTTGTCTCCTTTCTTGCTATGGATAGCATTTACAGCAATTGGAATAATACTGTCTTACTAACCAGAACTTTTGTTAGAAAAAAATAAAAATGTAAAAAGTTTTTTTGTGTGTGTGAAGTGTGGTTGAAAAAACTTCCTACCATGAAATCTGCATTGAAGGTCTTTCTGCAAACTGTAATCTAAAATAGGGGGAAAATTCTGAGTTGGAGCAAGTGGCACATCTATGTAAAGAAAGCAGTTAGGTTTTGTCCCCAGGCTTTAGGTTTTGTCTACTAAATTGAAACCTCCAAACAGTTGCTAATGTTGTATGAGCTACCAGAACCAGGGTGGGTTCCCCCATTGACCTAAGTTTTACTTAGGCTTTCTCATCAGTGAGACAGCTTTAAGCCAAATGCTTCTATTCTCCTCTTTTTCCCTAATACATACAGCATTCAAATAATATCACACATCTTCCAAGCCTCTACTGGAGGTGGGATACTTGGAGTCTAAGCTCCCTTATGGACTGCTACTCTCAGTCTTCAAAATGGCTACCAGGAAAGAATTTGATACCAGACTACAGCCAAGCCCCAAGATGGTAAGTGGACAATTGCTTCAAATCGGGAAAAGATTCTTTCTAAGAGACATGTTGATAACAATCTCAAATTTCTTCACTTATTTATTCAATGCACTGAAAGATAAGTGCCACTCTATTCTCTAATAGAAACATTAGAGAGTAAACAAGCATAATTTCTTGATAATGAGGGACTTTTCAGTAACAAACATGACATGATCCCTTCCCTTGCTGCCATATGTATAATTTGTCTTTTAGGACGAGACTCACAGATCCATTCTCAGTACCTCACAGTTGTGGTCACGGTTTATTAACTCCGAAGTATGTCAAGAGTCTTTAAAATGTACGTGCCCTTTGACCTGGTAATTCTACTTCTAGCAGTTTATCCAAAGTACAAAATTAGTAAGTGAAAGTAAAATATATATATATATATACATATATATAAAAAATTATCTCTAATGATAAAATTAAAAACAACTAAAATGTCCAATAAATGTTTACCCTTATGATAAATTATTATATAAATGTTAAAGAGCATATTTTCAAAGAGTAACATTACAGAGATTTATGCCAACACCAATGTGAGGTATTTTTTAAAATATTTAGAGTATATATAAATGTATAGAATACTCATAAAAATATTTATAAATCCAAATTTCCCCTAGGTTACATCAACTTCTTTCTAAGGAAGGCCAGTAAATCCAAGTGATCATTAGCTCTAAACTTCAAAGTTACAAACTCTCAAGTCTTCCTTCTACTGAGTACCCCTTCAGAAGTCCCCAAAAGGCACATAGGTTCTCTAAGATGAAGAGTACGGGCAGGACTCAAGCTGGGGTGAGCGCACGTGTCATTTCCTGCTCAGCCGGGAACTCCTGCTCTCTCTTAACAGTCAGGCCCAGTGAGTGGTAAGGAAGCAAGAGAAGCAGATCCCCTGCAACCCTTACAAAAAATTAGCAGAAGTTGCACATATGATTTCTGTTCATGTGTTATTGGTAAGAAGTTTGTCACATAGCCACACCCAGCCTCAAGGGAACCTGGAAAATGTGGATTTTAGTTGAATGGCCATGTATCCAGGGAGAAGAGCAGAATAAATTTTGAGGTCAGCCAATAGCATACCATATCACATTATACACCTTTAAATTTTTTTTTTTTTCTTTAACACAGAAAGGAAATTCACCCAGAAGCTCACAGTGGCCATTTCTAACTAGTAGGGTTTATGGTGATTTTTCTCTTTACACCTTCCCAATTATCTAAACTTCCTGCAATGGGCTATTTCCTTCATAAGATAAGAAGCATTATTAATTTAAAAGAAAAAAGACTAGAAATAAATATTCTAAAATATTATCTTAGTTGTATTTGGAAGATGAAACCACATGGATTTTTTTTTTCTTTATATTTACTGAATTTTCTATAATTTATTTTACCTTTAAGAAAGTAGTTCACCAAATGTCTTAGCTCCTGCAGGGCAGGTAGAAATGTTGTTTCGGCCTATATTTGGGTCTCACACATGGTCACAATTCCAGTGTGCTTCTGTCACAACCCTCTGTTGTCTTTGCTTCAAAATAGAAAGTAAGCCTGTTTGTATATGACTCTCAGTAAGATGATGAACAATATGAAATTTTTCAACCTGCCCCCACAAAGAGGTCATTTTAAGCAGCTTGTCTGTTCAATTCTAGAACAGAAGCTATCTTGAACTGCTAACTAGTTCTTTACATGGCAAGTTACGACTCTCCCTGTATTCAGAACAACTTCTCACCTCTCCTCATCAACAATCCTTTGGGAACACTGTTGTCCCTTCCATTCTCACACTTCGCCTATATGCCATTTAAGCCGGTTTCATCCCACCCAAGTCAGTCCACCCCCACCCACCCACCCTGCTTTCCACTGTTGGAAGCTTAAGACGTTATCTTCCCCAGTATATTTACATTTCAATAGGACATTTCTGAAGACCGGAAAAATCAGTTCTGAATAGTTAAACCACAGAGACTGACAGAATAAGAAACTGAAATATTTTGGAAGAGATCGGACTTGCCCAGGAATACGTGCACATTACCATAAGGTAACGCCTCATTCACAGGGATTAACTCTGTTCAGGAGCGTGTACAACAGAGAAAAACCAATGAGAGCAAACTTAAAAAACAAAACAAAACAAAAAAAACCACTGTAGGTCAGTTGCCTTTCTATACACTAATAACAAGCTATCAGAGAAATTAAGAAAACAATCCCATGTACAATTGCATCAAAAAAGAATACTAAGGAATACATTTAACCAAGGAGGTAAAAAAAAAAAAAAAAAACAACTTGTACTCTGGAAATTATAAGACATTGCTGAAAGAAATTGAAGATGACATAAATAAATGGAAAAATATATCATGCTCAAGGATCAAAAGACCTCATATTGTTAAAATGTCCATATTACCCAAAGAATCTACAGATTTAATGCAATCCCTACCAAAATACAATGACACTTTTCCATAGAATAGAACAAATAGTCCTAAAGTACATAGGGAGCCACAAAAGACCCCAAATAGCCAAAGCAATCTTAAAAAGGAACAAAAAAGCTGGAGGTGTCACCCTCCTTGATTTCAAACTATACTACAAAGCTAAAGTAGTCAAAACAGTAGGATACTGTCACAAAAACAGACACATAGATCAATGGAATAGAATAGAGAGCCCACATTTGTGGCCAACTAATCTATGACATAGGAGGCAAGAATATACAATAGGGAAAGTCAGTCTTTTCAGTATATGGTGTTGGGAAAACTGGATAGTTACATGCAAAAGAATGAAACTCCCTGAAGAAAACATAGGCAGTAACCTCTTTGACATTGGTCTTAGCAATATTTCTTTGGCTCAGTCTCCATAGCCAAGGGCAGCAAAAGCTGAAATAAGCAAATGGGATTATATCAAACTAAAAAGCTTTTGCACAGCAAAAGAAACCATCAATTAAATGAAACAGCAACCTACTGGGGTGCCTGGGTGGCTCAGTGGCTCAATGGGTTAAAGCCTTTGCCTTTGGCTCAGGTCATAATCTCAGGGTCCTGGGATTGAGCCCTGCATGGGGCTCTCTGCTCAGCAGGGAGCCTGCTTTCTCCCTTCTCTCTCTCTGCCTGCCTCTCTGCCTACTTGTGATTTGTCTGTCAAATAAATAAATAAAATCTTTAAAAAAAAAAAAAAGAAAGAAAGAAAGAAAAAAGAAACAGCAACCTACCGATTGGGAGAAGATACTTGCAAATCATATATCCGATATGCGGTGAATAGCCAAAATACATGAAGAATTTATACCAGTTAATATCAAAAAAAGCAAACATCCTGATTTTTAAAATGGTCACTTTTCGAAGAAGAAACACAGATGACCAATAAGCGTATGAAAAGATGCTCAAGTTCAGGGAAATGTAAACAAAAACCACAATGAGATATCACCTCACAGCTGTCAGATTGACTATCAACAGAAGGAAAAAAATAATAAGTACTGTTGATAAGTAGTTTTGGCAAGGACATGGAGAAACTGGAACCCTTAGGCATTATTGGTAGTAAAGGAAATTGGTATAGCCACTGTGAAAAACGGTATGGTAGTTCCCCCCCAAAAATAAAAAATACAAGTACCATGTAATCCAGCAGTTCTACTCCTGGGTATTTATCCAAAGAAAGAAAGAAAAAAAAAAAAAAAAACCACTAATTTGAAGAAGTAAATGTACTCCTATGTTCAATGCAGCATTATTCACAACAGCCATGATGTAGAAGCACCCTAATGTCCATTGACAGATGAACGGATGAAGTTTCCATATATATAATGGAATATTGCTCAGCCATTAAAAAAATGAAATCTTGCCATTTTGTAACAACATGGATGGAACTAGAGGGTATTATGCTAAGTGAAGTGAGTCAGAGAGAAAAAGACCAATACTGTATGATTTCACTTCTATGTGGGCTCTAAAAAACAAAACAAATGAACAAACAAAATGAAACAGAAGCAGGCTCATAGATACAGGAAACAAACTACCAATTACCACAGAGGGGAGAGGTTGGTGGGAGGCAAAATAGGTGAAGGGAATTAAGTACAAACTTCCAGTCATAAAATAAGTCAGTCAGTCATGAATTGGCATATGCAGCATAATGTGTGGCATAGGGAATATAGTTAATAGTATTGAAATAGCTTTGTATGGCCACAGATAATAACTAGACTTATGGGTTTTGTAGGGGTTTTTTTGTTTATTTATCTTTTTGAGAGGGAGAGAGAAAGAGTGTGAGTGGGGAGAGGAGCAGTGGGAGATAGAGAGAGAATCTCAAGCAGACTCCAGGCTCAGTGGAGCCCAACCTGGGGCTTGATCTCACAACCCTCAGATTATAACCTGAGCCGAAATCAGGAGTCAACCGTTTAACTGGCTGAGCAAACTAGGTGCCCCAATGGGGATTATTTTATAATATATAATTCCATCAAATCACTGTGATGTATACCTGAAAATAACTATTTATTGTTTGCTCTTTATACTTCAGTAAAAAATAAAGAGAAGACACAATGAATATAAACATATTCTGGGTCAGGGAGGCCTGGGTGGTTCAGTTGGTTAAGTGGCTGCCTTCAGCTTAGGTCCTGATCCTAGGGTTCTGGAATCGAGTCCCGCATTGATCTTCCAGCTCAGCGGGGAACCTGTTTCCCCCTCTGCTTGCCTCTCCCCCTGCTTGTGTTCTACGTCTCTCTCTGACAAATAAATGAATAAAATCTTTAAAAAGAAAACATTCTGGGTCATCTAGGTAACCAAGCATCATGTGAGTTCCATGCCAAGTTTGTGTTTTCCATCTTGGAGTGTCATGGCACACTCTTTTAATCATCCAAGACTAAATGGGTAGGGGTGGGAGCAGAGTGAATGTGCACTGGGATTGAGAGCAGGTAGAATAGAAGTATAGAAGTCTGTTCGTGGAAGTGTAAGCCTTGAGTTGCCCAGCCTGAGAGAAGGGAAAGGAGGCATGTACCCTAAAAGACTGATTTGGGACCCATCAGAGGAATGCAGAGAATAACATATGACATGTCTGTGCTTTTTTCCATTGAGTCACTCGCCGTCCACACAAAGTCCACCCAGGTAGACACCTGGGATCTTGGCCCTCTGGTCTTCTCTCTTTTCCCCTATAGCTTCTGGTCTTTTTCTATCCCTATGCCTTCTGTCCGGATCTATGCCCCTCACCAGAGGGGCAGGGTTGGATCTTTCAGATCCTGTATTACTTTGAGATTTTAAGATAGCTCAGATTCTTTAGACTGTTTCAATGACCTCTTCCTGCTAACCTTGACAGCTCTTAGAACATAACTTTCACGTGTTGTCATATTAGTAAATTATCTTCTCTTTGTTGATTCTGCAGCAAGGAATGAGAGAGCTAAAGAAAGAAGGTGTCGAGGAAAGACAATATCCTTGTCCTGTTGCCAGTGACGATTCCAACAGAAGAAAAGTGGTGAAAAATTTAAGTCAGCAATGCCCCCAAACTACCCTGGCCCCAAGATATGTAATCTTACCAATCTGAAAAGAACCTGGGTCATAATTGTCCGTTCCAGATTCATGTTGTAAGTTGTGATTTAGTGTCAGCAAAACAACATCCTTTCCATTAAATGAATGTTACTATTTAAATTTAAAAAAAGAAGTAGGCACCAGTTCTCTGGAAAAGTAACAAAATTATAAAATTCTTCTCTTATGTTTCCTCCTTCTTGCCTATCTTTTCATCGATCTTTCTCTCTCTGGAATACTCGCACCTCAACATCACACAAAAAGCAAATATCCTTGTAAGAAACAACAACAACAGAACAGGTAACAGAAACACCATTTATCAGTATTTATAAGTACAAAAATTCTACTGTCACTTTTTCAGGAGACAAGTGATATGGCTGATAATGTGGAATTTTACCCTGTTGTTCCCACCAAATGATTAAGTTGAAATGGGAATATTTATTTCCTTAAGTGCATTTATCAAAATCACTCTGAATAAGAGACAGTGACATTCTGGATGACGAGTTTCACTGGACTTGGACATGATTTGGTGGAGAGGGAAGAAACAAACATGATGATTTGGTGGAAAGGAAAGAAGCAAAGAAAGAGAATGACAGAAAGGAACATTTCTATTTCACTTTGCATCTTACACAAAGGTTCCAAAATGTCTTCTTTCTTTCTCATCTCCCTGCTTCCAAAACCTACTGAGTACTTTACTCTCGATAATTTATTTTCTCATTCAAATATCCTCCTGACACTCCTCAAAACACAATTTCGTAATTATCTTTGACAGAGGTCAAAGACATCTAAGGCCTGGAGAAATGTAGATGAACTGTTAGGATGAATAGTTGCTCCTTTTGCAAAAGCTGTTGATTTTCTTAACAACTAGCGATTCTAGACTTGTTATTGGATGCTTTTCTGATTATTGTTTATAGCAGTGTATAACGAAAGAATATAAATATGTAGACGGGCCCTAAAAAGTGAATTGCAGGAGGAAAATGTCAAATTTTTAAAATAAATCTGAAGAGGGAACGTAAATGGGATAATTCACTTTGACATCCAAAACTAATTCCACATTGTAAAGTAAAATAAAATTCACACTTGTCTCCATGTAATAAACGCTGCCCAGATTTTCATGGCCCTAATAATAAGATTAAGACTCTTCTATCATTGTTTATCCTTTGTAATCAGTTGTTTATCCCGTGTTAAACAAATATTGTGGGAAGAATAGATGGGAACAGGCTCCAAAACTATTCCTTGGATTCTCATCAACAGAAACACACAGAGACAGCAGAGCTCAGAACTTGGACAGATAAAATCCAACAGGAAAACCAAAAGAAAACTGACTAGAATTTTAAATCTTTAACAATGAATAGAGTCATGGGTAGAAATGCAAACCTGATGCTGCAGAAAATAACTTTGGATTTTTTATTCCAAAAAATAAATATATCAACTTGCCTTTCCAAGGAGATCCTTAATGATACATGTGCCAGGGTAATGTATGCATGTATATATATAATGTGTGTATTTTATATATAGTCTTTTTTGAAAAAAGCAAGAGAAAAAAAAAGCATGAAGAACATATAACATATGGCATTCCCTATCGCCTCAGCTGGTGTTTGCCATTTCCTGCTTGTAACTTTCTTAATTTTACATCTTCTCCTCAATTTCAGTATACTAGACATTTTAATCAGATTTAAAGTTGGTCTTCCCGGGTTTTTTTCATTTGCTGCCTGTGCTCATATTAATCTCCTCAGTTCTATGACGAGGCCTATTTGATTTGAAGAAAAGCTAGTAATTACAATGCCTAGGGTGTCCTCATAAATAATCAATAATGCATTTACCCTGATGTGGCTGTCTGGGTAAGCTCTGGCTCTGATCAAGAGCAAGAGGTAGTAAAATAAATACATATTCTAATATTTTCATCGTATTTGATGAACTTCATGAATGTGATGTTAGTGAAGGTACAAATCAGTGAGTGGTGGGGAGAGAGACTACGAGACGCCCCCCCCCCCCAAAAAGGTACTTCCTTCAAGCAGCTCAAACATTACCCCTCAGAGTTGGACTTCAGTTTCACTCACCCACCCTGGCCAAAGCCAGCCTACCTAATAAAACAGTTGTCTTTAAGAAAGACCAGAAAACAAAACTGGTCATTTGCCCTGAGGCGAACGGGTTGAAGATCTGCCTGCCCTCAGGCAGCACCTTCCACACAAATTCTGAAGTCCAAAGTGAAAGCAAACCAAACCAAACAGAAGGTGAAAGCCATTTCACGGATTTTAAAACAAATGCCTAGTTGTTCTCAACTGGAAATCGGACTTAACTGGGGCAAGCTAGCAACGCAGGGTGATCCCCCCATTCCCAGCCTCTCACCACAGCCTGAAGAGCATGGTAGTCCTCAGGAGCTCTTGGGATTTGCTTTAGCAATTAACTCTGCCTCCATGCACCCCCGGGGTATTGTTTGCACATGCAACCAGTACATCACCCAAAACACATTCTTTCACACTCTAAGATCAGGCAATATCAGTTAAGGAATTAATATGACCAGCCAGGGCTCGATGTTAACGTATCAGATGTTAAGGTTCTCCAAAGGGATCCTGAGCTCATTTCCTAAAAGTATACATACATATACAGGGATTCCATGACATATTCCCAGCTTCACTCATCAAGGTGATTCTTAGAGAGCCGGGACTTCATATTATCCTAAATGTCTCAGCACATGTAATTATAAACTCACCCTGCCCTGTGTACCTCCCCACAGGTTGTCTAATGGAGAGGATTATTGGTTACTTCTTCACAGGTCCCCATGTACCAAACAGCTTAGACATACTTCCTCAGCTACAGAAATCAAAACTCTTTTTTTATCATAAATACCCAGTTTAGAATTTTTGTAAAATTTATTCATAAAAAGATCCTTCATTATCTTATGTCAATGTAAAATTAATGTCTCTACAAAACAAAATCACCAGACAAATTCAAAATTAAAACATTTCAGAGTCTCACATGGATTGGAGTTCCAAAATTGGTAGCTATAATTATGACTAGGTGTCAGAATGAAATTTTAAGGCAAGAGAATCTTCAAATCTGTAAGACTCATGACTGAATAATGCTAGATATAAAAATTTACATTATATTATATAGGCACAAGGATAAAAATTACACAGCTAAAGAAGGCCAAAACTTAGCCAGCCCTCACATAAATTTTGACATTTCTATTCCTTGCCCTCGTGCCTGATCCTCGCCCAGCATTCATAGGAAACCCAGAGCTAAGGCAATTAGGTACAACCATCTGTAAATCACCCAGAAAATGACTGAAAGTATAGTATCAAAAGACTGACAAGAAGGAAATTCTTATGATGAGAATTTACAGCATTCAAGAAAAAAAAGCAGTGAAGCCAGATGTCAAAATATGTATTTAGTGACTCATAAAATTTCATTGCCCCAAAGTGAAAAAACGGATACCACAGTTAGGCAACATTTTCAGCAGATGCCCCTAAAATACTCTTAACTTCAAAATCATTTTTTAGATCTTCTCAAAGTACTTCCTATTCATTTATCTTTCTCTCATTTTAATTGACATTTTTCTTACCACCATCCTACAGGATTAGGAATGGACCCAGAAGAAGAAATCAAAATAAACTGGAGGTCAAGTTCCCATACTCTACTTATCCACATCTAACTCAAACTTGCTCGCATATGTAGTCAGGTGGGACAGATTGGCCATGAGATAAGAGAAGAAAATGGATCCATTTTGATCATATTCCTCTCCTCCATCTCTGTAAAGGGCACTCTGTGAGATATGCCTCTTACATTTAATGTTTTAAACATTGCTAAAACCTCTAAGAGACAGGAGTACTGAGTACACCACACTGGAGAAGCTAAAGAAAACTCCAGGCATGAGACAAATCTCCCCAACTCCCTCAACCCTAGAAGATTGATACTCAGTTAGAATGGCAGACGCAAGGTCCACATCTGTCCACAGATGTGTTTTTCAGTTGAGTTTCACTCTCCAATCAGCCAGCCCCCACCACTGCCTATTAGATTTCACAGGGCCACTTCACACAGTCACCTCACTTGTTTGTCCCCATAAAAATTCCAGTTTGGATTTATGCAAATGAATGAAGATTTATCCTCATACACTCATATAAACTCAGCCTTGGCAGGGGATTTAGGCTGGATGGATCACCCATCAGAAAACTGCATTCTCTACTACATTTCTCCCTAGCTTTTTGCAAGTCAGAAACATTAGAACATCTTTGAGATGTAGATGCCTGAGCCCCTTTCCCTGATCTACTGAATTAAAATATTCAAGGATGACCAGCAGAGAGGAGGGTTGGGGGCGGTTCCTGACTGTCAGTGAAGGCCAATCTAATGAGCAGCTAGCATTACAAATCACTTCTTTATCATATCCTGTAATAAAGGACTCACTGACTGCCAGCAGCTTTCTGGATAAGAACACAGGGAAGTTCTTTCCTCAGGCAAATCTTAGTGTTCAGATTAGAGACAGAGAAGTTACCTGCCTCTCAGCCCTGGGATGGTTTGACAGGACATCAGAAAGCCTTGTCAAAATGTGCCGGGTTTTTGTTAGAGAAGCTGGTCTTTACTTCTTCCACTCCTGCCATATGTTTCATTCCCTTGCTGGCTCCCTTCTGGGAGAATATTTCCATCTCTGTGTCCATGTGAAAGCTAAAGCTACCTATTCAGGTGTTGCAACTGTCACCAATGGTATTCTGGTGATGGGATGAAATAGATTTTGCTTCAGAAACTATGAAAAGAAAGTCAGTGTGCAGAAATGACACGTTATGAAATGATGAAGTACAACATCTGGCTCAGCAGTGAGTCATACAGGTGCCATTAACGAGATAAACAGGAAGCTTCTTTACTAAATCGCAAAGTTAAGTTTCCAGGCTATTTTGGACTTTCTCTACACGGGCCTATTCACCAATGCCGTCCAAACAACACGGCAATGGATTTGACCAGAGGTTTGGATGAATTAGCTGAAACAGCTGATTATTACAATATAACAAAGATTCCTCCACATAGTTGCTAACAGAAATTTGATAACGAAAGGTCCGAAAATACATCCTTGTAATACCAAGTAAGAATATACCACACAACACTTCCAACCTTTCAAAGCACTTGCTCACAAAGAATCTTTCTGAAACTTTAAAAGAAACCTCCTTTTGTCAGGTGATAATAAACCCATATGATAGATAAAGAAACGGAGACTTCAGTCAAATGACTTACCCAAATTTACTCAGTAAGGGTCAGAAACCGCACAGCTCACAGATTCCCCACATCTAAGGCCATGCTCGAGTTCTGAGCAGCTTCAGGTTTCACATTAGACAAGGAAGCTCTTAAAAAAAAATTATTAACTGACATAAACCTAACCATGATTCTGGAAAACGTGACCGAACAGGAAGAAAGGCAGTAAAAAAAGGAATTGCGAGAAACATCTACCCCTGACTGCCAAGGAGACATGTCAGTTTTCAAACTGAGCCCTAAGGAACTGCGTGTGACATAAACATCTGCAACTAATTCCCAGGCCCCTCCGGAGCCAGCTGTCAGAGGCAGAGACGTAGGGCAGAGAACAGAAGAACGACACCACCTTATGGCTGTGCAACACTTCATACAGTCGAACAGAAGAGAGGAGACACATTTCCCTGCCAGGTAAATACTGGCCGAGGAATACTGAGGCACAGGAATGTTTTGGGAAAGAAGATGCAAAGTGCATCTGGAAGGGCTTTCTGAACCGCAGCCATGACGATGCTTTCTGATGGTCGGCCGTGACAGAGGCAGTGACTGAATTCCGAGACAGTTTGAGAACACAATACATAATGCATTATTCGACTCTGTCATATCCGGTTCAGCAAGCAAAGTTAAGTCATGGTACAATGAAGAAGAGTGTCTCTTAAATATCAAGATCTTAATGCCCTAAATGATTAGATCCCTGGATCATTAATCTGAGACAAGAGGAAACTGACAGTGAAAACAGCAACATACCTCTATTAAAATGTATGAGGAATGAAATCAGATGCGGAATGAGTCCCTCTTCCTACATAATTCCTTGCTATTTAGGATATTTTGTTAGAACTCTGCTATGAGATTGTTAGCAGATTAAAAATTTCTTATGAGTATGGTGTCATTTCTTTTTACTCTTCCAAATTTTATTAATTTTCAGTGTTGATTTTTAGGATAGGGGAACTAACTCACAATGTTATGTATTCCTATACTAATATTTCTTAAAGAGGTATATGTTTTAGAATAAATCAATTTAAATATATGTGTGTGTGTATATACATATATATACATATATATATATGTATATACACACATATATATATACTGCTAGCTCCTACTTAAGGAAAAGCCAGTGTAATAAAATTCAGAATAACGAAATGGATAATTATGAATGATTATTTGCCCTCATTAATTAAATACATGTTTATTAAGTAGCTATTCTGTGTCAGACACTATGTAAAACATACAGGTATGAAAACGAGTAATACCAGACTCTGACCTTGAGAGACTTACTATAAGAGGAGAACCAATTCAATGCTCGGAGAAAAAAGGTATTCTGGGTATAGTAGAGACACGAATTTCAATAATCAAAATTCAGATAGTAAGTAACCTTATATTCTCCACTAAGGAACCAAGGCATTTCATTGTAGGCAAGAAAAGCCTTTGAAAGGTTTTAAACAGTGAGTAATTGCCAAAATAATGTTTTGTAAATCATACTATTCCAGTAACGGAGAACAGATTAGCTTGAAAGGATCGAGACCAAACAGGGAAATCAAATAGAAGACTATTGCAGAGCTCACATAAAATATGATCAGGACTTGAGCCAAAATCATAGGGGGAAAGATGGAAGTTAATTGGGAATAGAGTGGAGAGCGAGAAATGTGTGCCATTAAGGTACTCTATTAAACATTCTTTTACAACAACCATACTTAAGAGGAGATAAGACTATTAGCTATGGGAATTTCCTTACCCAAGAAGGAGACTTCTTCTACAAGGTGGAAGGAGATGTTAGGAAAAAGAAGAGAAGAAAAATGGGCAAAGGACTTGAATAGACATTTCTCCAAAGAAAATATACAAATGACCAACATGCACATGAAAAGATGTGTAATATCACGAATCATCAGAGAAATGCAAACCAAGATCACAATTAATGATGATGACCACAAAAAAATGAGGTATCACCTCACACCCCATTAGGATGGCCACTATCAAAAACCAAAAAGCAGAAAATAACAAATGTTGGCAAGAATATGGAGAATTAGAACCCTTGCACGCTGCTGGTGGGATTATAAAATGGTACAAACTGTTATGGAAAACAATATGGAGGTTTTGTGAAAAATTAAAAATAGAACTGCCATATAATCCAGCAATCTCTCTTCTGGGTATATATCCAAAAAAATTGAAAGCAGGGTCTCAAAGACATTTGTACTCTCATGTTCATAGCAGCACTATTTACAATAGCTAAAAAATGAAAGCAACCCAAATGTCCAACAATGGATGAATGGATAAACAAAATGTGATCCATACATATAATGGAGTATCATTCAATTTAAAACGGAAGTATTATTCAATTTTAAAATTTAAAATTGTCACATGCTACAACATGGATGAACCATGAGAACATTACAGTAAGTAAAATAAGTCAGTCATGGAAGGATGTATACTGTGTACTTGTACTTATATAAGGTACCTAGAGTAGTCAAATTTATAAAGACAAGAAATAGAATGGTGGTTCCAAGGGATCTGGGTGGCAGAGGGGAGAGAAGGAAAGTTGTTGTTTATGGGTAGAGAGTTTCAGATTTGTGAAAAAAGTTCTGGAGATCTGTTAACACTTCTGAACTATACACTTAAAAATGATTAAGATGGTTTAAAAAAAAAAAAGAGGAAGAGGAAGGGGAGGAAGAGGAGGTGGGAGGGATATGAAGAAGAGAACAACAGATCAGAGCAAATACACCTACTTTCCCCTCACCTTCTCAGGGTCAGACTTTGGATGGGCTGTGTCAAAGATCCACTCAGATTGGCTGAGGAGAGCAGGATCCCAGAGCAGGAGTGTTTCTCCGGTGCAGCATAAAAGCCTCTCAGAGAAGCCCCACAGTCCCATGGAGCCTTGACCGACGTGACACCTGAGCAAGACAGAAGTGACTAGGCGAGAGGTGTCTGACCAGATGGGCCTAGGAGAGCACCTTGTTCTCCAGGGCGAGCATGTGGCTGGGGTGGTCTGGGTGTTGTCATGCCTGCATGAAGTTCACAAAGACCATGGGTGAGGATTCTATAGGAGAGTCACTGCTAAACCAGGGATCATGACCAGACGCCAGAAGTTTGGTCTCACTGTGAGTAAGGTTGAGGGCCAAGTAAGCAAACAGCAGTGTGCCACCACTGTTACTGGGCTCAAGGGCACTTCAGCAACTCATCAGCAAGAATGCAGAGTGCAGCCCAAGGGAAGACCTCCCTCTCCCTCCCATTGCCGAGAAAGTATAATTAGCATCCCCCCTCACCTGAATGACTTCTTGAGAAGATGAAAAGAGGCAAGAGATGGAAAGAAACTTGAGAAGGGGAAAGGAAGAGCAAATCTAGGCTCTGCAGTGCCTGGGGCTTATACAATTTTTTTTTTAAGTTTTTATTTATTTGACAGAGAGATAACACAAGCAAGGGGAGCCACAGGCAGAAGGAGAGGGGGAAGTAGCCTCTCCCTGAGCAGAGAGCCCAACGTGGGGTTCGATCCTAGGGCCCCGGGATTATGACCTGAGCTGAAGGCAGATGTTTAACCAACTGAGCCACCCAGGCGCTCCAGAGGCTTATACAATTTAAGGACTTATCTTTAGGAAAAAGAAATACAAAATTACAAATTGAGAATTGCTAGGGCCACTCCCAAAGACTTGAAGGGGTCCCAGAGAAGTGAGGGGTCCCAAAGCATAAGCTTCCCTTAAATTTACTTGTAGGGAGAAACCCTGAAAAGCTGATTAATTGCCAAAAAGAGACTGTTTTG
Organism: Martes martes; assembly: GCF_963455335.1. NCBI lineage: Eukaryota > Metazoa > Chordata > Mammalia > Carnivora > Mustelidae > Martes > Martes martes. The sequence goes on along the minus strand of NC_137890.1, from coordinate 138,683,936 downwards.
AACCCGGAAAGATGAAGGTATTTCATCTATGCTTTAGCACAGCCAATGTGCTCTGCCTTCAGTGGGAATGAGGTCTCCAGAGTACAACAAAAATCAGTTGTAGAAAATAAAGTGAAAATATGAGTCCTAGTGTATAAATTTCTACCACCTGCTACATTTTCTAAGTTCAGAGATTTAAAAGTCACTTTGTAAATTGCTCAAAAAGGAATAAGCTACTGGAATTTGGATTTGAATTTCATTGCTTTCTGAGTTTAACCCAATACATGCCCATAACAACGAGGGATGCAAATCATTTGAAAGTAATAAATGTGAGAATGATAAGATCACCAGATATCTACTTCCCATGAATATTTTTCACTTTTCCTGGAATTGTAATGTAGATATACTGAGCTATACTGAGATATACTCTATGACAGCAGGTTCTCAGAGGGTACATGAGGTCCTCCCTTTTCCAACTACAAAGCTGTCTAAGGCTGGATTTTTTTTTTTTTTAATATACACTTCAACCAAAACAACATTTCACAACAGATTGAATGCAGGAGCAGACATGCGAATCCAGCTGTCTTTTATTAAGCCAAAAAAAGATGGAGATTTGCAAAACTGTAAAACAAAGCTACTCTCCTCACTAATCTTTTCTGTTTTTAAAAATAATTATATTTACATATGGATGTATAATATGTAATACAAATTATATTACTTATGTTAACAGCAATAAACCTGTCACATTAATTTAAAATAAACTAATAGGGGCCCCTGGACGGCTCAGTTGGTTGGGCATCCACTTTGGCTTAGGTCATGGTCTCAGGGTCCTGGGATCGAGCCCCGAATCAGGCTCCCTGCTCAGGTAATTAGAGATTTTAGAAGCCTGCTTCTCCCTCTCATGCTGCCCCCGCTTGTGTTCCCTCTCTCGCTATGAATTTCTCTGTCAAATAAATAAAGCCTTTTAGAAAAATAAAATATAATAAGTAATAAATACATTTACATTTCTCTAATTACTGATCTAGAAGATATTGATATAACCCACATTAATCAGTTCTGTGGGATCCTCAACAATTGTTAAGAGTGTGAAGGGATCCTGAGAACCACTAGTCTGTGAGAACCAAGATGTCTGTTTTTTATTGTTGTTGTTGTTTTAAAGACTTTATTTATTTGACAGAGAGCAAAAGAGAGAGAGAGCATAAGGAGCAGGAAAAGGAGAAGCAGGCTCCCCACTGAGCCGGGAGTCCAATGTGGGGCTCCATCACAGGACCCTGGGATCATGACCTAAACTGAAGGCAGACCCTTAACAGACTGAGCCACCCAGGCGCCCAAACTGTATGTTATACAGCAAGCTTTATTCCAAAGGAATAATAATGAGATATTGTTCTTCTTTTACCGAACAGAGGACCCAGCCGAGATTAAGGAACACGTAAATAGCACAGACACCATGTTAACAGTGGCTTCAGACCTCAACTTCAATGTCACCCTCTTAGGAAAGCCTTCCCTGACCACCCTCTCCAGAGAAGCCTCTCCCAGTTTCTCTCTCTCTCTCTCTGTATGCCCTTACTCAATTTCCTTCAGAGCCCTTTTTCAAAATCTCTAATTACCTTATTTCCTTGTTTGGTTTTCTATGTGTTTATTTTCTGCAGTTTCCTCTTTTTTCTTGCTTATTTACTGATCTCTCCCTTCGAATATCAGCCCCACGCAGACCCTGGATGTCTCGTTCAATCTTCTGTCCCCCACCTACCTAAAGATCTGACACATAGTAGAAGCTTAAGTAATATTTGTTGACTGACTGAACAAACTGACTAACTCTATTAAGTACTCGCTTCCAGAGCGAGAAATGAGAAAACAGAAATCTGGAGAACATTTTTTAATGTGATATTTGCCCTTCTTTTCTGAAATAGTAAATGCTTCTTAAATATTAAAGGACCCGCTGTTCTCCCTCTATTTTTCTTGCGAAGTGCTGTGGTCTTGCCTACAACCAAGTCTGCTTGGACCTCCAACTAGGGATATTTTCTGATAGTGGAAGATGGCTCCCAACTGCATCCCCCCAGGGAACCTGCTAGAGTGCCTCTGAGACTGACAGAGCTTTTGTTGTATATTTATTTCTGACCAGATTTACTGCTGCTTTTTATCTAGTTTGTTCTAAGAACAGTAGCTCAGACTTGACCAGGATATCAAAAATCTCCCCAGCCAAACGCGCGCGCGCGCACACACACACACACACACACACACACACACACACACGGGAAGGTGGGGGAAGGGAGAGAACTTAACTCAGGCTATAATAAACATATATTTAAAGAACAGATTGGTGCTAAAGGACTTCCAGTGTCTTCACCCAGGCTAAGGACATTTGTTATGTATTAGAAAGAACATACAGCACCATGTACGCAACCAGCATTCGCTTAGGCAGAGAATCTGATCTTTGTCCATGATCAGTTTGCAAACAGTGCTGGTCATGTCTTCATCTTACAACTGGGTCAGGGTTTATGTCCGTCTGGACGGTGTGGCTGCTGCAAAGGCGTAGCCTAGTTATAGCACTTGCTACTTGTCCTATATCTGTCCCCACCAACAGTGTGACCTGGCTTAAGTCACTAAACTCTGTGTTGTGGCATTTCCTACTTATGTAACATAAAAAATAATACCTGTCCCAGGCACCAACCCTGTAAGGCTGTTGCAAAGATGGATGCGATTAGTGATGGCAAAGCTCTTTGTTGGAAAGGTGCTATTTCAATCACACATACGACACGTACTATTATTAGGGCTCCCTGCAATTCCTCAGCTAATGGACTACACAACAGATGGGGCCTAGAAGACGTTTGAGATTATTGATATTTCCCTTGGATTTTTTTTCCTTTTCCCACCTCTCTTCTTTATTATTTATTAAAATTCTAGCTCTGATCTACATAACCAGGAAAAAAAAAAAAAAACACAGAAGGCTTCGCTTCTGTGTTTGGACTGAATTTGTGAAGATCACCCTAACCAGGCAGTCTCAAATGTATCAATCCTGTGTATTTGTAAATGCACCCGGGGTCTTCCCTGTGGAACAGACACGGCTAGATAAAGTGATTACAGAGGTGCTGGGGTTTAATGAAGTCAAGTGGGTGGTTTGTGAGTTACTTTTCTTTCTTTGAAAACGTTCTGTTTTGGTGTTTGATGTTTGTGAAGTAAAACAGAAAGCAAAACATTTTAAGCCCTACCTATATTAAAAATGCTTCTCGGAGTGCCTGGGTGGCTCAGTGGGTTAAAGCCTCTGCCTTCGGCTCAGGTCATGATCCCGGGGTCCCAGCCCCGCATCGGGCTCTCTGCTCAGCGGGGAGCCTGCTTCCCTCTCACTCTCTGCCTGCCTCTCTGCCTACCTGTGATCTCTGTCTGTCAAATAAATAAATAAAATCTTAAAAAAAAAATGCTTCTCTGGGAGGTCTAACATGATCCCTTTCGAAACTAATAGAGTAGCATGAACTATTAACCAGAGACATACTGATCATTTACAGTTCTGCAAAGGAAGGAATTGGGAAGGCTCGCTTGCTAGTGGGAACACTGGTCACTGGAAGATAGGAGAAGAGAAGCAGAAGGATAGATCTGGCGGGTGGAAGTGTAAAAGCAGGGATACAAAAGGTTTAAGAAGCAGCCTGATTCACAGACCTAACACATACATCTCACGTCCTGCAGCCTATACCACCACCTTGCTTTCTGCTTAAAGCCCCCTCTGGCCAAACCAATCCCAGCTGAGTGTGATTGAGCCTTTATTTTCATACAAGTGATTCCAACAGTTAACTCACTGCTGTGATGCAACTTTAAATGGAAAACGAGACACTTCCTTTGGCCCCAATTTGGTTTAACCCATTCCCATAAAGGAGGCTGCTGCTGGTGGTGAAGCAAGTCTTCAGCGAACAGGCTGCTGCTGGGCAGAATGGAGAGAAAGGAACAGGTTGCACCTGTTTATTGCTGCTTGGTGTTGTTCCCAAATAAATAGAAGCTAATTGAGAGGGAGTGTGCCTTCATACTGCATGACACCTTGGGTAGATGCTAGGTAGTCACAGGAGGGCTGCTTTAAATTAAAGCTAATGCTAAACTCTGCTTAATTAGCATCACTATAACCGATTTCGCTTTTTCCTGTTAGGAGAAGAATGTGCTATGTTACAGTTTTCCTGCTGCAAAATACTAAACTATATGATGGAGGGGAAGAAGGGATTCAAGCGCTGAATGACTTGCTGGCAAGGCAGACCAAAAGGGATGGCATTTCACTAATTGAGATGAGTGGTGTACTCACCAGACGGGTGGGATACAGAATGGAACAATGGGAAGAAATCCTCAGAATGACACCATTCATCTGGAAATGATTATAAATCATATGGGGTTGGGGACCCATAAGCAATTCCCGATGAAAAATGAGTCAGTCACTCTGGAACATTCTGTGGCAAAAAGCGGTAAGGATACTGAGAGCTAAAACTCCTGAGTTCCATATAATTCATCTATACCTGATGGGAGTATAATAGGAATAGCAGAGGTGGGAATAGCCCCTTCTTTTGCCAGATATCACTGCCAATCAGCACACCAATGGCTCTACCTTTGACCTTCATCTCATCTCTGACACTAGTTTTGGCTTTGCTCCCATTTCCACACCCGCCGTGCAGGCTTTATGCATTCAAGTTCCTCCCTTGAATGGCCAGAATTCGAGGTACCACCCTGGCTGCCCATTCCCCAATCTGTTTGTGACTTTGCCTGCAGCAGAGGTGAAAGTTCAAGATTGGTTGTTTCCAGACTGGCCACCGGACACTAAGTTCCGGTCATTGCATAAGTCCCGCCGAGCCTGAGGGGTTTCCCCAGATTAATCGAGCAACAAGTTGCCCAGAGAAAGAAACTCGAGCTTATGGCTATACTTAAACCGGTTTACTAAGTGAACTGCCCTGCTCACAGTCTCAGGGGAGAATTTCTGAGGATGGCCACTCCTCGGCTGCTTACCTCTGCCAAAGAAGCCTGTTGTTATCCCAGAATAAAGAGATGATTATTCAGTTCTCTGATGCAAGTCAAAACACTCACATCTCCTGCTCAAAGGAGCCAGCATAAAATGGGTACTGAGCTGGGAGAACAGGTGTGTTTGCGCTTGGAGGAAGCAGCTAGGGATATGAAAATGACTTAGCAGCTGGTGAAAAAGAAGATTGAAATTGTGCCAGGCAAAGGGTGTTTTTTCCCTAATTATGCAAAAGCCTTAATTCCATTGATCATGTTGTTCTCTTCTTTCTCCATCTAAATAATGTAAAATCTATGCAACAACTCTTTTGGGAAGTTAAAAACATTGCCAGGGATGCCTATTAAGGGAATGAGGGTCAAGAAACACTCTTTAGTAGATAACCTTGCTATTTTCTCTGAGTTTGTGAACCATGGTAAGCTTAATTAGAAAAAAATAAAAGATGTAATAAAATGAGATGTAGTCATTAGAGCTTTAAAAAGAATGACACGGAAAGAGTAACCTCGGGAAACAACACCCAGGAAACCTCAAAGGCTCTTGTTCTTCATTTGCATTGTTAGTTAATTGTTGGCATTCATTCCTTCACTTATTTGACAGAAATGTATCAAATATGTATTTTGTGCCAGGCACTGAGCTACACTGTTAGAACACAAGGATGAAAAAGGTGTTTTCTCCCTTCTGCAATAGCTCACAATCTAAGAGTAAAAAAGCACTTCACCCCTTATTCAGCTGACGTGGTGATTGGGGCAGCTACGTAGACAGAACTTTGTACTAATTGTGCAGGTTAGTCCGATCTTTCATTTCAGGTGCAAATGCCATTTTTAAAAGTTGAATCTTAGTTGAATTCTTCTGATGATTTCTGAGAAACTCAGCCAATGATTTGAATTGAGGGCAAGACCTTGTGTGACCCAGAAGGCCCACATCTCCCCTCGCCTGCTCTGTGAGTGTGTAAGTGATCCCATGTGAGAACGTAACATAGACATGCTCCCCACTTCCACACCCAAATAAATTAAAAGACCAAAAAACAACAAACTAAGAAATCGTCCCTCCCCAACAACGTTCACACAAAAAAGAACGATGGCTTGAAATGGTGTTAGTGGCGTCCCTGCCCCTTGTCTCAGTTCTCTCCCACTCAAGAAGGCAGCATGTGCCAAGCCACCAAGGAGCCGAAGCTACCTCCCGACTCTACAGCTTGCGGTTGTGAACCAGCATTACACATCGCTCCACACTGTCAGAAACTGTATCAGCAGACCTCGGAGCTGGAAACAGCAGTCGCAGTATGAGGTTCCATGTCTCTCTGTTTGACTTATAAAGTGTCAATCATTGTGTGGTCTCAGATACATTGACTCGCTCACTGTTTGGTAACATTGCAATGACAATGTGTTTTAAATATATGCTGGAAGGACAATTTAAACACTTGACAGCAGTGAGAGTCAAGACAGACCATATTTTCCTTTCTGAATCTAGTATGCAAGAGAATCTGCACATCCTGCCAGTGTTTTATTGTCATTTACATAGTCTTCAAATGTAAAAGTGTTGCTTGAGCAGGCATTTCGCCGGTTGGTTTCACCTTGGGAGCCTGAGAGAGGGAGGAAAAGTTACTGGATGAGGAGAACCGAGAGAGCAGGAGCCAAAGGCACCCATCTGTAGGCTTCTCCTTTATTTTGCTTGCTCTCTGTGTGTGCCATCTCTTTTCTAAACTCCCACTTCTACCCCCAGGCTACCATCTCGGAGCTCACACCCTCAAATGGTCCACGCCATCTTGTAAAAAATGGTCATCCAGTTTCCTTAGGGGAAAGGATCCAAGGAGAATGTAAAGAAAGAAAAGATATAAAACACATGGTGGCAGGAGAATTCATTCAAATATTAAAATATGCTTTATTCTAAAATTACTTTTCCCTCCTCAGCCCCTTTTGAGAAAAAGAGCCATGCTCTTTGGACTCCTTTGCCCCAGAAATCCAAATGTTTCCTTCCTGACTTTGCATTTCAAAAACCGTGAATTCTTTAAAGGCATTATGAGGATGAGGAGAAAAAAGCTGGCCCGACAGAAAAGATTTCCTCACCTCCAGGAAGAAAGTGAGGAGCCTAAAACCTGAACCTTCCTCCCTAGATAGAACTTCAGCAGAAATGTCCATGCCAGATGTCACAGAAGCAACAGAATAGACTGCTGCAAGGGGACCTCACTGGCTTAAACTGAGAGCATATCAGTGGTGACCATATGGACCCTACAGACTTTGCCCCATTTCCTGGGCAGAAAAAAAGATTTTAAGATTTTGTTTATTTATTTATTTATCTGAGAAGGAGAGAGAGAGTGTGCATGCAAGCAAGGGGAGGGGTGGAGGGGGAGGGAGAGAGAGAATCTCAAGCAGACGCGCCGCTAAGTGTAGACCCCGATGTGGGGCTCAATCCCAAGACCCTGAGATCATGACCTGAGCTGAACTGAAATCAAGAGCAGGCTGCTTAACTGACTGAGCTACCAGGTGCCTTTTCTGGGCAAAATAGAAACCTCTGGGAAGAAGAAAAAGGAGCACAATAATGACAGAGATTTGGTTTCCTATCTGCTCAGTAACTTACAGAGAATAAAGTAACATGCCATTTGTTGGTCACACAAGTTTGTGACTCCAAATTCAGCAGTTTCAGATACAAACAAAATAAACTAACCACATTTGTTAGCAGTTAATTCTACTTAGGTGTCTTTTTCTCCCAGGGAACGTTAGGCTGCTGTTCTTTCTTTCTCGGCTGTAGTATGCAGGGCAATGCTGATTTCTCCAAATATCATGAATTTGTGGTCAGAAGACCTGGAGTTTATTATTTGGGTCTCGATTCCATTCCACAAACTTTAATTGAACGCTGTTTTGTGGTTATCGAGAACTGTGAAGGTTGTGAGATTTTACTCTATTGATTAAATAACAAGTTAGACTGTCACAGTTTCATGATTGCTGATGACATGAGACTCTCAGATCAAGGATAAAGGACTTTATTACTTGCGACACAGCAAGCAGCATGAGTAGCATATTTTTATCATTCTTCCTTGTCTTCAAGTCGCACAGAGGCTACACTGATGGGCCTAAATCGGTGCCCGCACATGGAGTGGGCTCCATTTTGGTAAAGGAAACTTGAACTTAGGGAACTTGAATCTTTCATACTAGACAGCAAGCATGCCTGCCTTTTGCTCTGGGGGAAACACTATCTCTGCCTTCAAAGGCTGTCTGCTAAACAAACCTCCTTGGAAAGACATTCCAGAGCAAAGGGCAGTCCATGTCTCTGGTTCTAAGACATGCAGAAATATGACAGACACATGGAAAATTGTCTCCCAGCAGTGGTAAGCCTGCTCTAGCACTTATAAAAACTAAAGAAACATGACCTCAACCCTCAAAGACTCCAGTAAAAGAGATCCATTAGCTGGTATGGGACTATAAGCAAAGAACTTCACTTTTCAGTGCTTCTCTTTCTGTGATTATAAAACAGCAGTGATATCTGCCCACTCACTGCTTATTTTGAGAAATAAAGGAAAAAGAACAGTCTGATAAATGCTTTGAGTTTCATGATGGACACTCTAAAATAGAAAAACATCAGATAAAAAAACATCCTGGTTTCTAATCACACTTTATTCTCTGATGCCTTTGTAAGAAGCGTGAAAAACATATAGATATTTCATTCGGACAAGGTAGAGATACTGATTTTTTTTTTTTTTTTAATGCTGGACATGCATATAGCCAGTATCATCAAACTACAAAGCTGGGGAACCTGGGTGGCTCAGTGGGTTAAAGCCTCTGCTTTCGGCTCAGGTCATGATCCCAGGGTTCTGGGATCGAGTCCCGCATCGGGCTCTCTGCTCAGCAGGGAGCCTGCTTCCTCCTCTCTCTCTGCCTGCCTCTCTGCCTACATGTGATCTCTGTCTGTCAAATAAATAAATAAAATCTTTAAAAAAAAAAAAAAACTACAAAGCTGACCAGATAAGCTTAAATGATCTGTTCCATTTGAAATCACTGTGCAGATTTCTGGAAAAAATCAAATATGTTTGCTGTCTCTTTATCACATCACTTATAGCTGAGAAGGACTACTATCTGTGATCCCAGAGTCCTCCTTCCCCACACCCGTCATCATCCACACACACAGTTGGCAGGACTGCTGACCTCTCTGTCTTCTAGTTGGGGGGTAACTCATCTCCTCTTCATTCTCCCAGTCTTAACTTCCTCTCTGCTGCCTACCTAGTTTCCACAGAAAGTCAAAACTAGATGTTATGCTTAGAGACACAAGAATCATCAGACTGCACAGACTATCTTTAGAAGTTTACCTAAATTCAGACATAGAATCTCCAGCATTCTATGGTCAATTCTAATACCACATGCATTAAAAGATGTCCTACATTTCCCTGAAGTCAGGGTTCACCTGTGTTCTCTATAACCCCTGAATGAAAGTGCCTAGGGCCACACCCCAGATCTAACTAATCAGAACATCTGAAGATGAGCTAGAAATATGCATTTTGGGGGCACCTGGGTGGCTCAGTGGGTTAAGGCCTCTGCCTTTGGCTCGGGTCTTGATCTCAGGGTCCTGGGATCGAGCCCCACATCAGGCTCTCTGTTCAGCAGAGAGCCTGCTTCCCTTCCTCTCTCTCTGCCTGCCTGTGATCTGTCTGTCAAATAAATAAATAAAATCTTAAAAAAAAAAAAAGAAATATGCATTTTGAAGAGCACCACAGGTGATTCTGACAACCACTATGTTTGAGAACTGGTCCTTTAAAATCATCACCAATAACTTCAATAGTTATGTTTAGTTTAAATTACAGAAAAGAAGATAGGAACATAGGCCACTCACTGAAAGGTTAAAAAAAAAAGAGAGAGAGAGAGACAAAAAAATTTTTTTAAAGATTTTATTTATCTATTTGACAGACAGAGATCACAAGTAGGCAGAAAGGCAGGCAGAGAGAGAGGAGGAACCAGGCTCCCCGCTGAGAAGAGAGCCCGATGTGGGGCTCGATCCCAGGTCCCTGGGATCATGACCCGAGCGAAGGCAAAGGCTTTAACCCACTGAGCCACCCAGGCACCCCAAGGCAAAAATATTTTTAATTAAATAAAATGATGTCTAAAGACCAAATGTATCTTAATAATATACATACATAAATAGCCTGATTACCTTTATTAAGAGACAGAGTCTACAAAGATTAAATATCTGACAATAGGAAAATAGTTAACTAAAATATAGTACATCCACTCCATGGAATATTTTGCTATTGTTATAAATGACCATTATGAAAACTATTAAGTAATATGAAAGTATTTATGAGAAACTAAGAAAAATGTAGAGCACAAATTGCATGCACATTATACTACAGCTAAGTATATGTATGTATTAGGAGAAAACTAAGAAAAGGTCAGAGTTATAAAAATTTTAAGTGAATTGCCTCCTCCATTTTTTAAAAAAAATATATGTAGTGTTGTCATTTTCCTAGAATTTAAGCTGATGAAATAGATTGTGCTAGAACCCGAGAATCCAAATTACAATTTAAATCTTCTGACAATCCTATCAAGGAGATTAACAGCACTATTTTGCAGGTATTATGAAACAAGACAATCAGTGACAGTGACTAATTCCTCTTACCCTGATTTCTGATGGAGCCAGATTTCACTCTAACATTTTAAAGTCTTCTCATTTCCCATCATCTTCTCACTAATATCCAACTACATATCAAGACCTCTTCTCAAACTAGAAATCAAAATTCTCTCCTTCTTCTCTCCCATCCCTTAATGACCTCAATTACTCTCCAGATAGTGCTTGCATTTCTGCTCTCTATAAATCCACAGGTCATCTGTCCAAACTTAGAATTCACAGTAAATTTTGCTCTGCAGTGCGAAAGCCACTGATTGACCTATCAAAATTGGACATACTTGGTTTTTTTGTTGTAGTTGTTCTTCTTAGAGTTTCAACTTAGGAAGAGAGAATTTTTTCCTCTACTTTTAAGCTGAGAACATACAATATTGAAAACCTCAGGATGAAATACTCTTCTTAAACCATCCCCTATTTTATAAGCAGTAAAACAGTACAAGTAAATTAAGTCCTATATCAGGATGCCATGAAAGTTTGTTTCGAAGTTGCAATACGCAAGAGCTCAGGCAAGACGTTGAATGGCAGCCAACATCCAGCCAGAGCTCTGCTCACCAGATCTGTTCTTTTGTTGAGGTAACACCTGGAAGGGAGTGTACATTGTCTGTTGGGAGAAGTCTGCTGTATGTTTGTCTATTTTTAAAGCTCTTTGATTGCATGATTTTCACTCCATCAAAAATGCCTGCCCAGGAAGAGTTTTAATATAACAGACAACCTGTGAATACAGAATTGTTCCCTTTCTTAGCATCTTCCCATCTCCCCGCCAACCTCCCCTCTCTTCTAACTGTACTAGGAAACAAAAGTGCTGGATCAGACCCTGCCAAAACTAGTCTTAGTGCACAACTTCTTCAGGGCACACAGACTCTGGAACAGAGTAAGACCTGGATTCCCCTGACTTAAGGGAAATATCCTCAATTCTAGTATCTGTCCCACCCAAGCACAATTCCAGGGAAACTCAGTAATAATGATGCTGGTGTCCCTGATAATGGCATAGATCCTCAGGGTATAGAGTATAAGATGTAAGCTAGCACTATATACCTACAATAAGTCTATTTATGAAACTTTAATTTCATAAGCTACAGTGTATATATATATTTATATATATGGACAGTCATCAACATAAAGAATTACAAATATTATTATCATCATTATTGCATCTCTCATCTAAACTCTGAATAAAGAGGAAATCATCAAGCATTAAATTGTAGGTGGGGATATTCCAAAGTAATGCACTGGGTGGGCTTTGGACTAGTTACAAAACTGTATTTTCCGCTTAGCTGATCCTCACCCAGATGAATGAATATTCACACCCATGCCTGGTACTGAAACTGTAACTTGTGACAATCATGTGCCCATACAGCTGTCCCAAATCACCACGAGACTGCTTCTATAGCCAAACCCATCTTACAGGTATTATTAGTTCTTTACTCATTGGTATTTTTCATAGAAGTGCTCATTTTTAGCACTTCTTCCAGTTCAAATCCAACAGAAAGTATAGCTTTCATTTAGTTATTCAAGATTTGTGTCCATTTTGTGGAGTCCATCAAAAAATTTTCTCATGAGCTCCACCTTAGTGATTCAAACAAGTAGTCTTGAATATATTAAATTATAGTGAAGAGACAGCCCCGGAATTAACCTTTGAAAAGAGTCGGTCCCAACAACTTCCAGAAATATGTAGGGTCTCAGAAATTCATAACATTTATTTTGCGTGTTGAATCTGGACTAATTTCTGAATTAGACTGTTTGAGGCTACCGCTCTATTCCAATTCCTCCTGGGTCTAACTCAAATCAAGGCTCAAACCTCATGTAGCTCCCTGAATTCTCTTGCGAGTCTCCAGGCTTGGAAAATCTGACCCTCCACCTAAATTTGCAGATTGCCAGTCCAGAATCAGTGGCTACAGGATTTAGAGAGAGTCTGGGAGGGAAACCGACATTTGACTCTTCTGTTCCTCAAGGAGAAAAGGAGCATGTCATAGGATGGGAATAGCCAAAGATTTACCAGAAAAAAAGAGTTGATTCTTAAAGAAACAATTGTCAGTGATAGGGCGTGTGTAGGAAACATGGTGATGGACATAAAGAAATATGATCTCACAGTGGGGAACACAGCATGTGTGCCACAGAGAGACCATAGGCTCCAGAGACAAGCATACCTGGCTTCAAATCCCAATCTGCCCTTTATTACCCATGTCCAAGTTCCTTAGTCTCTCTGAGCCTCCTTTACCTAGGGAAAAGTATCTAATTCAATACAAGGTATTTGTGGAAACAAAATGAGAGTCCAGCCCAGCACAGAATGGGTACCCAATAGAAGTTAGTGTTTTGCTGCTTTCCTTCCTAGGAATTTGCAAACTAGGTGTTAATGAAAAGAATTTCCGCATTTCTAAGATTAGCCTTTTGTGGAGCGCTCCTCTTCAAGGCAGTCTAATTAACACCCATTCTCCACTTCACCCCTGCATTCATCAACTTAATCACTAGCATGAGGTCATGGAACACTTCCAGGCCTCCGAATTCTTAATCCCAATGTAAACTTTGAATATCCGCTTGGGACAGTAAATTTAAATGAAATGAAAACACAATACTTTATTTGTAGTTTAAAAAAAATAAGTAGATCTTCAAACTTGCGCCTTTCCCCACCTCACCTTCTAGGTTCTAACGTGTTAAAAAGATATTTCTAATCAATTGTTTACTCTGGTTTTCATATTAATTTATATAGCATACATTTATGCTGTGGTACAGCTGTTTTTTTATGGAGTATAAATACTTATTGGTTTTTCCCCTGCAGGTCTTTATTTTAAAAGTCTTTAAAGAAATAAAATATTAGAGGCTTTGCAGTGCTACTTGCACATAACAATAAACTGAGGAAGTTTTTAAAATTCTGACGCGTGGGACAGACCTCAAACCAATTAAATCAGAATCTCTGGAGATGGTGTCCAGGCACAGGAGGGTGTCTGAGGCTCCCAGATAATTTTATTGAACAGCCTGTGGGAAGGGGGATGGAGGGACATGACTCCTTCTCTCCCCTTTTGTTTATTACACTTCAGAGCCCCGCTCCCTACTGATTAATCTTTGAGTCCCAACTGGAGCCAAAACGCTGGTTGGGAACTTCGAAGAGCCACATCATCTCTTCCCAGGAAGGAGCCCTCTGAGTCTGCAATGACTTTCCAGGCACAGCCTGGCAGCATTTCCTATGACGCAGCTGTTCCTTTCAAGCTTCCTGATGACTTGGCCTGACCGATGTTCCGGCCAAACAGGGCTCCTCTCCTAACCTAGTGCTAAAAATGCCCCCATCTTTTGGTCATAATTGACTTGGTTCTGTCTGCTAGTCCTCCGGGTCCTGGTTTCCTCAGCAGAGCCAGAATCACCAGGGATGTTGTCAAAATGCAGATTCTGGTTGAGAAATGCAGAGGCAGGGCCCTGCAATTCTGCATTTTGAATAGTCTAATGCTGCTGGTGCTGATCAGTCAATCACACTAAGGTAGCAAAGGCATAGATGGTCTTTTTCATCTCTAAATTCTAGGGCAGAGCATAATTCTACTGTTTCAAGACCAATTTTCTTTGTCCCACGACTTCTCTTCCAGAGCCCTTGGCAAATATCAATGACCATTCATAACATTCTTTGTCTTTGAACCCATATTTCACCTTAGAATCCTTCTTAGCACAGGGACCTACTCAGTATCCAGTAGTGTCATCTCTGGTAGGGTTATAATGGGAGTTCAGAGGAGGAAAGAATCAGCTCCAACTAGGGGCATTCCCAAAGGGAGTTGGTTTTGTTCAGACCAGACAGACAATTCAATAGGACCTCTTTGTGACACGAACCTCCAGTGATAATAAACCAGTGTATTTAAGTGTTCATACACTTAGGATAACATTAAATATCCATTTTATCTGTAACTATATAATCACAATTTGTGCTTTATTGATACTTCTCCTGAAATCTTTGTTGCCTTCCTGATTTGCTATTAATAATAGGAAAACAACAATTTCAAATGGTACTCAGAAGTAGCATTGATAGAAAACCCCTGGGCGACACTTATGATGGGCTCAGCTCTTGCTGATGATAGGAAATTGGGTTTGGAATTTGAAGTCATTTTTGTCCCACACTCTGCCACCATCCAAAGAACATGGTCTCTTCCTGACTCTGTTTCTTGTTTGTTTGTCAATGGCATTTCACTGGATATTGTTGTGGCTTAACTCAACACTTCCAAAATGTTTGGATTTTATAAACTAGTAATATTTTCTAAAACATTTTGGGGACCAACATAAGGTTGTTCATCTTTAATTTGCTCGACAAAGATATAAAAACAAATAACTGCTATCCACTAACTCTGTTGTTTTATTTTTAAAAACCACATATTGATACCAAAAAATAATGTAGGAAGGAACAAATCTCAGAATGAAAGCACTTCCTTAAAATGAATAAATTTGGCTTTACAGGGAAAAGCACTACCTTATCCTTCTCATTTCACATGGTCTGATCAAAATTTTATTTATCAGTGTCCTTTGGGTACTACAGGCTTAAGCAACTGGAGCTTTTGAAATCAGGTAATGTTTTTCTCATCAATGACAAGGAACAGGGTCTCTGCGCAAGGAATGAATTGGCTCTTTTTGAGCCAGGCTTCGTTACCTGCCTAACCTAATCTTGTGCATATCGTGCTTTTAGTGCTCTGCGTCGTGGACATCCAGCTGGTCCTGGAGGACCAGTTTCTGTATCTGTTTGTCCCATCTCAGCTCCCTTCTCCTACTTGCTTGTCCATACTGACAGGTTCTAGCATGTTCAAGTTATGGCAATCTTCTATCTATTGAGGAAATGCCAGGTTATGGGGGAGAAAAAAGGGCTTTTTCCTTTTTTCAGTTTTTCCAGAAGTAGAATCTCTGAATTCTATCAAGTTGCCACAGACTGTTTTACACTGTGTGGGTTGCATTCGTGAGCCCATTTATGGGCAGCCTACGCAGTGTAAATACCTAGAAGAGGAACAGCATTCTGAGTCTCTGTCAGGATTTAATTCTGCCATCTTTTTAAAGAACTTGTATTAGCTTTGAAGAGAAGGCAAAACTACATTTTCTCCTTTTTTTTAAAAAAGATTGATTGATTTATTTTAGATAAAGAGAGCATGTGGTGGGTGGGGAAAGCAAGGGGAGAATCTCAAGCAAACCCCACAAGGAGGTGGAGCCAGAATCAGGGCTCAATTGCACAACCCTAAGACCACAACCCACCCAAACCAAAAATCAACACTCAATCAACTGCACCACCCAGGCACCTAAAATGGCTTCATAATAGTAAAGATGAAATCAAAGCAAGGACTTTAGGAATTAGATATATTAACTTTTGAAATCTTTGTTAGTTAGCCAATTGTGAAAGCAGTGGTGGGATCCTTCCTTCTGAATCATGACAATGGGATGAATCATAGCAAAGAAAATTCAAGGCCACAGACACCAGAACCCAAGCAAAGAAAGAGCAGGAATCAGGCCCAGACTGTAATCAAGAGCAAAGCAGAAATAGCACAGAAACTCGGGCTGTTTGAGTCTGGTGATTATGCCAAAATTAAGAATATAGTAGGTGAGAATTAGGTCATTATTTGAAGATCTGGAATACAAAAGACCAGACATAGATGGATACTATGTGAAGCCTCTTCATTCTGGCTTTCTGGGAAAGAAGGCCTAAGAGATCCTACATAGAGCTTCCAGAAATGTTCTCCTCTTTGGGCTGTAGCCTATAAAATAACTCCCGTTTGCTCAGACTATCCATTTGTCTGTCTGTAGGGAATCACCCAAAATAATGAGGAAAGTCTCTGAGACTGATTCTACACACCAAACTGGTCCAACTGTATTGACTAAAGCAATACTTTGAGAAAACAAGTCTGTAGATTAAGCCATCTTGTTCTATTTTTAGATATACCCTGCATCTAAACTTTGTGTTTAAATTATCTCAAGAGTAAAATTACTGATGTATACAACAATGTAAGTAGATTTGTTCCTGTTGCCTTTGATTCTCATCTGAAGCCCCAGAGCAGAGAACAGTGTGAAGAGTCACATTACCTTGGGGCACCTGGGTGGCTCAGTCAGTTGGGCATCTGTCTTTGGCTCAGGTCATTGTCCCAGGGTCCTGGAATGGAGCCCTGCATCGGTGCCTTGCTCAGCGGGGAGCCTGCTTCTCGCTCTCCCTCTGCCTGCCGCTCCCCTGCTTATGGGCTCCCCCTCTCTCTCTCTTTCTTTCTTCTCTCTCTCTCATAAATAAATAATTTTTAAAGAGTCACATTACCTATAAATTTGTTCCAGGATCACCCAAAAAGTTAATCTAGAAACTAAACCTCAAAAGTAAAAGGAGGCAAGGTGATGAGTAGTGGAGGAGTTGTTCAGAGAGCAGTCAACACGAAGTCATTTTCTCTATGCATCTCATGACAAAATTCCGAAGAGTATTTACAAACACACAACCCTTCAAGCCAGTTGAGGGGAGAGCCCAGAGAATCTCTCAAGGAGCCTAGCTTGTAGCTACCAAAGTTGGTGGGTATAGAGACTCTTACCTGGAAAAGTTTCCAGGCAAGAGGCCAACCTGGACCTGGTATTCAAAATGGAACAATGAGACAGGGTCATCGTAGAAATGGTCCACACTTCTAGAGTTGAGCAATGACACAGGTTTTCTGGTGGTCACAGTGGGAGGTAATGAGGTCTAAGTCAAGGTCTCAAAACAATCTCTATAGGATGTACTGTTGAAGCAGCGACTGGGGAGCAATAGTAAGAAACCAGATAGAAATTGTATAGTTCACAACAGGGACACAATGAATGTCTCAAAACTACTGGGCATCTGCCCTGCAAGAGACCCCCAAAGTCAGGTTATCACTCCAGCCAACCGGTAGTGCCTCTTCTGTCTTATACCTCTCCTCCCTCCTCGCAACCCCTGGAAGGCCCAGGGAATTGGAGAATGAAAGAGTATGACAGAAAAAGAATGAAGAGCTCTACCATGCACTCTTTTGCCTCTTTCCTTATTACAGGTCCTGAACTAAAACGGGGAGAAAAGTTATTTTTTGTTTATATAGAAGAAGATCTTTTTAAACCTGAAAGAAGACCGCACAATAAAAACAACAAGGGGGGTGGGGCACCTGAGTGGCTCAGTCAGTTAAGCATCTGCCTTCGGCTCAAGTCATATCAGGGCCCTGGGATCCAGCCCATTTGGGGAAATCCCTGCTCAGCAGGAAGTCTGCTTGTCCCTCTCCCTTTGCCCCCTCCCCTCCACCCCTGCTCATGCTCATTCTCTCTCTCCCTTTTCTGCCTCTTCCCTTGCTCATGTGTGCACAGTCTCTCTTTCTCTCTCTCTCAAATAAATAAATCTTTTAAAATATAATAAAAATTTTAAAAAATAAAAACAGCAAGGAAGCTGGAGACATTTTGGAATTTACTCAGACTTTTTTAAGGTAAAGGGAAAAACTCAAATAGATGAAAGGCAGTGGTGAGGGAAAAAAATTAAGTTCAGTTCATATAATGTTATGGGCTACACTATGTTCCACAAAATTCACATATGAGTATGAATATTAAAGCCCTAAACCCCTGTGTCTCAGAATTTAACTATGGAGACAGGACCTTTAAAGAGGTGAGTTAGTTAAAATGAGGCTATTAGGTAAGCTCTAATCCAACTGATTGGTGTCCTTATAAAAAGAGGACATTTGGACACACAAGGAGACACCAGAGGCATGCCTACACAAAGAAACCACCATGGGAAGAGGCAGCAAGAGGGCAGCCATCTGCAAGCCAAGGAGAGAAATCTAGAACAGTTTCCTCCTTTATGGCCCTCTTTTTCTGTCTTACTCTTTCATTTCCCAATCCCCTATCTCAGTGTGTTGCCTCTGAGTCCTCCAGATACGTGAGGAAGGAGGTGTGGACAAACGATGTACTACTGGTTTGCTGGAGTGATAACCAGACTTTCAGGGCACTTTGTAGGGCAGATGACCAGTTGTCTCCATCTTCCAGGTTTTCTCCAGAATAATGAGAAAATAACTTTGTCATTAAAGCCACCTAGCTTCTGATATTTTCTTTTGGCAGTCCTAGCAAACCAATATATCTAAAAAACCAACTAGTGGAAGGGGAAAAATTCTTCTGCTTATTTTTTTGTTTATTTGTTTTTAATGTAAGCTCTATGCCCAATGTGGGGCTTGAACTCATGGTCCTAAGACAAAGAATTGTATGCTTTCCCAACTGAGCCAGCCAGGCACCCCAAAAATTCTTCTGCATATTAACTTAAATGCTATATGTCTTATAGCTACACAAAACTTCTGAACCACACCTCTGTCCAATTTAAAATTAACCTAAGGGAGGAGCAAGATGGCCGAGGAGTAGGGGACCTAAATATCATCAGGTCCCAGGAGTTCAGCTAGATAATTACCATTTTGAACACCTACAAACTCAACAGGAGATTGAAGAGAAGAAGAGCAGCAATTCTAGGGACAAAAAATCAACCACCTTCTGGAAGGTAGGACGTGAGAAGAAGTAATCCCAGGCGATATACAGGAAGATAGACAGCAGTGGGAGGGGCTGGCTCCTGGCAAATGGTAGAGCAGTGGAGCACAAAATAGTAATTTTAGACGTCTGCTCCAGTGAGGGACATCACTCCAGAGGCTAAGTGGGGAATGGAGCCTCACAGGGACAGCGTGGTCTCAGTACTCCCAGGGTCACAGAAAGACCAGGGTGTCTGAGTGTGGCAGGGCTCCCAGGTATCAGAGTGGAGAAGCCAGCTGCAGAGACAGAGCCAAGGAATGGGCTCTCGGCTCAGGGTTACCTTAAACCATGATCCGAGGCAGAGTTGGGCCACTGCTCTCCAGGCAGGGACCCTGTGCGTGGCAGAACCAGGGACACCCCCTCCTTCCTAACTCTGGGAGAAGCAGCTCGGGAACACACTGCAGGAACCTGCTGGGTTTGGAGCCTTCAAACAGGGCTGTGCACCAGAGATAGAAATGTTGGGTCACAGGCTGGGTAAGCTCAGAGTGCGGCCACAAACCAGGGAGATGGAAGTCACTGATGGCTTTTTTCCAAGGGTGCACTGAGGAGTGTGGCCCTGGGTTATCAGCTCCTATGGGGCCAGAGATTGGGAGGCTGCCATTTTCATTCCCATCCTCCAAAGCTGTAAAGAAAGCGTTCAGGGAACAAAAGCTCCTGCTCCAAGCAGATTACTTAGCCTGGCCCCTCGCAAGGGTGGTGCAGTTCCTCCTCGGGGAAAGACCTTTGAGAATCATGGCAACAGGCCCCTCCCCCAGAAGCTTAGCAAGAACATTCAACAAGACCAAGCTCATTTATCAATGAGAACAGTGGAACTCTAGAGCTAGGGAAAAGCAACACGTAAAATTCATGGCTTTTTTCCCCATGATTCTTTAGTTTTTCAAAATTAAATTTTTAAATCTTTTGTTCTTATTCTATTTTTTTAATTTTCCTCTTTTCTATTTTAATGTTTTTTAACTATTTTATCTTCTTAATACCTTTTTAAAAATCTATTGTAATTTTCATTGTTGTAGCATATTCTACCCCTTCATTGTATTTAACCTTATTATTTTACACATATAGGGGTTTTATTTTTTTTTTTTTTAATTTTGGGATACAGTTTCTTCTAATAGACCAAAATATACCCTAAATCTAGTGCATGGCTTTGTTCTAGTCTCCAGCCTGATCACATTCTTTCCTCTTTTCTTTTTCTTTTTTCAACCAACTTCTAATTTTATCAATTCCTTTTTTAGAGTCTTTTTAAATTTTCATCTTTATAGTCATATTCCATCCTGTCATCATGTTTACCCTTATTTTTGTATATATATAAAATTTTCTTTCTTTAAAATTTTGGGAAGTAGTTTATTCTAACAGACCAAAATACACCCAAAATCAAGTGTGTGGCTCTGTTCTATTCAACAGCCATATATGTGTGTATGTATATGTGTATGTATATGTATATGTATATACATGATTTAAAGTGAGGGGGTGGAAAACAGTTTACCATACTAATGGACATCAAAAGAAAGCTGGAGTGACAATCCTTACATCAGATAAATTAGATTTCTAAGCCGAAGACTATAAGAGATGAGGAAAGACACTATATCATACTTAAAGGGTCTGTCCAACAAGAAGATCTAACAATTTTAAATATCTATTCCCCTAACATTGGAGCATCCAATTATATAAACCAATTAATAACAAATCAAAGAAACTCATTGACAATAATAGTAGGGGACTTTAACACCCTCCTCACTGAAATGGACTGATCATCTATGCAAAAGATCAACAAGGAAATAAAGGCTTTAAATGACACAATAGACCAGATGGACATCACTGATATATTTAGAACATCCCATCCCAAAGTAACAGAATACACATTCTTCTCTAGTGCACATGGAACATTCTCCAGAATAGATCACATCCTGGGTCACAAATCAGGTCTCAACCAGTGCCAAAAGATTGAGATCATTCCCTGCATAGTTTCAGACCACAATGCTCTGAAACTAGAACTCAACCACAAGAGGAAAGCAGGAAAGAACTCAAATACATGGAGGTTAAAGAGCATCCTACTAAAGAATAAATGGGTCAACCAGGAAATTAAAGGTGAATTTAAAAAATTCATGGGAACAAATGAAAATGAAAACACAACTGTTCAAAATCTTTGGGATGCAGCAAAGGCAGTCCTCAGAGGAAAGTATTATAGCAATACAAGCCTTTCTCAAGAAACAAGAAAGGTCTCAAATACACAACCTAACCCTACGCCTAAAGGAGCTGGAGAAAGAATAACAAAGAAAGCCTAAACCTAGCAGGAGAACAGAAAAAATAAAGACCAGACAGAAATCAATGAAATAGAAACCAAAAGTACAGTAGAACAAATCAATGAAACAAGGATCTGGTTCTTTGAAAGAATTAATAAGATTGATACACTCCTGGCCAGACTTATCAAAAAGAAAAGAGAAAGGACCCAAATTAATAAAATCATGAATGAAATTACAAATTATTATAAGAATTACAAATAATTACAAATTATTTGTATAATAATTACAGAATTACAAATTACAAATAATTATAAGAACATATTATGAGCAACTATACACTAACAAATTTGACAATCCAGAAGAAATGGATGCAATCCTAGAGACATATAAACTACCAAAACTGAACCAGGAAGAAATAGAAAGCCTGAACAGACCCATAATCAGTAAGGAGATTGAAGCAGTCATCAAAAAATCTCCCAACAAACAAGAGCCCAGGGCCAGATGGCTTCCCAGGGGAATTCTACCAAACATTTAAAGAATTAGTAGCTATTCTCCTGAAACTGTTCCAAAAAATAGAAATGGAAGGAAAACTTCCAAATTCATTTCATGAGGCCAGCATTACCTTGATCCCAAAACCAGACAAAGACCCAATCAAAAAGGAGAATTACAGACCAACATCCTTGATAAACACAGTTGCAAAAATTCTCGCCAAAACACTAGCCAGTAGGATCCAACAGTACATTAAAAGGATTATTCACCACAACCAAGTGGGATTTATTCCTGGGCTGCAAGGTTGGTTCAACATCTGCAAATCAATCAATGTGATAAAATACATTAATAAAAGAAAGAACAAGAGTCCTATGATACTCTCAATAGATGCCGAAAAAGCATTTGACAAAGTACACCACACTTTCTTGATCAAAACTCTTCACAGTGTAGGCTTAGAGGATACATACTCAATATCATCAAAGCCATCTATGAAAAACCCACAGCAAATATCATTCTCAATGGGGAAGAACTGAGAGCTTTTCCCCTAAGGTCAGAAACACAGCAGGGCTGTGTTTCCACCATCACCACTGCTATTCAACATAGTACTAGAAGTCCTAGCCTCAGCAATCAGACAACAAAAAGAAATCAAAGGCATCTGAATCGGCAAAGAAGAAGTCAAACTTTCACTCTTTACAGATGGTATGATACTTTATGTGGAAAACCCAAAAGACTCCACTCCAAAACTGTTAGAACTCATATAGGAATTCAGTAAAGTGGCAGGATATAAAATCAAGTTTGCATTTCTATACACCAACAGCAAGACAGAAATTAGACAGAAAAGAGAAATTGAGTCAATACCATTTACAACTGCACCCAAAAACATAAGATACCCAGGAATAAACCTAACAAAAGAGGCAAAGAATCTGTACTGAGAAAACTATAAAATACTCATGAAAGAAATTGAGGAAGACGGAAAGAAATGGAAATACGTTCCATGCTCATGGATTGGAAGAACAAATATTGTGGAAATGTCTAAAAGCAATCTACACATTTAATGCAATCCCTCTTAAAACACCATCAATTTTTTTTCAAAGAAATGGAAAAAATAATCCTAAAATAATCCTTAAATTTATTTGGAACCAGAAAAGACCCCAAAGAGCCAGAGAAATGTTGAAAAAGGAAACCAAAGTTGGCAGCCTCACAATTCCAGACTTCAGGCTCTAAAACAAAGCTGTAATCATCAAGACAGTATGGTACTGGCACAAAAACAGACACATATATCAATGGAACAGAAAAGAGACCCCCAAAATGGACCCTCAACTCTATGGTCAACTAATCTTCGACAAAGCAAAAAAGAACGTCCAATGGAAAAAAGACAGTCTCTTCAACAAATGGTATTGGGAAAATTGGACAGTCATATACAGAAGAATGAAACTGGACCATTTCCTTACACCACACATAAAAATGGTCTCAAAATGGTTGAAAGACCTCAATGTGAGACAGGAATCCATCAAAATCCTTGAGGAGAACACAGGCAACAACCTCTTCAACCTCAGCTGCAGCAACTTCTTCCTAGGAACATTGCCAAAGGCAAGGGAAGCAAGGGCAAAATGAACTATTGGGACTTCATCAAGAGCAAAAGCCTTTGCACAATGAAGGAAACAGTCAACAAAACCAAAAGACAACTGGCAGAAAGGAAAAGATATTTGTAAATGACATATCAGATAAAGGGCTAGTATCCAAAATCTATAAAGAACTTAATCAAACTCAACACCCAAAGAACAAATAATCCAATCATAAAATGGACAGAAGACATGAACAGACATTTCTGCCAAGAACACATCCAAATGGCCAACAGACACATGAAAAAGTGCTCCACATCACTCGGCATCAGGGAAATACAAATCAAAACCACAGTGAGATACCACCTCACACCAGTCAGAATAGTTAAAATGAAGAAGTCAGGAAATGACAGATGTTGGCGAGGATGCAGAGAAAGGGGAACCTTCCTACACTGTTGGTGGGAATGCATGCTGGTGCAGCCACTCTGGAAAACAGCATGGATGTTCCTCAAATAGTTGAAAACAGAGCTACCCTACAACCGAGAAATTGTACAATTGTACTACTGGGTACTTAACCTAAAGATACAAATGTAGTGATCCGAAGGGGCACATACACCCGAATATTTATAGCAGCAAAGTCCACAATAGCCAAACTATGGAAAGAACCTAGATGTCCATCAACAGATGAATGGATAAAGAAGATGTGGCATTTATATATATATATATATATATATATATATATATATATATATATTCCATTGTATGTGTGTATATATAAATATATACACACATACAATATATATATATAAATATATACACACATACAATGGAATACTGTGCAGCCATTAAAAAACCAAAATCTTGCCACTTGCAATGAGGTGGATGGGACTACAGGGTATTATGGTAAGCGAAATAAGTCAATTAGAGAAAGATAATTATCGTATTATCTCTCTGATATGAGGAATTTGAGAGGCAGGGCGGGGTTCATGGAAGATAGGGAGGGGAAAAATGAAACAAGATACGATTGGGAGGGAGACAAACCATAAGACACTCTTAATCTCACGAAACAAGCTGAGGGTTGCTGGGGGTGGGAGAAGAGGGATAGGGAGGCTGGGTGATGGGCATTGGGGAGGGTATGTGCTATGGCGAGTGCTGTGAAATGTGTAAGCCTAATGATTCACCAACCTGTCCCCCTGAAGCAAATAATACATTATATGTTAATAAAAAAATAAATAATAAAATTAAACTAAATTAACCTAAACATTCAAGTTAAAATTCAGTTCAGTATCTTTTCAGAAACTTTACCATCATACTAGAAAAAGGAAATAACTCTGCATCTTCAAATCTTCATATTCCATAATGTCTGAAACTTGCAGCCTCATACTGCTTCTTATCATGTGTCAGAAAAATAAAGAAATTCCCTCTACATAAAGTAAATGATCTTTTCTCATTAACATAAACATATATTTAGACAGAAGCACTATCTCCAAGGCTTTAGTTATGTTTCTGTAGCTCTGTAGAGAATATTGAAAGCTCAGTTTCATACCATTTGTAGAAAAGCTGCAAAAAAGAATGACAAAGATACAGAGCCTCAGCTGAAGTCTCCTCCTCAGCCACCTTAATACTCTAGGGGTAAAAGGAAATCTTGACGGAATTCATGTCCAAGTACTTACTGGGTATCTCCACACAAATGCCCTATACTCTGCCGAATGGTAACGTCTATAAAGCTGAACATCTCGGGGCGCCTGGGTGGCTCGGTGGGTTAAAGCCTCTGCCTTCGGCTCAGGTCATGATCCGAGGGTCCTGGGATCGAGCCCCACATTGGGCTCTCTGGTCCGTGGAGAGCCTGCTTCCTCCTCTCTCTCCCTGCCTGCCTCTCTTGCCTACTTGTAATCTGTCTGTCAAATAAATGAATAAAATCTTTAAAAAAAAAAAAAAGCTGAACATCTCTGCCATCATGGTCTTGCTCTTCTTTCTATATCCTTTCATCTCGGTTCTAGTGTGGATGAGAAGATTCTGTGAAATGGCATATCTGTGTGTAGCCCCTAGCATGGTGCCTGGCACAGCAGTATCACCCAGTGAGAAACCCAGTAGCCTCATCAACAACTCCCTTTCTATGGCTTCCTACACTAGGCAGTCCCCATACCCTGCCAATTTTAGATTAGATTATAATGTATGATTCTCTGTATCCGACATAGTAGTATAACATGATTTATTCTATTCAATTGGAGCTTTCAGCTATTAAATAATCATTTCCTCCAAACTCTCAGAAAGACCATTGTATAGAAAAGGTGCCTGCTCTAGTTGACAGAAGTCAAATATAAAAATGTAATGGGAAATTACTTTAAGTTACTTTTATCTTCAAAACTTTACAAGGAGCCAAAGCTAGACCAGCTATGGCCCTACCTGTTTCCAGACCATACTCCCTCCCTCTGGCAAGGAGCACCCCACTGGAGAAAGTCTTTACCAGCTCACCCACCACACTGCTGGGCCACCAACTGGACTAAAACTGGGTTTCTTATTTAGGCAGCTTCCCCGACAAGCCCCGACTCCCCTCCAACCAGTCCCCATGGAGGTGTTATCCGTTTTTAAAGAATACCCATGTCATGGGTCTAAACTAAATGAATGAATTTTCTACTGATTCTGATTATATATATTATAGATTCTCTTCTTAAGAGAGTTATATGAGGGCCTCTGGGTGGCTCAGTGGGTTAAAGACTCTGCCTTTGGCTCAGGTCATGATCCCAGGGTCCTGGGATTGAGCCCCACATCGGGCTCTCTGCTCAGCGGGGAACCTGCTTCCTCCTCTCTCTCTCTGCCTGCTTCTCTGCCTACTTGTGATCTCTGTCTGTCAAATAAATTTTTTTAAAAATCTTTTAAGGAGAGTTATATGGTGGTAACATCATAAGCTCCAGAGGTAGACCGACCTTGATTCAAATCCTGGTTCCATACTGGTAGCTATGTGACTCTTCCACCTTTTTTTCTTATCTGTAGAATAAGAATAAAACTTACTTCATAGTGTGCTTGAGATGATTCCGTAAGATAATATCTTTGTATATAGCCACTAATGTGATAGTTGGCACAGTGAAGTTAATAAACATAGTTTCTTTATCTCCTTTAGTAATTTATTTTTAGCTCTCTCATCTTGCATTTTCAATTACCTTGAAGATCTTGGAATAAAGACTGGAGTCCTCCTAGCAATGACTTCAGCTTATACTAAGTATTGTTATAAATTTCTTTATTTACTGTCTTATACTATAATTCTTTTAAGTGTGTAGGGACAAAGTATTCAGCTGGGTAGTTTCCTCAAGTTTCTGGGTGAAAATCAGCTCAAAAGAAGATTTTAGCCTCTTATTTCTTTGAAGAAGAGTCTTGCTACCATAAGAAGTTTTTCTTAATATATAGTGCCAAAGAGGAAATTCTCCCTTCAGTAATATAAACTCACCCTGTGTGGCCACCTATTGAGCAATAATAGAGAATGTCAGGTCTCAAACCCAATCCTGTACTTCTTTATGCACCAGATATATTGTGAACTATTAAGTGCCTAGCAGAGGCAGAGTACTTCTAGCCATTCTTGAGGGTACAAACTACATGCAAGTCATGGCCTCTGCTCTCAAAATACAATTACAGAACAATGGAGGAATGTGTAAGATAAAGTAAACTGCATGTCTGAGTCTCAGTGCTGGGAAAGCTCAGAAGAGACAGGAAAGTCTTCTAACTCACAGTAGCGAAAAGCTTCAGCTTAGGGCGAAAAGGACATCTAATTCAAGAAGTAGATGTCCATGGGTGTCTCGGTTGCTCAGTTGGTTAAACATCTGACTCTTGATCATAGGATTGTGAGTTCAACCCCTGAGCTGGACTCCATGCTGGGGGTGGAGCATACTTGGGGGTGGGGGTGAAGAGCAGAACATCCAAAACAAATTAAACACTAAACACACTGCATTCATCTGTGTTTGGATAGCTTCATTTTTGCCTCTCAAAAACCCCAACCTCACCCTTGCACACAGGGCAGGAGCTTTCTCTGTGCAGCCAACCTGAATGCACCCCATCATTTTTCACATTTTTCCTTTGCCCACCTTTACCCCTACTCCCTCTGCTTTTCTTCTCAAGTTTGTCCTGTGTCCTCTCCCCTCCTCACAAACAAACTCTGCATGAGAAATTCAAGTGTGCTTAGGGAATAGAATCAGAAAGCATTGGTATGTTAGAGCTGCTGGACATTTGACACCTCATAGAGTTACTTACTCTTCCCTTCATCTGCTGTTTGCAGTCAAGGACTTTCCACCTTCTGGTATCATTCAGTCATTTTTCACTTTTTTTTTCATTGAAGAGGATGTGAGCCTATCATATACAAAGTTCCCAGTGACTGTTATTTCTGCCAAATTTCCCGGATTCTTAAGAATTTTATCCCCTGCCTCTTTCCATGTAAGCAGATTAGACAGAATTGAGAAATGGGCAAAACTGCCTTTTGTACTTGTAGACTTTCATTCTTTGCCCATGTTCCTCTTCAGCGACTACCTCCAACCTAATTTCTCAAAAATTCCTCATTTCCCTTATCAACTGTTAGCATTAGAGTCTCAGCCACCTTGAGGTTTAATGGCCCACAATAGTATAATGGTTCTCCTTAACTAGATAGATTTAATTGGATTCAAAGTCTTCTGTTAAAAATAAAGGTCAAACCTATTTCAGACATCAGTCAAGTAGGATTTGGGGAGACCCAAGATTTTGGTGGGGACCACACCTGAAGAGAGATTTTATAGTTAACACTGTTTGACCTACCTTTTTTTTTTTTAATTAAATTTTTTATTTATTTTCCACGTAACAGTATTCATTGTTTTTTCACCACACCCAGTGCTCCATGCAATCTGTGCCCTCCCCAATACCCACCACATGGTTCCCCCACCCTCCCACCCCCCGCCCCTTCAAAACCCTCAGGTTGTTTTTCAGAGTCCATAGTCTCTCATGGTTCACCTCCCCTTCCAATTTCCCTCAACTCCCTTCTCCTCTCCATCTACCCTTGTCCTCTATATTATTTGTTATGCTCCACAAATAAGTGAAACCATATGATACTGGACTCTTATTTGACCTACCTTTGAGTAGTATATATAATAGGCTTACATAAAAGCTATTGTTGAATATTGACATAACAGAATATATGAAAACAGATACCCTACATTCAAAAGTTTGCCAGCTAAAAATATATTACCTCCCAGTTCCAAAGCTATTCTTTAATGTCTACGCTGAAAACTGGAGCTAGAATATTAAAATATTTCTCCTTTGTCAGTGAGAATGATGTTAACCTTTGTCAGTATAAGGACCTGGAGAGAGAAAGAGAAAGAAAGAGAAAGAGGGCTTCTCTTTCTGGGTCTGATGTTTTCCATTTGCTTCTGTTTCCTATCTCACTGTTGCTGGCTTCATATGTAGGGTTCATCCAGTGGAACACACCCCCACTGAGTTTCAGTGGCACACATATGGATGGCTTCCCATCAAGTTTCAGTGGCATCCCTATTGACAGTTTTCCAGTGGGTCTCACCAGTGTCCCAGACATCACCATTCCAGCCTTGGCCCACCTGCATTTAGGAGAAGTGTTTCCTGCTTGCCCCAGCATCTGTGGATTAGTTCTGGCCTGGCAATCCAGCAAAATTCTTGCAATCCAGTGCAATCCAGTGATGTGAAACCACATCTTTCCCAACATGGCGTGATTTCCAGCCTTGGAGAGAAGGGTTCTTTTTCACATTGCTCCTTCCTTAGGTACCCTCTCTGAGTACCTGAGGAATTTTTTGGTTGTTGTTATTTTTTGTTGTTGTTTACCCCTTTATAGATCACCAGCTGTTATACTTAATAATTCTTTATATTTAACTTTCCCTAATCCCTATTTAACTTTCCCACTACTATATGGTGTCTATTTCCTGATTGTATCTGACTGATGTAAGATGAGAGATAAGAGATCTTCATCTCTAAAGAATAAATCTTCAAAGCATTTGTTTAAAAACCCCAAAAATGCAAACAACCAGAGATAGTTTGGCTTTCTGCCAGAGTAGCCTATTGGAAATGAGGCTTATATCTTGGTTATAATAAATAAGATGGGGGGGAAAAAGCAGTAAGCATTTAAATCCAAGAACAATAGATTCTCATATTAAACCTGCAAATAAAATAAAATAAAATAAAAATTCAAACCTAGATATACAAGAACCTTAATCAACTGTCAAGTTTCAGTATTGCACTCAAATGAATGTCATCTGTATTTAGTTTAAAAAATCATCTGGGAAGAGGAGGCTTTCTAAGTTGAGGCATAATTTACACATAATATTATATTAGATTCAGGTGTACAACATAATGATTCAATATTTGTACATATTGCAAAATGATCACCATAATAAGTCTAGTAAATATCCATCACCATACATAGTTACAATTTTTTTCTTGTAATGAGAACTTTTGGGATCTACTCCCTCAGCAACTTTCAAATATGCAATACAGTATTATTAACTATAGTCCCTGTGTTGTATACTACTTCTCTATGATTTACTTATTTTATACCTAAAAGATTCTATTTTCTGACCCCATTCACCCACTTCACCTTGACCCCCAGTTGGCAACCACCGATCTGTTATCTATATCAACAAGCTCAGTTTTTGTTTGTTTGTTTCTTTGGTGTTTTGGTTTTGGGATTTTGTTTGTTTGTTTGTTTTTTAGGTTCCACATATAAGTGAGATCATACAGAATTTGCCTCTCTGTCTGACTTATTTCACTTAGTATAATGCCCTTGAGGTCCATCCATGTTATTGCAAATGGCAAGCTTTCATTCTTCTTTTTTTTTTTTTTTTAAGATTTTATTTATTTATTTGACAGAGAGAGAGAGCACAAGCAGGGAGATCCACAGAGAGAGAGGGAGAAGCAGACTCCCCACTGAGCAGGGAGCACAACACAGGGCTCCATCCAGGACCCCGGGATCATGACCCGAGCTGAAAGCAGATGCTTAATCAACTGAGCCACTCCATTTATTTTTATGGCTCAAAACTATTCTATACACCACATCTTCTTTATCCATTTATCTATTGATGGATACTTAGATTGTTTCCATATCTCAGCTATTGTAAATAATACTGCAATGAATATGGAGGCGCAGATATCTTTCCGAGTTCGTTCGTTCGTTCTTTCTTTCTTTCTTTCTTTCTTTTAAATAAATACCCAGAAGTGGAATTGAGGATCATATGGTAGTTTTATTTTTAACTTTTTGGGGAAACTTTTCCACAGGGGCTCCGCCAATTTAAATCCCCACTATCTGTGCATGAGGGTTCCCTTTACTCCACATCCTCCCCAACACTTGTTATTTTTTGTCTTTTGAAAATAGCCATGCTAGCAGATATGAAGGGATTTGGTGGTTTTGATTTGCATTTCCCTGATGATTAGTAGTGTTGAGCAGCTTTTTCATGTCCTGTTGGCAATCTGTATGTCTTCTTTGGAAAAACGACTATTCAGATGTTCTGTCCACTTTTTTTTATCAGACTGTTTTTTGTTTGTGTCATTGAAGTTTATGTATTTTTAATGTATTTTGGATATTAACCTCTTCTCAGATATTGGATGTGCAAATATTTTCTCCTATTCAGTAAGTCGCCTTTTCATTTTGTTGATGGTTTCCTTTGCTGTGCAGAAACTTTTTAGTTCAATGTAGTTTCACTTGTTCATTTTTGCTTTTGTTTCCTTTGCTTTTGGTATCAAGTCCAAAAAATCATCAAGACCTATATCAATGAACTTACCCCCTATGTTTTCTTCTGGGAGTTTTGTGATTTAATTAGGCTTTACACCTTAGTTTCTGCAAAAATATTAGCAGAAAATAGGCCACAGGCCATGTTGGAAATATAAGATTCACAGTCGTGTTATTTTGCACATGGTATTCAGAATTCCAAATTTTGAATGACAGAGAAAAAGAATCATAATACCTGTGGCAGGGATTTGTTATAAAGGTCAGTACCTAAAACAATGTAGGCCAAGTAGCAACTTCTCCAAAAGGCTATTTCTTTGTGGTTATTACTATGATTCATAACTTCTTTTTTACTATATTGATTAGTATGGCAAGAAGATTTCACTTGCTAGTAACAGAAAATCCACCTCAAACCAGCTTAATAAAAAAGGACTTCGGGGATTACATAATAGCAAAGTCAGAAGGTAAAGGGTGCTTCAAAGTTGATTGATCTGGTGACTCAGCAATATCATTAAAGACTCATTTTTGTCTATCACTCTTTCTGGCTACCCACTGGTGCTGGTTTTCCTAAGGCTGAAGCTTTTTGTAGAGTTAGGTGGCTGCCAGCCATAGTAAGTGTAGTGCATCCTCGTTTACTCTTGGTGAAAAAGTGAGCTCTGTCTTCCAAACAAGAGTACTGGGATTCACCCCGATTTTAGCTTACCCATGTATCAGGAATGGATTTAGCTTCCCAAATAGCACAAAAGTTGTAAGGGGGAATAGGAAAAAGCAATATGGATGTTGCATAAATGAATCGAAATCTTGCTTAAATAATTTAATTTCCCTCTGTCAAATCTTCCTGCAATCCTTGAATATATTCACATTATGATTTTACAGAGACAGTGAATAAAAATATGGCAAGGAGTAAAGAATATGACAAAAAACATCTTACATAGCCTTACCATGTGCTCAGTGTTTTAAATGCTTTACATATACTCGCCCATTGGATCCTCAAAACTGCCATAAGATTAAGACAAGAAGCTATTCAAGAATGGAATCAGGATTTAAAACCTAGGTAATATGGTTCAGATAACTATATGCTAACCCTTCTGCCACATTGCCTCTCAACAAAGAGGTGATTTTCAGTTCCTCTGATGTGCTAAACAAAGAGCTTGGTTCTGTGGTACCCTCTTCCCAGAAGTGATCAGCATTGAGCAATGGATGAATAAACGACTAATGAATAAATGAATGATAATAATAATGAATAATAAATAAATGACATGGGAAAGAAGTGTTCTAAGAAGATTTCTTCCGCCATTCAAACACTATTTTAAAACCTGAATCCCAATGACAAAAGAAACAAAGCACATACCAATGGAGTGATTAGAAAAAATTCTCTACTCACCTCACTCCACTTTCTAACCTTTATAGCATCCTCAAATTACAGTCAGAGATGTTGAAGTACTTTGGAGCTAAGTTCTCCAATGCCGGTGGAAATCTGTCAACACCGTCAATCAGCTGCTTGATATTGAGAACATCAAGCTCTTTGAGTCTCAGTTCCTTCCTCTTTGAAGTGAAGGGATTCAACCAGATTATCTAAAGAACAGCATGTACAAACACACACACACACACACACACACACACACACACACACACACACAGTTACTTCTACACTGCTAACACTACTTCAGTCTTTCCCGCTCAAACAATAGTTTGTGCTTTTCCTTAGAACCATGTTTATTGACTCTTTCATCACAGCTCTGGCATCCCTCCAAATATGATAAATTAAAAGGTAATTGGTAAACCAAAGAATAAATAACACACAAGGAACCTTGAAGTCTTTCTGTGAGCTTCAACTAGTTAAGCCTCTCAGTGTCCCCTTGAGTCAAGCTAAACAGTTTCCAAAGGGCAAATATCTTTGAAAGTCTGACTTATATTATTAAAGCCACAGAAAAACACAGAGTTTACAGATTATCCTTTTTGTCTTTCCCTCTTTTCTCTCTAATTTCTATCTCATTGTCACTGTGTCTTAGAGTTTATAGATGGGCTAACGTGGTTTTTTAATCTCCTCAAGAGAATTATGAGTATGAACTATTAATCCTGCTAATATTAGAAACTATATCGGGACTAAATTACTGTACTGTGTGTGTTTGCATAGAAAATTATTGATGACCTTAAGCATCTCACAGCAATTTTAATTTCATGAATTCATAAATCCAGAAGAAATATGTTTCCAATAATGCAAATTTGTTTTTGACCATTTATAAATTCTGGATCTCTGTGAAGGAGCCAAGTAATTTTTATTTTCTTTATTCTGATATCTAAACCATTTGTCTGGGTTTCTCAGTTTAGAGAAAGAAATGCCTGTGAGACTCATTCTTTTGGTTAGTGGTTCTCTTTAACCTTGGACAAGAGGAATCCCAGTACATAGATCAAAACAAAAGGGCCATTGGGCAATAAACTATATGTATTGCTACTTTGGCCGCTAAAAGAGAAAGTTGAATACATAACACCTGAAACAGACCTTTCTTTGGTGAGGTGCCTTTATTCTGTGATGAAATTTTGTCAACTTACAGAGATTTTTAGTGGAGAATTAGGTAGTTCACCATGTACCCTCTAGAAAGGTTTGTTTGTGTGCAACTCACTCAACTATACATAACAGATTAGAAAGGGAAAAAACTGAAGGATAAGTAAATCTTCACAAACAAAATGTGCACTGTCATCTATCTTAACTAACAATATTCAGTCTTCTCTAAGTCTGCCCTATTTTTCAAAATTATCACTGAAGAAAAGGCATCAAGTCTAATTCGCTCCTCCACTTCTCAGCAAGAACCCGCCTTCTGCATTGACCTTCTCTTCCTTTCCCATCGTCATGTTGTCTCTGATTACACCACTCCCACAACCCTATCCTAAAGCCAAATTAGGCCATATGGAGCAGGGATTGGAGATGGTATATTCCCAGTTCATTAACTTCTTGTCAGTCTGGAAGCTTGCAAAATTGGGCATAAGAAGAGATAAGAATTGGTAGGGAAAACATCTGAACTTCTTTTTTTTTTTTTTTTAAGATTTTATGTATTTATTTGACAGACAGAGATCACAAGTAGGCAGAGAGGCAGGCAGAGAGAGAGGAGGAAGCAGGCTCCCCACTGAGCAGAAAGCCCGATGCGGGGCTCGATTCCAGGACCCTGAGATCATGACCTGAGCCGAAGGCAGAGGCTTTAACCCACTGAGCCACCCAGGCGCCCCACATCTGAACTTCTTTTTACCGCCTCTGAAATTCCATATTACCAGCGAATGAGAGGATCTGTATTAAATGAAGTGTCCTATAATGGGCATCCTGGCTGTACTATAGTAAAGTTGTTAAAAGCATGGACTTTGGAGACAGATGCCTATTTCCATTTATTAAGCTATGTGCACTTGATTAAGTTAGTTAACTCCTTTATGTCTCTATCTTTTTTCTATAAGAGAGCACTCTTCTCATAGGGTACTTACCAGAATTAAGTGAAATAATACACGCAAAGTACTTAGAATTGTGCGAGGCCCACAGTAAATGTTACCTAGGTATTAGCCATTATTATCTAATCTGAGACTTTAATGCCCTTGCAGGATTCCCAAGCAGTGGTCATTCATCTTATGCTCGATTTTTCCCAGTAATTGGGAACTCGTTACCTCCCAAGGTGATCTATCTCATCTTCTTACTACTGGAGAACTGATCTTTCTATAGTGAGTCAAAATTTGTTTTTCTTGTAGCTCCTACTTAACTAGTCTCAGGTCTACCTTGGAGCTACAGAAAAGAATTTAATTGATATTGGAACACTGTCATTTTGTTCTCATTTTCTTTAAGCTAAACATCCTCCATTCCTGCAATCATATACATGTAATATGGATGGGTATTTTGCAACTAGTTTGTCTATGATCATCTTAAAGAGTGGTCCCTAGAAAGTTAGATATAAAAGCCCGACTAGCATTCCCTTATTCTCAAGGACATCCTAAAGTCCTATTCATTTTGGAGCTTTTTAGCATCCCCAGATTACTACCTCAAATAAAACTCTTAAGCTGTGTTTGTATGACTTCTACTAAGTTGCATCTCATCATCTCCTTTCTGGGCTCAGGCCACTTTTCCTGGTTTTGTTTGTTTGTTTGTTTCTAGGATGGTGGTAGGAATGGCATTAGTAATTAGACAACTTTATAACTACTATTTTTTTTAAAGATTTTATTTATTTACTTGAGAGAGAGAGAATGAGAGAGAGAGAGAGCATGAGAGGGGAGAGGTCAGCGGGAGAAGCAGACTCCCTGCTCAGCAGGAATCCTGATGTGAGACTCGATCCTGGGACTCCAGGATCATGACCTGAGCTGAAGGTAGTTGCTTAACCAACTGAGCCACCCAGGCGCCCACTACTATTAAAGTTCATGTTGGCACTGGCCTGTAACTTGAGTTTGCAAGATATTTTTGGATTTTAGTTCTATCAATCTTTTATCATACATCACTAAATGTCCTCTTTATTTTGATAATCAAAAATATATAGACATCGTAAGATGAGGAGGACAGAATACTGGGAAGCCACAGCTCTACTTTTATTCCTATTCTCAAAAATAACAGGCCTGAGGTACTTATTAACTGCACAGTCTATCTGTGTACCTCACACATTTATTTATTTATTTTTTTAAGATTTTGTTTATTTATTTGACAGAGAGAGAGATCACAAGTAGGCAGAGAGTCAGGCAGAGAGAGAGGGGGAAGCAGGCCCCCCGCCGAGCAGAGAGCCCGACGTGGGGCTCGATCCCAGGACCCTGAGATCATGACCCGAGCCGAAGGCAGAGGCCCAACCCACTGAGCCACCCAGGCGCCCCTCACACATTTATTTTTTAAGGAAAAATACCAGGAACACTAAAATAGTGTCTATCATCAAGACTATAAATAATCCTCTACAATATTAAAAAGCAAATTAAGATTTTTTGAGAAATTTTACTTATAAAGCTTTGGAAACAAGCAAAAAGTCACAAGTTTATCCCAAAAGAAATCAAAGTAGAAAGGCATAAAGTATGTTTTTAACACTTGGTCCTTTTGCTTGTTCAATCCCTGGATATCTAGGCATCTCTTCCTAAGTTGCTCAGGCTCTGGGGACTGCCTCTCTGCCCACAAGCACCTTGTATCTCTGCTCTTGCCTTTGGCAGTGGGAACAGGAAAACGTTGTTTGCCTACCTGTCTCTTCCTTAAGGTCATGAGCTCCTCAAGGGCAAGAAAAAGCCTTTTAATAATCCCTATACCCAGCACAGAACCTAACACATAGTAGATAATAAATGTTTGGTGAATAAATAATTGAGCAAGCATGCTAACTACACATCCGTACTCATATAAGGCCAGTCATTAACTGAGGTTACAGCTTAAGTATAGGAACTGTAAAGAGTAAGGCTATTTCCCTTTCCCTATCTCTTCCTACTTCAACCACATTTCCTTTCCCCATTCATTATGGCCAGAAATTCCATTAAACGGGGACACCTTTAACCCTATACTCTCTAAGATATAAAATGCAAATATCCCCACCAGAGAAGCAGTACTTTGACATAAATTTATATTAAGTTGCAAATTAGTGATACTAACTACTCCCTCCAGTGCAGTTTACAGAGATTGCGGTGTTAGCAGAAAAAGAATATCCATTATCCCTGCAGGTTCCAGCCCTGCTTTGGCCATGGGCTAATAAAATTGTAGAGCATTAGCCCGCCAGCAAGTAGAGGCTAGAAAATTCTGCTGCTTCCACACATATTATGCCTGGAGCAAGGATCCACCCTGAAGTTTCCCATGTGATCATCTGAACCAAGTGCCTCAATGGGACACCTATCCCAGGCAACCCAGCTGCTGAGTGAGCTTCTAGCTTCAGAGTTGCAAGTATCTTCGTCCTCTCATGGAAGAGAGAGCCTATCCCCGAATCCCGGTTAGCAATGAAGAGCCCTGACCTTCTTACCAGGTACTGCCCCCAGGGAAGACACGGCTTTCCCGAGATTCTTCTTAGGGGGGCCTTGGGGATCTGCCCTGAGAACCCTGCTGCCCCAAGGTGGTGATAGCTTCCTTACTTGATTAGGAACTCCTTGGCCATTCACCTCTGCCTAAATGGGAACCTGACTTTTGCCTCTCATTCTCTAGTTTGGCTTTGGATCACCCTCCCATCTCCTCCTGCCTTGGTCATTGTACCCTAACCTTTGCCATCCTGGCTTGGTGCCATTTTGCTCCTTCCTCCCCTACAGTAATCGCCGTATTTCAATCTGTCTGGTCACGTGGTTTATGACTCTGAGAGGAAAAAAGGAGGGGGAGGGAATAGGAAAAGGAACTGCCAGAGACAACAAAGATAAAAACTTCCATCTGTCTCACATGTTTTGTCTAGAGCCAGAACTGCTCCATGGCACAGGTTTTAAATTCCATGCACTCAGACAGAATTCCCTCAAAAAGCATCTCTAACTACAGCTTCTCCATCCTGCCTCAAGACCCTCCTGCAACTAGCACCCTACCAGGTTGAGACCAAATTCCCAGGACTAGCCAGTTCTGCTGGAGCTTGGGCATCAGCCAAACGCACATGCCAAAGCAAATAGAAGAGGGAAAGGGCATAGAATGGAGAGACCAAAGAGGCATTTCCCAGTTAAGACAACACACTGCTTTAAAAAAAAAAAAAAAGAAGCTGTGTTTATGAAATTCCACTCATGCAGAAATATAAATTCTTTTTTTTAATTTAAAAAAAATGTTTTAAAGATTTTGTTCTTTTTATTTGACAGAAAGAGACACATCGAGAGAGGGAGCATAAGCAGAGGGAGTGGGAGAGGGAAAAGTAGGCTTCTAGCCGAGGAGGGAGTCCGATGTGGGGCTCAATTCCAGGATCCTGGGATAGTGACCTGGGCCGAAGGCAGACGTTTAACGACTGAGCCACCCAGGTGCCCCCAAAATATAAATTCTGGAGAAGAAAATTTTCCTTCCACTTTTTGTTTTATTTTGCTATATTTACAGTATGAGATAGGTTTTACTTTTCCATTACATACAAGAAAGTTTAAAGTTTGCTCTCAGTTAAGATAGTTGTAAAACACAAGTGCTGAAAGAAATTAATAATTCACTCTATGTTAGATGAGTAAATGGAATGTTTTTCATTACATGCTTATTCATCATTTTAGATGCCTTAAAATGTATTTCCTTTTCACAGAACAATTTCATCATGAGTAGAAATATCTCAGGCTTACTTAACATCTAATTTAAGAGAGAGTGGTACGTAAAAGTAGAAAACCAGACTGAGAATCAGAAGCTTGAAATTCTAGTCCTTCTAACAGTGGAACTTTGGGTAAAGTCTCAAAGTCCTCATCTGCAAAATGCAGGAATTGAACAGACTCTCCATCTTTTGTTGTTGTTGTTG
The DNA here is from genome assembly GCF_963455335.1 of Martes martes. Classification (NCBI taxonomy): domain Eukaryota; kingdom Metazoa; phylum Chordata; class Mammalia; order Carnivora; family Mustelidae; genus Martes; species Martes martes. The sequence continues at coordinate 138,645,531 of NC_137890.1, read as the reverse complement.
TTGTTACAGTCATTTTCCTGTTCAGCAACTTGGTGTGTTAAGAGTGTGGTACAGTTAAAAAAAAAAAAAAGAAAAGGAAAGAAAAAGAAATGCACTTGGATTCAAAAGACTCAGCTGCCTCTAACTTTATGACTTTGAACGTCTACCCTCTCCTGTTTCCTCATCTGTAATAAAAAGGAAATGGAACATATGGGGTCTCAGGACATTTCCAGCTCTAAAATTTTATAACAAAGAAAAGTGTCTGGGTGCATATGCTGCCTTCCATTTGCATGTAAAACTTGATGTTTTGCTCCAAGTAGCCTGAGAAGAATGAATGCATATGTGAAACATTTCCCCCGTGTGCTGAAACACACATGCCCTCAGCCACACGAACAGGGCACCTTAGTTCCCAAGGAAAAGCTGTCTTAGGAGCCTTTCTGGCTTCATTTTTCTTCTTAGTCTCCGAGACCATGCTCTGGAATTCAGTACAAGCTTCATCATTACTAGGTTTCTTCCTAGTGACCTCTGTAGGCCTTAAAGCAAAGGCAACCACACTCAAATCTAGTCTTTGCCTGCTGTTTATATATATACTGCTCAGGTTTAAAAAAAAAAACAAAAAACCAGTGCCTTCTTTAAAGCTAAAAAAAGAAATTTTCCAAACAGACTTTAACATTTTCTTACATGAAAATGTGCTTAATCCAAAAATATTTTTGTGTTTACAATTTCTGATGCCTTAACTCTTCACGAAAAGAATCTTTGATTCAAAAGGAAGTCAGAGCTACAGGCACGGGTGGTTTACAGAACATTTTCTGGTAGTCTTTGCTTCATTTCAATATCTTGCCACGATTGGCTGTTGAGAGCTACAAATAAGGAAGTCTTCAATTTAGGGGATTTCTCAGTGGAAGTTCCCAGTGCAACACAAGGGAGAGCTCAGGACGGTTTGGGCAACATTGCTAGAGCCTGCAGATAAAGCTTCCAGACTCTGTAACTGACCACTTCTTTCAAGAGCACTAGTCTGTGAAGGAAGACTGATAACCTGGAGAAGAGGTAACCAAGGTTTTAGTTGTTCCTACCAATTTAATTCTCAACCTGGCAAGGTGGTGGGCATGTCTTAGACTGTAGTGTTGCAGATTTGTTCTACTCTTGCTTCTACAAAGTGAGTAATTTATGACATGATTCGATAATGTCTTTGTATTCGTTGTCATAATTGGAAATTTGGCCCTTAAAAGGTGGAGTCCCTAACCAAGACTAAAGAAAATTTTTAAATACTGTGATCTTTTTACATTCTTCCCAACTTTTAAGATCAAATTTATGTCTCTACTTGAAATAATTTTTTAAGTTTATATCTGGGATATATAAGCCTTCCCCAATAAGTGGTTTTTATAACATAATGTAAGACTTAAAAAGGTATGTATTTGGCATAATTAAGTTGTGTGTAGCTTACTAGGTTGAACAGTAAACTAATACTATATATATTTATACTTTGGGGGAACTAAATTTTTAAAGATCAATTCTGGCCTGATCCAGTGTGTCCCTTCAAAAATTAACTCAAGGTTAGTATTTTTTCATCTCCTAAGAAACACACGTAAATGAATATTTTTTACAGTAAAATATTAACCTTACAGACAACATTGCATTTCCTATCTTAGGACATTTAAACTTTGGCCATTATAGTAATCCAGTCTTATTCGCACAAATTGGCCTTTATTTTCACAATCAAAAAATGAATGCTGAGGCGCCTGGGTGGCTCAGTGGGTTAAAGCCTCTGCTTTCGGCTCAGATCATGATCCCAGGGTCCTGGGATCGAGCCCCGCATCGGGCTCTCTGCTCAGCAGGAAACCTGCTTTCTCCTCTCTCTCTGCCTGCTTCTTGGCCCACTTGTGATCTCTGTCTGTCAAATGAATAAATAAAATCTTAAAAAAAAAAAAAAAAAGAATGCTAAAGATTACGTAGTATTTTCTCAAGAATAATCCTAAGAGGGGTGGCTCAGTCGTCAAGCCTCTGCCTTCGGCTCAAGTCATGATCCCAGGGTCCTAGGATGTGGTTCCCTACTGAGCAGGGAGCCTGCTTCTCCCTCTTCCACTCCTCCTGCTTGTGTTCTCTCTCTCACTGTGTGTGTCTCTCTTTCTCTGTCAAATAAATAAATAAAATCTTTAAAAAAAAAAATCCTAAGAAAAGTTGATAGTTTGAAAAGACTAAACAGCGAAAATCATTATCAACACTAATAGCTGCTGTTTATTGAATGTCTATTGGAGAAAAACAGTAAAAGGATCTTCCAGCTAGTAAGTGGCGAAGCCAGGGCTCAAACTTGAGTTCATATTGCTTCTTTTTTTTTTTTTCTGACTCTCTGTTACTGCTGCTCTGCCTTCATACAATATTGAAATAGCATTTTGAGATGTCTTTGCCGAAGTGCAGAGTGATGGGGAAAAAAGGAAGATGACTTGGCCAAGGTCACAGACCAGCAAAGTCATTCATAGAAGCTTAGAAGCCATTCCAAGATCTCCCTTTCCTCACTCTCCCACCCCATTCCCCTCACTCCTTCCAGGATGCACGTCCACCCACGCACAGGTGCACACATTCGTCTACTTCCATGCAGCAGGGGACATGGGGCTATAGACTAGGTCCAACCTTGGAGGTTCCTCCAAGCAGCTACTTTGGGCCCCAAAGCACACATAAACACATAAAGAAGTGTTTATTTCTTTTAAACACTTGTGACAATGAAAGAGATGGCCAAGTGGAAAATTTTAAATCCATTTGTTAAATTCTGCCCAGAAAGTTCTAGTTGGAATTTCATGGAACTTACACACTAATTAGAGGGAAACGATCATCTTTACAGTAAAGAACCTTCCTGTCTGCACATATTTTTTTTTCTCTCCATGTATTAAGGCTCGGGAAATACCATAAGTTATTCATTTATTATAAAATATATTTCAATGTATTTTATTTATATTTATTGTAAAATATACCTCAATATATTTTATCTTCTTTGTGTATAGGGCTGGGGATGTTTTTTTGGATAGGGACGTTCTTTCCACTGTATTTTCTAACCAATTACTGCTAGCATTTAGAAAAGTTCTTTATTTCATATTTTTATCTTGTATCCAGCTATTATGTTGATCTTCTATTTGTTCCAAATTACTTTAGGTAATTCACATGTGATGCCTAGTTAAGAAAAATATAATTTTTCTCCTCTTTTTTTTCTTCTCACCAAAACTCCTAGAACAGTGTTTAATAACAGAGGAGACAGAAGCTAACCTTGTCTTGTTCTGATCTCAGTGGGAATTTCCCTAGTGGTTAACATTAAGAATGATGATGGCTGTTGGTTTGAGATAAACATATTTATCACAAAATACAAATAACTACAAAGTCTACTTCTCATACTGTTTTACAAAAGGTATATCAAGACTTCATGTTAACCTATATTCAATGTCTTTTTAGTGTTATTAGAGATAACTGTAAGGTTTTTGTACTTTAAGGAATATAGTGCTCGCTATTACACAATGCAGTAATTGCCTTATTTAAAAATTCAATGTTATAGGGGGCGCCTGGGTGGCTCAGTTGGTTAAGCCTCTGTCCTCAGCTCAGGTCATGATCTCAGGGTCCTGGTATCAAGGCCCACATCAGGCTCTCTGCTCAGTGGGGAGCCTGTTCTCCCTCTCTCTCTGCCTGCCTCTCTGCCTACTTGTGATTTCTCTCTCTGTCGAATAAATGAATAAAATCTTTAAAAAAAATTCAATGTTATCAAAAATCATGCCTCCATAATAAAGGTAGGTTTATAATTATAAAATATATTTAGTTATTGCTCTAGTTAAAATAATAAATTGGGGGGGGTGCCTGGGTGGCTCAGTGGGTTAAAGCCTCTGCCTTCGGCTCAGGTCGTGATCCCAAGGTCCTAGGATCGACCCCCACATCGGGCTCTCTGCTCCGTGGGGAGCCTGCTTCCTCCTCTCTCTCTCTGCCTGCCTCTCTGCCTACTTGTGATCTCTGTCTGTCAAATAAATAAATAAAATCTTTAAAAATAATAATAATAATAATAAATTGGTTGATCAAAATGAACCGAACCAAACCTACACATTTCCTCATTCTCTCTTTAATCCACATGCTTAGATGTCTCTTCTCTATTATTTTGGCTTCACAATTCAGTTCACAACTCAAATTAGCAGAAAAGAATGAAAATAATGTGGCATAGCCAAGGAACCCTATCCAGGCAGAGCAACCAGATACTCAAACAAAGCAGCTGTTCCTATGCTTTGTGCAAAAAAGCTTTCCCGCTATGATGACTGTGCTAGTTGCAAGCCATAATTGTGTTATAACCAACAGCAGTATGCAAAATGTATGTCCAAATTAATTAATCTTACACCAATTTATATTAAGAAAATGTATGTTAAAAGAAATCTGTAAATTATTGAGATCTTTTGCTTTCATTTTCACAAGTGAAATTACTTTGTATTTTTATTTTTTCATTAAAAACACCAAAGTTCTCCATGTTCTAAAAAAGTTTAATGAGAGTTATCTGCTCCTTGAAACGTTTAAAGAGCAAATCTCCACACTGTTTGTCCTTGGCACCCACTTTTGGAAGTAATTCTTTAAAAGCTTTCCAATATTTTCTATTGTTATTGATCTAGTTGGGTTTAATGCTGTTTTTTCTACCCAGTTAAGGTGGTTTATAAATGATCTTTTACATCAAAATTTTCAAAGGTATTAGCATACACAGCATTCTTTTGTATTTTTTTTTATCATCTCCGTAACTATGTGGATAAACTTTTTCACCAATAATTTTGTTCATTAATGTTTTCTCTCTCTCTCTCTTTTTTTTTTTTTCCTGATTGAACATGTCAGAGAATTTATCTCTTGGATTTACCATCTTATGATCAGCTCTTTTTTTAGTAGTTTTTGCTTTTATCTTTACTTGTAATTTCTCTTTTGAGATTCATCTATTTAAGGGGGAGGGGCTAAGGGAGAGGGAGAGAGAATCTCAAGCAGACTCCCCACTGAGCAGGAAGCCTGATGCCGGGCTTGATCTCTGGACCCTGAGATAATGGCTTGAGCCAAAATGAAGAGTTGGAAGCTTAACCAACTGAGCCACCCACACATCCCTCTTTATTTTCTTAATGTCTCTTATTAGACTACAATATTTTACTTTTTCTCTTTTCAGTTTTTGAGTTAAATGCTTAGTTCATTTATTTTTATTATTTCCTGTTCTTAATGAAAGTATTTAAAGCTAAGAATTTTCTGAGCACCATTTTAACTATGTCTTACAACTTTTGATAGGTCACTTTCATGTCATTGTTGTTTTGTTTTTAATTGTAGCTTTATTTCCTCTTTGATCCAAGAGCTATTTAGGACAACCAAGTTGTTTGCAGTTAATAGCCTTTGTTTGTTTCGAACAGTTTTAGATTTAGGGAAAAATTGTGCCAACACAACAGAGAGTTTCCGTATTACCACCCTGCCTCGTCTCATCACATAATTTCCCCTATTACTAAAGTTTTACATTAGGATGTACATGTGTATGTGTTACAATTAAGGAACAAGTATTGATATGTTTTTATTAACTCAGTCTATAGTTTATTTAAATTTTCGTATTTCTTTCCCATTTTAAAAAATTGAGGTAAAATTCACATAACATAAAATTAAACATGGTAAATTAAATAATTCGGTAGCATTTATTGCATTCACAGTGTCTTGCAACCAACACCTCTATCCAGTGTCAAAACACTGTTATTACCCCAAAAGGAAACCCTTTATTAGAATTAGTTAAGCAGGTGCTCTGCATTTCTTGTTCCCCTCAATGCCTGGCAACTGCCAATCTGTCCTCTGTCTTTATTGATGTGTCTGTTCTTGGTGTTTCATATAAATGAAATCATATAATATGTGTCTTTTTCTGATTGGCTTCTTTCACTTAACGTAATGTTTTCAAGATTCATCCATGTTGTAGGATATATCCATACTTTATTCCTTTTATGGCCAAGCAATATTCTATTGTATGTATATACCACAATTGTTTATCCATTAATTGATTGTTGGGTAGGATAGTTGGGCTATTTTTACTTTATGGATATTGTAAATAGTTTTGCTATGACCATGTATTTATATGTATTTGTTTGAGTACGTGTTTTCAATTCTTAGGAATATACCAAGTGGTAGAATAGTGGGTTGTTCTGTTTGACTTTTTAAGGAAGAACCAAATAGTTTTCCACAGTTGTCAAGCCATTTTAAAATGCCCACCAGAAATGTATAAGAGCTCTGATTTCTCCACATTCTTGCCAACTCTTATTATTTTCCTTTGTTGTTGTTGTTATTATTATTGCTATCTTAGTGCAGGCAAAGTGGTACCTCATTGTGGTTTTGATTTACATTTCCCTGATGACTAATGATATGGAGAATCTTTCATGTGCCTGCTGGCTATGAGTATAGTCTCCCTGGAGAAATGTCTGTAAGTCCTTTAGCCATTTTTAAGTTGGGTTGTTTGTCATTTTGCTGTTGAGATTTAAGTGTTCCTTATGTGTTCTGGATTCTTAGAGTTTCATCAAATATGTGATTTGTAAATATTCTCTCCCATTCTGTAGATTGTCTTTTAATAACGTCTTTGATAGGGCCTTTCAATGCCCAATTTTTCTATTAATTTTTTATGAAGTCAAATTTATTTTTTCTTTTCTTGTTCATGAGTTTGGTATCATATCTAAGAATCTAGTGCCAACTTCAAGGTCATAATGATTTACCACTATGTTTTTATCTAAAAGTTTTATAGCTTTACCTGTTAAATTTAGATCCATTTTGAGTTAATTTTTGTAAATAGTGTGAGGAAGGGGTCCAACTCATTCTTTTGATTATGACTGTGAGTTGTCCTAACACCATTTGTTAAGGAGCCTACTCTTTCTCCATTGAATAGTCTTGGTGTCCATATCAAATATCAATTCATCAAATATGTATGGGTTTATTCTTCACTCTCATTTATAGTCCATTGATCATATATCTATCCTTATACTGATATGACACTGTTTTAGTTACTGGAGCTTTGTAGTAAGTTTTTAAATTGTAAAGTATGAGTCCTCCAACTTTATTTTTCTTTTTCAGTATTCTCTTGGCTATTCAAGGCCCCTTGTAGTTCCATCTGAATTTAAGGATCAGCTTTTACATTTCTGACACAAAAAAGGCCATTGGAATTTTGATATAGATTACATTAAATCCATAGATCATTTTGAGAAGCACTGTCATCTTAACAATATAACTTCTTTTAATCCATGGGAATGTCATCCCATTTATTTAGATCTTCATTTCTTTCAGTAATGTTTTGTAGTTTTCAATATACAAATGTTTTACTTCTTTGGTTATATTTATTCCTAGATATCTTATTTTGGGGATGCTATTATAAATGGAATTATTTTCTTTAATTTCCTTTTTGGATTGTTCACTGATGATGTATGGAAACAACTGATTTTTGAGCATTGCTCTTGTATCCTGCACTGTTGCTAAACTCATTTACTAGATCTACTAGCTTTCTTGTGGATTCTTTGGGATTTTCTATACATAAGATAATTTCATCAGCAGATAGAAATATTTTTACTTCTGGCATGCCTGGCTGGCTCAGTTGGTGGAGCTTGCGTGCAACTTGGAATTGTGAGTTTGGGACCCATGTTGGGTGTAGCGATGACTTAAAAACAAAATCTTAAAAAAAGAGAGAGAGAGAGAAATGTTTTTTATTTTTATTTTTTCTTTATTCTTCTTCTTTTTTTAAATATTTACTTATTTATTTACTTGAAAGAGAGAGAAAGAGTGAACATAGAGGGAAGAGGCAAAGGGAGAGGGAGAGAGAATTCAAGCAGATTTTGTGCTGAGTGTGGAACCCCATACAGGGCTCCATCTCAGGACACTAAGATCACAACCAGAGCTGAAACCAGAAATCTGATGCACTCAGGCCCCCTTATTTTTACTTCTCTCTAATTTATATGCTTTGTATCTCCTTTTCTTGTTTAATAACTCTGGCTAAAACTTGCAGGACAATGTTCCACAGTAGTGGTGAAAGGATGCATCCTTGTCTGTTCCTGAAATTAGTGGGAAATGTTCCAGTCCTTCACTGTTGAATACAATGTTAACTGGAGGTTTTTCATAAATACTCTTTTTCATGTTGAGGAAGTTCCCTTCTAGTCCAGGTTTCTAAGTCTTTTTTTTTTTTTTTTAATATTCATGAAATGGTGTTGGATTTTGTCAAATACCTTTTCTGCATCAATGGAGATCATCGTGTGGGGTGTTTTTCCTTTATTCCATAATGTGGTGTATTGCACTGAATAATTTTTTTCTTCTTTAACCACCCTTGCAATCCAGGGATAAATCACACTTGGTCATGATGCATAATCTATTTAATATGCTATTGGACTCTGTTTGCTAACATTTTGGGAATTTTAAATTTTTATTCATAAAGAACATCATTAGTTTTTAGTTTTCTTTTTTCTGTTGTTTTTATCTGGCTTTGATATGACAGTAATGTTGGCTTCATAAAATGAGTTAGGAGGTTTTCCCTCCCCCTCTGTTTTTTTGAGTTTGAGAAGGATTGGTGCTAATTCTTTTTTATGTGTTTGTTAGAATTCTCCAGTGAAGCCATCTGGTTATAGACTTTGTTGGGAAGTTTCTGATTATTGATTCAATCTCTTAATTTGTTATAGGTCTGTTCAGATTTTCTGTTTCTTCTGATTTAGTTTTCATTGTGTGTTTCTAGGAATTTCTGTATCCCAACTAGATCATCTTATTTGTTGGTCTGTGATTCATAGCAGTCTCTTTTAATCCATGTTATTTCTATTTGGCTGGTGGCAATGTCCCCACTTGCATTTCTGGTTTTTGTTATTTATTATTCTCTTTCCTTTTTTCTTCTAAGTCTAGAAAAGTTTTGTCAAATTTACACATCTTCTCAAAAAACCAACTTAGACTTCATTGATTCTATTGGGTTGTGTGTTTCTGTTTTTTGGGGATTTTTTGGTCTATTTCATTTATCTCTTCTCTAATCTTTATTATTTCCTTCCTTCTATTAGCTTTGGGTTTAGCTTGCTCTTCTTTTTCTGGTCTTTGAAGTGTAAATTAGGTTATTGATTTCAGAGCTCTCTCCTTTTCTAATGTAGATGTTAACTACTATTAATTTCTTTCTAAGCACTGCTTTCAGTCATCTCATAAGGTTTGGTATGGTACAATTTTGTTTCCATTAATCTCTAAGTAAATCAAATTTCCTTTGTGATTTCCTCTTTTGATCAGTTGTTTAAGAATGTGTTGCTTAATTTGCACATATTTGAATTTTCTAGTTTTCCTTCTGTTATTGCTGTCTAGCTTCATTTCATTTTGGTTGGGAAAGATACTTTGTATGACTTCAGTCTTTTTAAATATATTGAGTCTTTTTTTGTGGCTTACCATTTGTTTATCCCAGAGAAGTTTCCATATCTACTTGAGAAGAATGTATATTCTGCTCTTGTTGGGTAGAATGGTCTATATATGTCTCTAGGATCTTGTTGATTTACAACATCATTCAAGTTCTCTCTCTTTCTTGATTTTCTCTTTTTCTACCCGTTATTAAAAGTGGTGTAGAAAATTCTCCAACTGTTACCATAGTACTATTTCTCCCTTTGATTCTATCAATATTTGTTTCATATATTTGGGTGATCTATTGCTTGATGTGCAATTGTGTATAATTGTTAGATCTTTTTGATTAGTGACCCTTTCATCAATATATAATGTCCTTCTTTGTCTCTTGTAACAGTTTTTGACTTGAAAGGTATTTTGTGTTAATATAACTGCCACATGTTTCTTTTGGTTACTGTCTGCATGGAAAATCTTTTTTCCAGCATTTTACTTTCAACTTAGTTGTGTCTTTGGATCTAAAGTAAAGTATCTTGTAGTAAGCATATAGTTTGATCATGTTACATTATCCATTATCCATTCTGCTAAGTTTTGCCTTTTGATTAGAGAGGTTAATTCATTTATATTTCAAGAAATTACTGATAAGGAAGGACTTACTTCTGCCATTTTGCTATTTGATTTCTGTATGCCTTATACCATTTTTCTGTTCCTCACTTCTCACATTAGTGCCTTCTTCTGTGTTTAATTGATCCTTTGCTTTGTACCATTTTTTCCCTTCTCATTTTATTTTATATATATATGTATACTTTTTTTTAAGATGGTGTCTTAGTTCTCATTCCCTTCTCATCTTATTTATATAAATATAAATATAAATATATGTATATATATATATTTTTTAAGATGATGTCTTAGTGCTTACTGTGGGGATTATAAATAGGAACTTAAATTTATAACTATTCAATTTTAATTAATACCAACATAGCTTCAATAATATACAATAGCTTTACTCCTATACAGCTTAGTTCCTCCCTTATGTTGTTGTAATCACAGACTTTATACATTATGTACCCATTAATATAGATTTATAATTTTTAAAGCATTTGTCTTTTAAATCATAGGAAATAAAAGAGGAGTTACAAACCAAAAATACAATTATTTTTGTTTTCATGTCCATCAATGTAACTGTCAATGTCAAATTTTTTCTTTGTAATGCTTTGAATTATTGTCTAGTAGCCTTTTATCTGAGCCTAAAAGATTCCCTTTATCATTTCTCATAGGGTAAGTAAATCTACTAGCACTGAACTCCCTCAGTTTTTTATTATCTCAGAGCATCTTAATTTTTCCTTCATTTTTGAAGAATAATTTTGCCAGATAGAGAATTCTTGGTTGACATACACTTTTTTTTAGCACTTTAAATTTGTCATCCCACTGCCTCCTAGACTCAATGATTTCAAAGTGAAATTGGATGTTAATCTCACTGAGAATCCCTTGTGCATAATGAGTCACTTTGCTCTCAGTACTTTCAAGATTCTTTCAACTGTGGCTCTCAACAGTTTAATTATAATGTGCTTCAGTATAGGTCTCGCTGAGTTTATCTTATTGGAGTTCATTGAGTATAACATTTAGAAATCGACAGGAGAGAAAATGAGAAGAACCATTAGGAGGCTAGTATGGTACATAAGAATTGATGGTGCCTTGAACAAGGGGTTGGCAATAAGGACAGAGAATGGAAATGAAGACAGCATGTAACAACGAAGACAGAAAGTATACGCATGCAAGAAATGTTGCAGAGGAGAACTCATGTGAGTTATCTTATTGGGTGACTGATTAAATGTCAGAAAGTAAGAGTTTTATATCTTTGTTCTATGAGGCAATTTTTTTTCTTTCTTCCTCTATTAATGTGAAAATAAACATACAGTTTTGAATTCTATGTATAGCTACTTACCTTCATATTAAAAAAAGAACCCTGGGGTGCCTGGGTGGCTCAGTGGGTTAAAGCCTCTGCCTTCGGCTCAGGTCATGATCTCAGGGTCCTGGGATCAAGCCCTGCATCCGGCTCTCTGCTCAGCGGGGAGCCTGCTTCCTCCTCCTCTCTCTGCCTGCCTCTCTGCCTACTTGTGATCTCTGTCTGTCAAATAAATAAATAAATCTTAAAAAAAAACCCTAAAATAATATATGTCCAATTATCATAGAATGACATTCTATCTATCATTTGCTTATTTCTATAAGGAGAAGATAAGAAAAATGGTTAATTAGAACTTTTCACTCCCTGCCACCTCTCTTCCACCCACTTGAGTTTTTGTTGCTATAAACAGGAATTTTAGAAGACATTATTATTAAATTATTTATTTATACTTGTACCCTATATCATCAAAATTACTTTTAATAGCCTCATTATATTTGCTGCAAATTTTCACTTAATCCAGAAGTTATTTCTAATATTTATAAATATTTCTTTTATCTCGAATTTTACCTTTCCCTTTTTAGAAAATGTGATTTCCTTCTTGACTATCTAAAGTGTATCTTCAACTATTTCAGGAAATAGGTAGTATATTTCTGAACCTTGACTTATCAAAGAATATCTTTGTTTTCATTTCCTATGTGAATGATAACTTGGGTGGGTATAGACTTTGTAAGTTAAAACTTTCCCATACAACTTCAGCTTCTGAAGTTTAATATGGAAAATAGTCTATTTTTCTTTCTTTGCAAATAATTTATTCTTTTCTATCTGTATTCTTCTTCTTCTTTTTTTTTTCTGCCTGTATTCTTATTGAATTCTTTCCATACCTTCGATATAGGAAAACTTCCCTTACCCTCTCAAACCTGGACTCCAGTGTGTTTTCAAAGTACCCTATTCTGACCCTTATTATAATACTGTAATAACCATTGTGCAGCAACTGCCTTCTTTTTCTACATATGTTACCCACCACAGACACTAAGTTCTTTTAAAGTAGGACTGTGTTTTGGTCATCTTTGTATCTCTAACTTTTAGCATACAGCAAACACTCACAAAATATTTGCTGAATATATAAATAAATTGATAAATACTTTCATATCAAAATTTTTATCAGGATATGTCAAAGTGTTTTGATTCTTTTCATTAATACATTTCAAAACTTATTGAGTCCTTTGCAACTCCAATTGCTTTGGATATATCTTCTGATATATCTTTGGTTGCTATTTCTATTCTATTTACTCTCTCTCTTCTTCAGGAAGATGTTAGAGCACTTTCTTTCCACTGTCCCATTTCATGGTTTTCGTCTGTTTGTCCTTCCCATTGACATTTGAGAGAGTTTTTCAGGCTTTTACTCTAATCATTGATTTAATATTCTGCAGTATTGATTCCATCCTTGATTATGACCAAATAATATTTTAATTTTGCCATTGTGTGTTTTATGTCCTTACAGTCTTAACTTATCCAACTTTGTTTTTATTTCTCCCTGTCTCTTAACTAGGTCCATCTTTTCCTTAGTGTAATATTTGTCTAATATGACATCTCTTTTTTTTCACAGAAAATGCAAAGCACATTTTTCCCATTTACTTATGCTTCTGGTAAGCCATTTTCCAAAGTGTTCATTTTCTCTGCATTTTGAAAACTCTTTCTTTTTTTCTTCCTTTATGCAGCATAATCTTTTCAAAGGGATGCTTTGTCTTCTATTTTCTCATTCCAATCATTCTGTAGCCCTTACTAACCAGATGTATGGATTTTCCTTGGTTCTTATCTGCCTGCTTTCTCTTAGTTCCTCAGCACAGATATGAAGCTGAGAGACAGGTAGACATGCACAGGTCACAGGGATTTTTTGGCCTGAACCTGACATTTATTAATTTTTCACTATAAGTATTGACCTGAGGTGAGATCCCTTACCATTATTGCCTAGTTATTTTAGTATGAAGAGGAGAATTCTTGGTTAATCAGAAGCAATTGTTGGTCTTTTCCTTGTTAGGAACCCTATATGAAAAATCAAAGTCTCAGGGATAGTCAAACACAGAGCTCTGGGTTTGCTCATCCCTTTCATTATTGGCTTCACATAAAGCATCACATTTATCCACTTCCATTGGGCTTGTGTTAGTATACTCCAAATCACAGCTCCAAAAATGATAATAAAGAGAAGTACTCATGGGCACACTGAGGCAAAGAGGTGTAAAATACTATGTGCGGGTCACACATAGTAGTGGGGTTTCTACCCAATTCACTAGCAGGTGCCTTGAGGCAGATCATTTTACCATTGTTGTTTAGGCCAGCAGATTTCCTCATTCTCAAGCTACAAAGGTTATGTCCATTTCAGCCCCACAGTTCTTGGAAATGAGTGGAAATCCTGCCAAATTTTGTCACTAGGACACCTGTGGGTAGGCTTACAGCTATTCTTTTGATGTTAGTTGGTTTGTTTGTTTGTTCGTTTGTTTTCTTACTCAGAAAAAGGCAGTCCTTTGGGAAAGACTCAAGCCCAAGAGGGCAAAGCTTGGCAAGTGACCAGCCATGTCAGCCAGGTGCTCTGTATATGGCACAGTCTGCTCAGCCATACGTGCTGGATCTGGTCATCAATTCTTTCTTTCAGTGCTATTATGAGTTCTCATATTTTTCTGATTTTTTATTAGGCATTTAATTTAGAGTCTGAGACACAAACAGCTAGTCCAGATGTCATCTTAAATCGGAAGTCAACCAGATTCTATTAATAGTGATACTTCACATCAAAGATTTGACAGAGATCATTGATGCATACCTGACATTCCAAGTTATAGTAAGTGTTTATACTGGCAGCTTTCCTTGTCCCTAGATTTATATTCAGAACACTCAGTAAAATATTAAGCAGTTTTGAAAATAGCACCTAAAATATTTTTAATGAGTCTGCAGTTCTCATTTGTATCCCATTCTACCCCATAGTACTGCTTGGTAGCCTAAGGTATATATAAATACAATATAAGTAGAGGAAAACTGAAGTAAAATTATATCGTTCTTCTAAAGGACTAATCCTCAAATAAATGTCTCCATTTGATTCCTAACCTTATAAAACATACTGTATGTCAGTTCTAAAAAATTCATCATCACTATAGACAAAGGAAAATGTTTGATGTTATCTTAGCCTAAATTTTGTATATTTACCCCAGCATTCATGCATGTTTCACACACTAGAGAAGTATGCAGCCATTTCTGTTTATGACTACAACATCATGGTATTGAAAAGAGAGAAAAATACATATTTAAGGAATGTGTGTGTTTAATTTTTTATTTCTTTTTCAAAGCTCTTAACACCTCCACGTTCAAAATGCTTATCATTTAGTTTTAGATTCTAGATGTATTATTAACATCCTACTATTTCAATTAGAAATTATCAAAGCAGCTCCTTCAATTTGCTCAAAAGTTGGGTGAGATGGACTTCATTAAAATAAAAAAATTTCTGCTCTGCAAAAGACACTGTCAAGAGAATGAAAAGACAAGCCACAGACTGGGAGAAAATATTTGCAAAAGATACATCTGATAATGGACTATAAGCCAAAATACACAAAGAACATTTAAAGTTCAACAACAAGAAATCAAAGAACACAAATTTAAATGGGCCAAAGACCTTAACAAATATCTCACCAGAGAAAATATACAGATAGATGGCAAATAACCATATGAAAAGATGAAAAGATGCTCCACATCATATGTCATCAGGGAATTGAAAATTAAAACAATGAGATATACTACATGCCTGTTAGAATGACCAAGATCTAGAACACTGAGAACACCAAATGCTGGCAGGGATGTGGAGCAACAGGAACTCTCATTCATTGCTAGTGGGCATACAAAATGGTGCAGTCGCTTTGGAAGACAGTTTGACAGCTTCTTTCAAAGCTAAACATACTAAATATATATATGATCCAACAATCCCACTCCTCGGTATTCACCCAAAGGAGTTGGAAACTCATGTCCACACAAAGACCTGCACACTACTGTTATAGCAGCTCTATTTATAATCGCCAAAAATTGGAAGCAACCAAGATGTCTCTCAATAGGTGAATGGATAAATAAACTGTGATACATCCAGACAATGGAATACTATTCAATGCTAAATTCAATACTATTCAGTGCTAAAAGACAAACTATGAAAAGACATAGAGGAAGTTGAAATGTACATTACTAAGTGAAAGAAATCAATCTGAAAAGGTTACATACTTTTTGATACCAATCATATGACATTCTGGAAAAGGCAAAACTATGGAGACCATAAAAAGATGAGTGGTTGACAGGGATTGGGGGTGCGAGGGATGAACAGGTGGAGCTCAGAGGGTTTGTTTTCAGGACAGTGAAACTACCCTAGTATAGTATAATACTAAAATGATGGATACATGTTATTTATATCTGTCCAGGATGAACCTTAAAGGAAACTATGGACTTTGGAAGACAATGTTATGTTTATGTAGATTCATCAGTTGTGACAAACATTCTGCTCTGGTGGGAGGTGTTGATAATGGAGGAGTTTTCTGCATAAGTTGGGATAGAGAGTATATGGGAAATCTCTGTATCTCCCACTCAATTTTGCTATAAAACTAAAACCGCTATAAAAATTATTTTTTAAAAAAGTGCTTGACTGTCATATTTAACTTGATTGCTTATTATAAGAAACTGTTCAACGGATCACAATGTTATATATGAGAAGTTTCTGTTTATTTAAACGTTTTTTACAATACATTTTGGCTTTGACTTTTAAAACTAAGCCCAATATTAAAAAGAGCACTGTAACTTGGTAAGTTTTTAAATCCTTGGATTTACAAGCCTAAGGAAAGAAGTACAAACATCCATGGTTCAGAAGTGTAAGGAGAAAGTGTGGCAATCAGAACCCAAGTCTCCTGCTCTAACAAAAAATACAATCCCAGGAAGAGCAAGATGCTAAGCTCCCTGAGAAGATAGCAGCTTCGAAGTTACGTGGGACTGTATGATCAGAAAAGAGAGAGCTCAAGAATTCCAGACTGGGCTTGAATCTTTCAGGATGAAGAAAGAATCATTGGCTAAAGACTTAATCAAGCATGGGTTGGCCAAGATCTCCAGGACAAGAAAGTTCTCAACTTCAGAAATTTTGTCAAGTCTATGGATGTAAAGCTATGTTCTACAGTATGCTGTGCCTGATAACAACATATAGTATTCATGGTCATTTTAATCCAAGCTATCAAACTACTTCAATGTCCTGAGGATGCTTGTGCTTGGTGATGAGGTCTTTTTCAAACTCTCTCAACCCATGTCAGATATGTGCAAAAGTGGTGAGATTTTTTAAAAATATGTTCAAGTTAAATAAATAACGTAGGTCATTACTATGGAAGCTTCAGAGAGTGCTACATGCATTCAGCCAGGTGCAATCAAGCTCCCGTCAACGTGGAAAGTGCTAGACTTCAGGGCTCTCAGGAGGCTTCCACAAGTGCTGTGGATCTGAATGTTCTGTTTTAATGCAAGGAATATGAGGGAAAACCTTTTTGGTGGCAAGGATCCAGCCTGATATGAGTGACTCTGGACAATACCTTTCATTTGAAGAACATTCTAAAATTTACCATGTACTTTTGCTCACGTTATTGGATTGACCCTCACAACCACCCATTCAGTGAAGTAGGTTATCACTGTCTCTATTTGTCCAATAAAATATTAAGATTCATTAGGTTAAGCAACTTGCCTGAGCCTGGAGTTATCAGAGCTAAAACTGAGAGTTCACACACTTCTAGAGGTATCTGTCTAAAATTTCTATCTTGGAGAGTGTTCTAGTCGAGCTAGGAAATGGAATAATGGAGAAGTCTTAACTCATGAGAATTTTCTGTAAAGGTCTACTTGTATCTGGCAATCAATTCAACTGTATAGCAAGCACATTTAGTGAAAGGTATTACAACTGGGGAAAAACCAAATGGGTGTGCGTGTGCATGTGCATGTGTGTCGTGTTTCTCAGTGTGGACTTTAATCACCTTAATCACATTCACATGAGAATCCTATAAAAATGCAGTTTCCAGGCTTCACCCCAGTTGCCCTAACTCTACGATGTCTAGGGGTGAACTAGTAAATCTACATCTTTAACAAGCGTCTCAGACGATTCTTGTGTATGCTAACCCACATACAGTGTGATATTAGACCTGGCTATTTTCTGTTTAGGAAAAAAGTCTCCCTTAGTCCCTCAGGTGGCCTTTAACCTTGACATTGTTGACTTTCCGCTGCTGTACTTCAGCGAGGCGAGGCCAGGCAGGGTGAGGCGGGGTGAGGCGGGGCGGGGCGGGGTGGGGCGGGACCGTGCTTGGGTGGGCGGGGCGAGGGTGGGTGGGACTGGAGGGGTCCGGCCTGGCCTGGCGGGGTGGAGGGTGAAGGGTTAAAAGCTCCGCGCGCAGGCGCTGCCCTCTGAACTGGAACGGAAAACAACTTCCGGCCGACTCCTTCGGCCGGGCGCCGCCGCTCCGGGGTGTGAGAGACAGACGCGGAAACCCTGAACTGTGAGTAAGAAACTTCGCGAACGAGTTGGTTTGTCGGAACCCGTCGAGCACAGCGGCGGGGAAGTTGTGTGTGTGAGCGAGGGCGGTACGCTGGCAGTACGGGTGCCGCAGGGAAAGAAGCCGACGAGCCGCGGAGACGACCTGTTCTCAGAGTGGAGAGGAACGTTGAGCCAGAAAAACCACCCGGGTGTGCGTCCCGGAGCGGACCCGGGAGGGGCTTTCCGAGCCCGCGACGTCAGCGCAGCAGCGTTCTCCCCGCCGCGACGCTCTCTGGGGAGGGATCCAGCCCAACTCCGCGTCCACGGCTCGCGGTGACTTGACTTCCACGCCGGGGAAGAGGGGAGGCAGGGCTTGCGATGTCAGGGTGAGCAGTGGGCCCCGTCACGAGTGTCCCAGACTCCCTTCGGCGCAAGGGTTGTCTTCCGGAAGCTAGTACTATCGTGGTTATTCTTTCGAAAACTTTTAAGTTGGTCTTTCTGTTCTTCCCAAGGTGGTTGCTCAATTCCGCTCTCTGCTTCCCTGTGGGGTGTCATCATAGCCGTGTCAATGAGAAGTGGGGTAACTTCCCCGAGGGTCACGGAAAGAATGGGTGGGCGAGTGGAAAAAGCAAAAGCAAACCCTACCCCCAGTGGGAACCCAGGCGTCAGATAGGGTCTCAACTCGGATGTAAACTGAGTAGCAACGAGTTAAGGTGTAAAAATCTCTGCCTGTCAAGAAGTGAGAGTAAGGGGAAGATACTCAAGCCAAAGACAAAGAGTAGGTGTGTCTCCCTTGTTATACTATAACAAGCAAAAATTGAACAGCCTTGCTATGACAAGGGTCCTTATCTCTCTGATGCTTTTGACAAGTTGTCCAAACTGAGAAATGGTAGTAATGGAAGTCAGGTGACATGAAAATGAGGGAAAATGAAATGATCTGCGTCCTTAACGTGGTGGAATACGCATTTCAGACGAGGGGTAGCCGAGAAGCAAGCACGGTAGTCCATTGAAAAATTACTTTTGCATCATTGGGAGGAGAGGGAAATCCTAAAATGATACGACCATGTATGAAGCCAGCAATTTATAGAGAAAATGAAACTTTTTTTCTCAGCTCTTTCCCCAGTCGTAGTACTTGATGTACTTCCACGTCACTCTTATATGTGCATAAATATGTTATTTCATTTTCTTGTGAAAGTGAGAGTATATATGCATACTATTCTGTTATCTGCATTTGCAGACAAAAAAATATATAAGGTGAAAGTTTTCCCATACAAAGCTCTGCTTTATCTTAACGTCGGCGTGGTAGTCTTTGTCAGGATGTACCATAATGTAGTTAACTATCTCTTGACATGACCTCTCAATATATTTTGCCCATTGTGCTTCAGAATCATTTATCTGTATTTTATTAGGGTCCAGGTATAGTAATCCTTTGTGAAATATATGGCAGATATTTTCAAGAACTGTCAGTCTTTTGGTTTAAAATGCCCAGATTTTTTATCGCTTAAGAAGACAGTTCCCACTCAAAAATGATTAAACTGTTTTTCCTATATTGTCTGTTAATTCTTTTATAGTTTTTTATGCTTTACTCATTAAAATATCTGAAAGTTATTTTTGTACATTATATAAGGTAGGGGTTTAGCCGTTTTTCCTGAAATCATTTGTTAGAATTATTTCTTCCTGACTAGAGTACTACCTCAGTATAATAAACTTCGTGTATACATGAGTCTTTTGTTATTATTATTATTATTATGTTGCTTTTTTCTATTTGTCTCTTCCTATACAAATACCAATCTCCTCAGGGCGCCTGGGTGGCTCAGTGGGTTAAAGCCCCTGCCTTCGGCTCAGGTCATGATCCTAGGGTCCTGGGATCGAGCCCCACATTGGGCTCTCTGCTCAACAGGGAGCCTTCTTCCTTCTCTCTCTGCCTGCTTCTCTGTGATCTCCGTCTGTCAAATAAATAAATAAAATCTTTAAAAAAAAAATACCAATCTCCTGATTGTACCATTTTTTAGTAATTCATAAAGCAAGTCCTTCATTTGTCTTTTTTGAAATTTTCTTGAATATTATTGCATTCTTTTTGGGGTAAAATTTAAAGTATAAACTGTTCATGTTTCATTAAAATAATCCTTTTGGAGGTTTTAGCTGTTATATTAACTAATATTTTGTGGCTGGTTGGTAGATAAGTGATTCGACATCTCGCCAACTTTCTGAACTTACTAGTTTTAATCAATTGTTTACCTTGAATTTTCTAGGAAAAGTCATCTTAATATAATCTTATCTTTATACTTCTTCTCTATCTTTGATTTAGTGAATTGCTAGCTTCTCCAGCACGGTGATATGTAATAATAGTGATTCTGGTCATCCATATATTATTTCTTAGTTTGTGGCTGTTATTACTATGTTATCATTAAATAAGGGGTTTAATATTAACTTACAATAAATTTTGTTTATCAAGGAAGTGTCTTTAATATTTCTAGTTTACTAGGATTTTTGAAGGTTGAATTTTATTTTATTTTAGAGAGAGAGCAAGAGGGGAGGGGGTAGAGGAGGGAGAGAGAGAAAGGATCTTAAGCAGGCTTCATGCTCAGCTCAGAGCCTGATGCAGTGCTCAGTCTCAGAACTCTGAGATCATGACCTGAGCAGAGATGAAGACTCAAATGCTTAACTACTGAGCCACCCACGCACCCCACAGAGAATGGATTTTAGACTAGGGTTGTGTGTTTGTGTGTGTTTACATTGGCACATTGAAAGCAATTTTGAATAATAGATGTTGAGTGTTTATTTGGTCTATATATTTCTGGTTGTTAAGATGATGTCTTTTCATTACAACTTAACTATTTTTATCAAGAGTGGAAGTTGAATTTTGTCGTATGGCTTTTGGCATCTCTCATGACCTATTGTGTGCTTTTTTTTTTTTTTTAACCTATTAGGGTGATGGGTTATTCTAGTTGAATTACAGTTTGTGAAACAACCTTAGGCTTGGTCATGGCGTAATATTTAAAAATACAGGTTTCTTTTTGGTAACATTTTTACTTAAAATCAGTAATTTGGTATCTTCTGCAGCCATCATTTTCTGTGTTATCTTTCCCACAGTTTGATAGCAGGGTTATTTATAATGGTTTCCTAAAAACAACTGAGAAGAATTCCTGCTTTCTCTGCACTCACTGAAGTTAGTTTAAACAGTGTAAGAGCTTTCTATTCTTAGAAGGTTTGAAAGAATTCACTCATGAAACTATGTTGGCCTGAAAGTACATTGTTCTAAAAATAGCAATAATATTCAGCAGAAAGCCTCAGAACCTTAAAAAAGCAAACAAACAAAAACTCCTCAGTAAATCCAAATAAATGGAAGAGTCTAAAATACCAGTATATTGAAAACAAAGAACTTCTGTGTTGATCCTCCTCATTTCTCTCCCCTCCTCTACCTCTTTTTTTTCATGGTCAGAGAAGATGCTATAGGTAGGTTGAGGCTAATGATAAAATGTATTGCTGTTCCTTCTTTACTCTGCTCCAGTTATACTATAAAGTAAATGGTGTTGCTGCGTCTACATTGGCAAGTTCTTCTCTGCCCTGAAGGAGACCAGCAATGACACTTAAGTGGGAAAGCATCAGTTTCACTTTGTTGTCATTAGCTTCCCAATTTTGTTGGGAAATTTATTTCTTTAGAGGTACTAACCACGCTAACATTCTACTGTAGCCAAATTCCATAGGAGAGTTTCAGAATGAGTAGGTGAAAAAAAAAAAATACACAAGCTCAGCATGCCTGTACTTAGTCAATATGAAGTGAAAATTTTTAGCATGGTCCAGATATGCATGTGACATACGTATTGTGTACTCTTTGGTTGAGTTGTTACCTCTTATAGGTGATTATTTCAGGCATTTTTGATCACTCAAGAATATGACCTTAAGCAGGTAATGTAATTTAGCAGTATACATCTGTGAACTGTGGAGGGCTTCAAGACACTCCTAAGTGTTATGTACAGAGGGATGCAGGCATTATGTGAATGCTTGCATATTTGAGTATTTTAATTGATCATGTATCAATCTAAATAAAGTAATTATTGACATGATTTAGGAGTGTGCCTTATAAAAACGAAAGACTTTGCATGTTTTTTTTAAAGCCCTACTCATTATCCAAAAGGAAATGGTAAATAAAAGTAAGTAGCCTGTGATGTAAAACTTCACTATTCTAACTATTCTGATATGATGGATTAACTGATGAGCTGTTAGTATTTTGTTTGTTTTCTGACCGCTTATAAGCATGTATATTACTGTTTAATTTCACGTAGTTTGCATTTCATTATGTCAGGCCAAATTTTGGGTTCTAGTTCCTCTAGGATTTATGTTGTGGCTGCCATTCATTCCCCTTCCTCCCATCTCGTTGCTACTGTGGTTCTCAGTCATGGGTAGAGGGAAAGAGGAGGCTGTTATCTAGAATAGGTAACAAAAATCTCTTTATAGTCTGGGACCAAGATGCCAAGTCATCTTCAAAAAAGAAGAGCAGAGACTATTAAATGAACTGCCTTGTGGATAGATAGCTAATTAGTGTACAAAGTCTTTTGAACTATACACAATATTTGACACTCTTCAGAAAAGTTGAGGAGGACCAGAACAGTCAGGGGTACCAGGTTGTTTGCAACTGAAAACAAGCCTTTGGGACCTATGTAATACGTATGTCATAGTTTTTCAATTCCTAGTCTATAAAAACTTTTTGAAATTATGGGGAAATACATAAAATGTGAAATTTATCATAGTAACCATTTTTAAGTGTACAGTTTTGTAATGTTGAGTGTATTTATATTGTTGTGAAACAAAGAAAAACATTTCTTAAGGGACTTTTTTTTTTATTAAAGAATAAGAGTGGGAAGTAAATAATATTTATCTCACAGGGAAAATGTCCTATATAGTAATCTGAGTTTTCTTCCTTCTATCCAGAGATACACTTTCTGTGATAGTAATTATCAATATTAAATTATGAGAGTAAACTGAGCACTGATGATGTGCATTAGCTTTCACTTATTACCAATAATTTTGCTTTAAAAAAAAGTGTCTCTTACAAACAGGTTGTGAAAACAAGGTCTGTCTTTCAAGTCATTTCAGTAAGGAATTACTGGGAATTGATAGATGAAGAAAAATAACATGAGTTCCATTTTGATGGTAACTAAGAAGTTGAAGTTTTAAGAATCTTTGAAATAGTCGCATGGAGTGAAGTATAGAGAATTGTTCTCGGGAGCAGCAGAACAAACACAGCCAGGTAATTTTGCTAGGGAGATGCTAGGGAGGACAGAAATCAGGGACTTTTCTAGAAAATATATGATCTCAAATCATTTGAATAAAATCACCTGCTCTTATGGGATATTTAAATGCTTGTATTATTCATAGCCACTTGTTATGTGGTGTTTCCTATAATATAATTTCATATATTTGCTATCTCTAAACTAGAAATGCCTTTCCTTTGATAATGATGTTTCTTCGCTTTTTAAAAAATCCTTATCACTTTTCTCATAAACATAAAATCTCACACATCCATGGAGATTTAATATTTGCTTCTCCTTCCCACACAGTCTTCTCTTACACTTCCACATACTGAATATAACTTGGTCTTATAGTTCCCCCATCCAAGAATATTCTATAGAGCACTACTTTATATGATTTATGAAAACAGATTTTTAATATTAAATAGCCATTTTAAACTGCATAAACCCCGTTCTACCCCCCATCTCTAGATTTTAACATGACCTTTACTCAAGAGAGGATACCCCTTAGGAAGCTGAGCAAGCTAACTGAGCAGTGCCATGTTTCTGTTTACGTTGGGGTAGAACATCACGTGCCATGCCCAGTTTCTCTTTTTGGTGTTATAGCCCAGTTTCTCTTTTTGGTGTTACACGGTTTGGTTGTGTGCTTCAACTCCTAGAATTTGATAAACAGTCTGAGAGAAAGAAGTACTACTGGACTAAAAAAGGGAAGTAAGGCAAAGCTGAGACACATGGGTGTGGTCTTTGGCTGTGAAATCTTTTAACTCTTGGAAGATAACACAGAAAGTTTCTCCAAGTTTGAACATCCAGCAAAATGGAGAACCTGATCTGGGGAGCTTTTGGGTTGATCACTGGGGAGTTGCCTCACCTTGTTTATCCTGATATATTTAGCCTACTACCAACTTACAGAAAAAATACAAAATCTAAATTCTGACACTGCTGCATCAATGGTATTTAAGTTTCTATTATTTCAGCTGCCTGACTGCAGCACAGTCACAGTTGTAGTGCAGCATGCTATGGGTATATCGGAAAGTGAGACTAGAAATACAAACTGTCATTTTGGGGAATTGGCTGCTTATGTTAGGGAACTCTCTTAAAAGTGGGAAATGATTATAACTAAGTGTTAGGAGTGACAGTTCTTTTCCATTTCCTTTCTTTAAGTGGGGAAAACACACATACTATTGGTGTCGTTAAAATTTTACTGTAACTGAGACAGAGGATGTCCTTTTATTTAAGTATTTACTGTGTTATTGACTTTTGCTTTTTGCTTCTGATGTTTTCCGTGGGTGAAAAGGTGAACAAAGAGCTAAAATACAAAAAAGGAAGGTTGTGTCTTCCATTAACTTATTTACCTCTTCTTTTGCTAAGGTGGCAGCTTTGCTGAAATAGAATGTGAATGCTTGTTATTATTCATAGCCCAGGGGGTTGGGAAAAGCAGGTGACTTTTCTAGGATGGAGTGATTTCCTCCCCCCATCCTGAAACTGCTTTAGATTTAAAGTGGCCTCTCACCACAAGTGTGAACCTGGCAGAACACTTACCCAGACACAGAATAGTCTCAGCAGTGGGGGAAACCCAGCAGAGGGGCCTTTCCCACCTCCCAAATCACCAGTACTTATTTCTACCACCCCACAAAAAATAGGCCTTACTAAAGCATTATAAATCATTCTGGGTGGAGGTGGTGGGGGTCTGATACTTTTAAGCCTGTGATTCTTTTCAAACTAGAAATCCCAAAATATATATCTAATCGAAGCTGAGTTGTTCTGGTTGAGCTGGGCAATTGGTGAAACATTGTTTTGGTTCACACACACCCCCAGCCTCAGTAGAGCTCTGGAAGCACCACTACTTGCTTTGATTATTATGTTATTTATTCAGGATTGGTTAACTATCGCTTGACAGAATAATACTGGTTACCAAAGACAGCAGGCTTAAGATATTTTATATATGAAATAAGAAAAATAAGTTCATTCAAGAGGAAGGAGGCTGGGAGGAATTAGAGTATCCCTTCAGAAGATTCAGCATCCAGGTAGAGGGATCGCACGAAGGAATACAGAAGAAATGAAATTGCCCCCCAAAATAATTGAGGAACATTTCCTAGAAGTGAAGGATGAACTTCCAGGTGAGTTAAGTACAAGATCAGAAATCAAAATGGCTCTGGGCTTCCACAAAAACAAATGGAAGCTAGAAGACAGTATAGCAAAGCTATGAGCTGAATCCTTACTTTGTATCGTGGAAAGACAAGTAAAACTGAAAAATCAGTAATGGCAGTATTAGCATGTTATTTAGAGATACCAAGATTAATACCAGAAAGAACCAAAAGAACTAAGAATTATTGCCAAGGTAAAGTGGGAAAATGAGGAGGGGAAGGAAGAGAGCAAGGGATTGATAGTTTCTCTTAAGCCTTGTGAAACTCCTTAACTCCTTAAAATATAGATAAGTATAGCTTTGTTTAAAAATAAAATAAAAACTAAATTAGAGTGAAAAGAGCTAGAGATTGGAATTTCATATCACAGACCTGGATTTTTCCGCATCTTTTATTGTCTAATTCTTTGACTTTAGTCAGTTTATATAACCTTTTGAAGCTCATTTTCTTTATGTGGAAAGGGAAGATAATCTATGCTCCTGCAGAAGAAAAATCAAAATAAGGTACTTTATATAAAGCACCTGGCAAGTAATATTAACTCAGTAGGCATCAATCCCTCTTCCATCCCTAATGTTTCCCATAAGGAAATAGGGAAATGCCTCTTTTTCATTGTTGGAATGCTTGTCATTCAGACACAAAACTGAAATTGTCCCTAAGGTCTGGGGTTGTGTGCCTTTTTGAATTGAAGGCATGTCATTGAGTTTTATGCCCTTTCTCAACTATCTATACATAGTTTGAGAATTTAGATAGAACTGAGATGATTAGAGTATTGGTGGGGGGAGCAGCAAGTGAAAAGGGCCATTGCTGCTTGGTAGGAGAAGAGCTGTGGTCACACTTAAATCTTTCTCAAAATGAACTTCAGTGCAAATGCCATTAATGGAATCTCTTCCATTGATAGAGGAAACACTCGTATAGACTTATGAGTTGTGGAAATTTCAGGAAACCAAGACCATTAGAGTGCTATTGCTCTGGGCCATCTTCCAAAGTATCAAAATACCTCCTTTTTTCTTTTATTTAAGAAAATCTACCTTAGCAACTGCTGTTTCTGTTTCCAAATTCTATATACTTCTTCTGGGACGATTCAAAAAGCAAATCACTGTGGAACAAAAAAGACACGATAAAAAGTCTGTTTCCCTGCCTTGGTGCATATTTCTATAGTGTTATACAGAGTACAGTGCTTTTCCAGTTATGAATTGACACTCTATGGCAGTGATTTTAAATTTGTCTCACATCTGCTCTTCCCTCTTTTCCCCTTAACCGTCTGCCCTCCCAAATTAACCGAGAAGTCTTACACAGGGTTTGCTGATCTGTTTTTTTAAACCACCCTGGATGATTCTGTTGACCCGTGTAGGACAGTATGTTCTAACCCAAACATCCTAAACTGGGGCAGATGAGGGAACTTAGGTCTACAGAAAGGTTAAATGACTTCGCTTTCACCTGTCAACAAGCATGTATTCTATACTCCCGTTTATCTTCAGTTGACTAGGCTTTTTAATTTGATTTCTAATGTTCAAGTTGTCTTAATAAAGAAGAAATTAATATATTTTATACAGGATGTGGTCTCAGTTAAAATTTAAGTTTGGGGTCTTTATTTTATAGCATCTTCTTATTTTTTCCAGATACAAAAAGAAGTGAAGAGCGGGAAAAAAAGTGAAAATTTTTAATAAACTCTTGGTTCCCCACAGTAGGATAGCACAGCAGGTGTTAAAAGATTTACTAGATCTGCATATTCACATTTAAGAAAAACTGACTTTGAAAAGAGTGGAAATTCAGTCAATTTGGGCACAGATATAGGTTTGAGAGGTTGGTTTGTCAGGGTACCCAGGGATTTGGGAGTCCTGTCTTTAGGGGTATTCAACAACTGGAGTAAGATTGTGTTTAATGGAATTATATCTGGTTTTAAACTTTTATCATACTAAACATTTAAAATCACACCCTAAACATCTTGGGAATGACTGGAAATAGAGATTTGGAAATCTCTGAAACCTTATTTATTTTCTCATTGGAGTTCTCACAATTACTTCTAATAAAGCAAGTTGTGACTTGCAAACATTTGCCCAACAGCCTCGAGGTGTCCTCAGGGAAATTAAAAGCAGGGTATGAAGAGCCGGGGAGTCCCGTGCCAATGGTTAAGAGCACAGAGTACAGCTTTATAATTATGTAAGCTTTTGCCTATTCCCATTTATCATTGGTAATATTCTCAAAACTAAATGACCGCTCAGCAATTTAAATGGTGATTTAAGAGAAAATAGGCCTTATTGTGAAAAGGTTCCCTGTCTCCTAAAGTTTTATATCTTCATAGAAGAGCTCTTTCCTTTTATGGTGGTTTGGTTTTGTTCTGAGAAAGTAAATGACTCAGAGATGCTGGAGGGGTCCCTAATTTGTTAACTCGTGATATTTTATTTTTTTTATTTTTTAAGATTCTGTTTTTTATTTGAGAGAGAGAACACGAGAGACAGCGCAGAAGCAGAGAGTGTATAAGCAGGATGGAGTGGCAGAGGGAGAGGAAGAAGCAGGCTCGCTGCTCAGTGGGAAGCCTGACTTGGGCCTCAGTCCTCGGACCCTGGGATCATGATCTGAACTGAAGGCAGGTGCTTAACCAACTGAGCCACCCAGGTGCCCTAACTCATGAGATTTTAACTACTTCATCAAAAGCAACTTTTCCTTTTATGAATCTTGCACAGCCCGTGACATCTCATACATTATTGTATTCTGTTTAGGGGGACTTTTTTAAGATTACTGAAAAAATTTTTTTTTCAGACTCTTTTGGTTAAGACCAAAAGATAGGTACAAACTATCTTACTCCTGTGAAAGATCATTAGTAATGCTACTTGTCATAAATTTGGCAGAGTAGAAGGGAGGAGATTTCAAAAAGATCACGCATTCACTTTACCAGGAGTTATTTTTCCTGTTATTTAGCAGCATGTAAGCATTTGCAGACCAGAGCATTAGATAACGTTCCTAGTTTTTTGCCTAACAGTGTCTTTCCATAAGATAACAGACTTCTGCTGAAAGGCCCATTTTATGCATTCCCTAGTTTATTATTTACCTTCAGACATTGTCCAGATAAGTGGCCCTCTCCTCTCTTGCTTACTATTTGAAAGGAAAAAAGTGTATATCTTGTGACATGAAGTAATGCAATAATGAGCATTGCTTCTTTCTCCACTATTTTCTTTTCAAAAATGTTTTTTTGTAAAAAGATTTGGGCTTGGTTGCCTGTCCAAGGAATTACCAGCATCAGAGGACATTCAAAACAGGTTTTTGGGAATAGGAATATGAACAGGAGGGAAGCCATGCTTAATATTTATTTGTTCCTCTAGATTTGGTTATTACTCAGTTGGTACATTTTTCCTGCCTACTATTAATTACATGTCTGTTTTAGCACTTCTATCCAAAATTGTATTCTATATCTTTTTTTCCCAGAACATTTTTCTTCCTGTTTTTCTACCTGGCTATCATCGCTGTCTGCCTGGTATTCTGAAAAATATGGCTGGTGAACCATCTTCAACAAAGTCACCTGGGTTATTTATTAAAAGGAAGATTCCAGGACCCCATTCCAGGCCAGCTGATTCAGAATTGCAGGGACCTGAATGCTGCCTTCCTGTCTAGATCCACTTGGCCAACAAATCCTGTTGGTTCTGACTTAAAAATGTCTCTTGAATGTATTCATCTTTCATTTCCCCTGTTCTTGTTCAAGCCATCTTTGACCCAGACTACAGCAGCAGTTTCCTATGGATATCCTTACTTTGTCTCCCTCATTAGTTTCTGTTCTGCAGTGGGTATCCAGTTTACCTTTCTGAAACATGTTTATCTCCTGCTTTAAAATCTCCCATCCCCCCCCCTTTTTTTTTAAGATTCATTTATTTACTTTAGAGAGAAAGAGTGTGCTTTCACATAAGCGGAGGGAGGGGCAGACAGAGAGGGAGAATCCTGAAGCAGACTCCTCACTGAGTGCAAGCCCAGTAGGGAGCTCAGTCCCTGGACCCTGAGATCATGACCTGAGTCAAAGTCAGAGTGAGATGCTTAACTGGGAGCCAGCCAGGCACCCTGAAAATCCTGCATTACTTCTTAGTGACAGGTTAAATTCTATAAATTTAATAGAGTAACAGTCAGGTTCCACTACAATCTGGCCAAACTGAGTCTGCTCCATATAGTTTATGCACTTAGTATACTCTGTAACTCTAGGGGGTTCCATTCCAATTATGGTCTGCCTGAATGATGCCACTAGGGCTTTTGTAGTTCAGCTCAAGCGCACATGGAGGCCCTGACCATTCTGTCTTAACACCCTCACTCTCCATTTTATATTCACATCTTAGACTTCCATAAATAGAATACCTCCAGTCCCTAAATGCGCTATACTAGTGACTTCTCAATTCCTTTGCTCTTTCAGGGTGAATATTCTTTCCTCCCTCTCATTCTCTGCTTCTTGAAATCCTGATGTTGGGTGCCTGGGTGGCTCAGTTGGTTAAGCGACTGCCTTTGGCTCAGGTCATGGTCCTGGAGTCCGGGGATCGAGTCCCAAATCGGGCTCCCTGCTTAGCAGGGAGTCTGCTTCTCCCTCTGACCTCTTCCCTCTCATGCTCTCTCTCTCTCTCTCTCTCTTTCTCTCTCTCTCTCAAATAAATAAATCAATAAATCCTTTAAAAAAAAAAAAAAAGAAATCCTCATGTTTCAGGGCCTAGTTTAAGTGTCAGATCTTCTGTGAAAGCCTTCCACAATCCCTCATTTTAATTGTTCTTCCTGTTGAGCTGTTATCCTGCTTATACCTTTTATTTAACAGGTTTTTTTTTTCTTTTTTCTTTTGTGATAAAACTTATATGCAGTAAATCTTCAGTGAACCATTGGACAAATTCCTGCAAATGCTTCCACCTGCGCTTCCCAGATCCCTATTAAGATATGATCATACCTTTTTACACATTTATAATTGGCCTGCTATTATGGTTAATCATTTTCTCGTTTGTCTGCCTTACTAAATTATAAGTTCTAATTAGAGAAAAAGGCAAAGAGTATGACTTTCTCTTTCCCATCAAAAAAAAGGGCACGTACAATGCATTCAGAACTGAACCAGTGTTGACTGGTGTACTGATTAGTAAACAACTCAGCTCCTCTCTTAAGAGATTCTCAAAGACAGTGGCTTAAGTTAGACAAATTTTATTTCTTTCACATACTATAAAGTGTAAGATGTCTAAATCTGATCTGGCAGCTCCATCATGTCAAGGACCCAGACATCATTCTTGTTCCCTCATCCCCTTGTCCTTCTACCATCCCTGAAGTGTTGTCCTCACTATGGTGTTCTAGCTGACTCACCATAGCATCCCATCCAGTTGGGGAAGGGAAAAAAGTGATGAGCTCCTCTTGGAAGTTGAAGTTACTTGCCAATGACCAGAACATAGTCATCTGACGATACCAGTTAAAAGTTAGAAATAATAGAAGAGAAGAGAATAAATATTGAGGAACAGATAACATATATACTTCATAAATGGTTTCATTTAATCTTCATAATAACACTGCAAACTATGTATCAAAAGAAAACTAATACTCAGAGAAGCCAAGTAAATGGCTAGAAAATTGCAGATATGGGATCTGAATCCAAAGCCCTTACTTTGTTCATTCTGTGTAGTTGTGTTAGGAAGACATACATAAATGTTATTAAATAAATAAAGTCATCTTCACAGTGTTATTGCACATATTTTTATATCACACATTTTCACAGTGTCCTATCATCTCTTTAATTCCAGGACACCCTATATAACTTTTACTCCATGCTTCTCACCATCTTGAAATTAAATGCCATATCAGCTGGTTTGTAACGAAGGCCTAGTTTATAGTACAGTTTAACAAAATGACTACTACTTTTAAAGCTGGTATCATATGAGGAAAAGTATATTGCTGTATTTCCCAAGCAGTAGCTTCAGTCCTCTATATTTGTTTGGAAATGCTATATAATCATAAAGTTAAGGGAGATTATATCATTTAGCCCCTTCATTTTAAAAGAAAGGAAAATTGAGGTCTATCGAAGATACAAGATTTATCCTTTATTTCATTCTCACTGCTGCTGCTTTTCAAGTATCACGGGAGGAGCACTAGCATAATCAGTCATTTCTGTAAGTAACCATCATTGTTATGCTGAAGAATTGTCTTAGGTTAAAGAGTAGCATAATCAGAAAAATAAAGGGGCGCCTGAGTGGCTCAGTTGGTGAAGTGCCTGACTCTTGATTTCTGCTCAGGTTGGCTTAGGTCATGATCTTGGGATCCTGAGGTCAAGCCCCATGTGGGGGCTTCTCACTAAGGCACAGAGTCTGCTTGAGATTCTCATTCTCTCTCTCTCTCTCTCTCTGCCCCCCCCCCCGCCATCCATGTGCATGCTCTCCATCTCTCTCAAGTAAATATTTAAAAAAAGAAAGAAGAAAAATCAAGCTGAACAATGCATAAAGAAATGCTTATTATCCTAGCCTTTTTTAGTGAAGAGTGGATATTATCTAACACTAAAAACATCTTTGTAGCCCTTGGGAACCTGCTGTAGAAAGGATGACTGCTATTTCATAAATAAAAGGAATGGGTGAGATCATTCCTATCCATAATTCAAAACCTAGTGCAAATGTTACCTACTTCTCAAAGCCTTTCCTAAACCTCAAAAATAGATGTGACCACTTTAATTTCCCAATTCTGTAGCCTTTGGATACCTCAGAGTGTGTGTGTGTGTGTGTGTGTGTATTTTAAATTATAGCTAATGGTGCTTTTGTGAGGATAGGTTTCGTATTTGTTTTGTTCTCATTGTCAGTGGTGCCCAGTACAGGCTTTGTTTGTACTTGGCAGTGTTTTATCAAATGAACATATCCACCATGGCATCCTAGGAGAATACTTTGCAGTTGCCTTTATTTTATTTTATTTCAAGATTTATTTATTTGACATACAGCAAGAGAGAGAACACAGCGGGGGAGGGGGAGGCAATGGGAGAGGGAGAAGCAGGCTCAATCCCAGGATTCTGTGATCCTGACCAGAGCCAAAGGCAAACACTTAACAACTGAGCCACTCAGCCGTCCCTGCAGTTGTCTTTAATTGTTTTTGAATGAAGAATTTCAAAGCTATAGTCCCAGTTCCCTTGCTTATTGCTTTGTAGCTCTAGGCAAGTCATTTAATGCCCCTGAGCCCTTATCACTCAAATGGGATGTGACTAAAAAGAAACAAAGAATTGGTGAAAGAACTCTGAGGTGCTGATGAAGTTCTTGAACCTAGGTGAGGTTAGGTGGGGTGAGGTTCGGAGCTGACGGCTAAGAAGGAATTCTTAAGAAAGAATTCTTAAGACGTCTTTGGTGCAAAAAGGTGGTTTATTAGAGCACAGGGACAGGACCCGTGGGCAGATGGAGATGCTGCCCCGTTATCCTGAGGAGTGGCTGATTATATACACAGGAGTTGGGTAGGTGAGAACAAAGGGGGTGATGTTAGTCTCTAAGGAATTTTGGAAGCGAGGTCTCCAGGACCTTGAGGGGCCAGCTCTTGTCTGGGGAAAAGGTGATTCATTACCAATAATAAAAATCTTCTTGTGAGACCCTTTAGATGTATATCAGTGGGTCATATGCTTCGGAATGATTGCTGACACTATCTTGGAGGTTTAGAGATAAAGTTTCACATTTCTCCTATCAAGTGTCCTTGTTAGTGAGATTTAGGTTTAGAAGAAATTTAACTTTATTTACATTTTCTTCTGCCTCAGCCTCCTTCAGTTTTATGGTGGGGAGGGCGACATTAGGGCTTAAGGAACTGAGTTATTTGTCTCTTGAAATTGGGCTATTGAGAAGATAGCTTCTTTGTTGTAAATCACTAGGACATGTGTAAATCGAGGGAGACTCCTGTCTTGCAGGATTGTGATGTCTGCAAGTTAACTATTTGTTTTTCTTTTAGGGCAGTCAAGGGTGCCTGAGGAATGTCACACATATTACCCAGGGGGAGTGGGTGGAGAGGGGGTGCAAGGTGCCAGCTTTTGCTTTGTCCTCAGCCAGCCTCCTGCTCCCTCATCAGTGGTACTCTCTGAAGCTCCTTGCCATACCCCCACAAAAGTGCCTTACATGTAACAAGTAAACATAAACTTTATTTTTGCTAATTGATTTGAATAGTAATGGGATCCGTTTTATTAACATATAAGTTTGGTCCTAGCAGTTGGGAAACCTTTGTTGGAGCTGGGAAACTTTACAAAGGGAAGATAAAGTTATCTCCCTTGCATAGGCTACCTCTCCTACCCTAGAACGGTTTAATTACTGAACCAAGGAATTAATGAAAGAGGAAGCAGCCTGCTGCCCAGGGATTTTCTTGGTGCTTCCTCCTGGGTTGGGCACACAGTAGACCCTGGGAGGAGGCAGAACAGGAACTTGTCCTTCATTTTCCTTCTCACAGGAAACACACTGGGGTGGGGTGGTGGGGGAGGGACTATCCTGGCTTCAGGGGGATTGCCCTGGGTGGGTGGGGGTGCTTTGCATTCTGCTTGCCCAGATACCTTCTGGGGTATCAGTGACTTAATCTTCTCCTCCTATAGTGGAAGGAAGCCAGCAGATCAGACCGAGAAGATACTACCATGGAAGGCTTTCCTGAAAATGTACTTAGAAGAGTGCTTCCAAGGCAGAGGTTGCCTTAGCTTGGATCTCCTGGGTTTAGGCAGTGAGATTTGGGTTTGAGCATGTTTGCTATAAATAAAACCATTTCCCTGGAGCCTGGCAAGTTTTGCAGCAGGCATACCAAAATGTAATTGAAATGTGACTGCCTCTTAAATTGTGAAATTAATTTTACACTTAACAAATCCTTAAAAAAAAAATAGAGGAACAAGTGGCTTTAAAGTTCAGAGTGTTAATATTTGAAATCTGAATTTAATTAGTTGGGTCCCAGCGACTGTTTCCTTTTTCTCTGGTCAGTGTCACTGATCTAACACCCGATTCTCTTATTGGATGTGAGATAGAAATTAAATGTATCATTTATTTAGTTGTGTTGACCTGAATCATATCTCTCCAGCTTACATGCTTATTTCAGGAAATAGGATGCATCCATGTGGAATTTATTCAGTAACTCTTCTTAGTGACATTTGTGTGATCTAATTCAAGGACCTGAAGTGAAGCATCCGCATGATTTACTTGCATATGATGCAGCTATTTTTAGTACTGCATTTATATTTTTAAAAACAAGAATGCACCTTTTTGATGGAACAGACATGCATTTTTAGACTCACAGACTCAAGAACTGTTGAACAAAGAAGTTTCTTCGAAATCAAGTCCAAACATCTTTTTTGTATTGGAGAGAAAGAAACTTGGGGTCAGAAAGATTTAGTGGCCCTGAATCAAGGTCACAGAGTCATTCAGTGATAGAACAAAATAAGAAGTTAGATGGGTTTCCAACTCAAGGTCTTACTTGTCTCTAATTTTAAAATATAGGTGTGTTTTATGTTGACAGTTGTCATTTTGTGCAGCTTTTTAAGACAGTGATAGGTAACTTAGCCACATAGTTACTTAAACCTCTTATTTCTGCATTAGCATTTTACACTGTATTACTGTCCTGATTGCTGCCTGTCCTTAATTTCTTTGCCTGCTTGTATACCTGTTTTTAATCTTGCTTATATTTTTATAAGCGGCCTTAAATCCTTTGAATGATAGAAAGTTATACTATTTGTGTGCATACACAAGTATGGAATTAGATAATGATGATTGTACAACATAGTGAATATACAAAAAGGCACAGAAATGGACACTTTAATATGGTGAATTTTATGTCACATGAATTGTATTTTAATGTAAAACACTACAATTTTTAAAAAAGCATTGTGTACCCAAAATGAAGGGACGGATGAAAGATTAGAGACTGTGATTATGAAGGATTTCCGATCATAAAGAAGTGAAATAATTTGGTTCCTCCAAACCTCACATGACTGATAGAGAACTTTATCTATTCCGTGGCTTTCGAAAGATTA
The DNA here is from genome assembly GCF_963455335.1 of Martes martes. Lineage (NCBI taxonomy): Eukaryota > Metazoa > Chordata > Mammalia > Carnivora > Mustelidae > Martes > Martes martes. The sequence goes on along the minus strand of NC_137890.1, from coordinate 138,610,454 downwards.
AGAGAAAAGTCCTGTGGTGTGGTTTTTACAGCTGGACAGGAAAAATCAGAATCATTACATGGCCCTCTGCTCAGAGCCAAGGAATGTGTTTAGAAATGTTATGCAAATTGAGATGATAAAATCAAATTACCTCCACTCAGTAAAGCACCTGTAGTTCAGAAACAGCAGGGAGGCTGGAAAACTAATAGGGAGTGTGGGTAGGACTGAAGGGATGTGATTTTTCTTTTTTAATGTACAATCCAACAGCAACTCTCCCTAGATTTTGTGCTAAAATAAGAGCATTTTCACACATTTTAATTGCTCTGCGATAACAACAGTGTGAACTCCATCCACAAACATTTATTATCTATTTAATTTTGCTCTAATTTCATTGTAGCAAGAATTCACCTTGTAAGTGGGAATAACTGTCCGTTTAGTAAAAAGAAATCCCTTTCCACATTGCTAATGCTGTTGTGCATTTCTGTAATAAAATATTAATAACAAATGGCCTTTCATATTTCTCCATTTTAAGGTTGCATTTTTAGATTACTATTTTCAAAGTAGCATCTTTTTGAACTGGAACCCCACTTGCATCTTGAACATCAGTAAAGAATATTAAAAATTGAAGAAGTTAATGTTTCTTAGGATTTCTAATCAGGGGTGCCTGGGTGGCTCGGTGGGCCTCTGCCTTCGGCTCAGGTCATGATCCCAGGGTCCTGGGATCAATCAAGTCCTCTATCACGCTCTCTGCTCAGCAGGGAGCCTGCTTCTCTGTCTCTCTCTGCCTGCCTCTCTGCCTATTTGTGATCTCCTGTCTGTCAAATAAATAAATAAAAATCTTAAAAAAAAAAAAAGATTTCTAATCAGAGTTTTAGATGAGACTTATTTGCCTTTATAAACTTTTATAGTACTTGGGGCTATAATGTTCATGATGAACTGTATTGAACTGTCTATAAGATGCATTTTAGAAATGAGATTTGTATAATTTAATAGCTATCTAAATTGTTCTTATTATTTTCCAGACCTGTCATTTACTCCATCCTTTATAGTGATGCTACAGAACAGAGAGGAATGGATAAAAATATTGGCGAGCAACTCAATAAAGCTTACGAAGCCTTTCGACAGGCATGTATGGATAGAGATTCTGCAGTGAAAGAACTACAGCAAAAGGTATATGGTTTTGGTTTTGAAGGTTCTTATTGGTCTTGGTAAATGGAAATTTGAGAATCTTTTGCAAGTGGAAAATACTGTATTATTAGAAACGTTCTTGAACTATAATAACTAAAACACAGAGATATATATTGATAGAATTTAGGATTCTTATTTGTTGTTGTTGTTGTTTTTAATTGTGACCCAAGGAAAGAGTTCATAAAGAGCATTATCCTCCATAAATAATTTTTAATTTTCAGTTTCAAAAGAGGGTAAATTAGAAGAAAGTTACTTATGCATAAATGTAGTTTAGTAGTCCCAGGCAGATGTCTGTTACTGGTCCATGATTAGGTCTTCACTGACCTGAAGCAAAATGAGAAAAATAAGAGTGTAGTGAACTTCTCGTAATGCCAAAATTCTGTCCTTTATTCTCATACTATACTTCCATACTATCAGATTGTAGGGCAGAATTTTATTAACAAACACTATTGTGAGATGATAATGAAAGTGTTTTGTCTGCTTGTTTAATACCACTATTTTGGAGTGTTTTGGGGGTCCCCCGATACCAAAAAACATATCCTGTGTTGTCTAGAGGGACTCATAGGACTTAGCATACAGTAACACTCACAGCTAAGATTTATTACAGTGACGTGATAAGACACACAGCCAAATCATTAATGTACAACATCAGGCAGACTCTAGAGGGATCCACATGCAGGCCTCCTATGCTCTTTCCCTCCTGTGAGGGGTCACACAGAGTGTACCCTACCTCCAGCTTCAAAAACTTAGTCACACATATACAGTCCTTCTACATAGGGAACTCCATTTGAGACTCAAGAATTTGGGGGTTTTATTAAGAGCTGGTCACATAGATAGCCTCTGTCAACCAAAATTTCAGACTCTCAGATACCCTTTGTCAGCCAAAATTTCAGACTCTCAGAAGGAAAGTAGGTCTTCACCATAAATCTCATGGTACAGTCTAATTAAGCTGGCACAGCAGTCAACTTTATTACTTTTATCAGCTTTAAAGCAAGTCAAGTTTCCAGATGCCAGCCAAGGGCCAACCTTGCAATAGTTTCAACAGGCAGTTCAAAGTGGAGATCTTAAATTGGTTACCTCATTTAAGAAATAATTTTATTAGCCTTAAAATTCTGAAGTCTTAAGAAGTATGCTGGCCATGCAATTCTTAATTTCTTCCATAAATATAGGAACTGCATAATTCTCTTCATCCTTTCTACTTGACACATCTGTAAAACTAGATGTTATATGTACTTCCTTGTATTTCTCAAAAATCATTATTATTTGCGATTTTCCTGTTCATTTACAAAAGATTACTTCCAGTTATATGGGTAGACTTATGGACTAGGTCTTCCTGAGTGGTACGTAGGAGAAACGGGCATAACAATAACAGGGAGTTTTCCAAAATAATTGAAGTTTAGAATTTGGATTTCTTTGCTTTTCTAGCTCAGGTATAAGGCATAATCACTTTTTTAAAAACAACAACAAAAAATCCCAACTTTTATTCTTATTTTCCCATTAGGTTCATAAGAAACTTCAACAATCTTATATTAGTTCTAGGTAAGTTAAGAAACAGAGTTAGGGAAGAGGAGTACTGAGATATTCTTAGGTTGAAGCAGAAACAGAAATTTCTCTAACTGTTCCTCTGCCTTCACTGGTAAGCAACCAGAAACTTGTTATTTAACCTTTTAACTGCCATGGGAGAAGCCTTTGCTCACATCAGCAACTATCCAAAGGAGGTTAAGGGTTTTGGTGGTTTTTTTTTTAAGTATTTGTCAAGTACTCAGGAATAAAAGAAAACATGTATGCTCTCTATCTTATATACTAAACTCCAGCTATCCTGATTTATTTAAGAAAAATCAATGTGTGCGTGCTGTATACTGGGCCTTTGATGAGGTTTTGAGGATGCTGAAACAAAATATAGTTTACGCCCTTAAGGAACTTTCCTTAATAAGGATAAGTTCCAATAAGAAGATAAAAAGGAAGATTCATAGTTATGACCACAGTATACTAAGTGTTACAGTGGAGATCTGTGGGGGATAACAAATAAACACAAGGAAGAGGAACCTAAATCAGTCTGGGAGAATCAGGTCATAAGCTCACTGTCAAGCCCAATGCTTGTGCTAAGATTAGGAGTTGGGTAGATGAGGAAGAAGAGTCCTGAAAGCAGGGGGATCAGTATATATAATAAAAACACAAAAGTAAGGAAATATATGGTACATTCCACGTACAATAAGTTGATTCTATGGCTCCAACAAGAACAGCAGAGCAGTACAGGAAAAGCAGCTGTGAAGGTAGATTAGGGCCCTATCATAAGGAATATGACTAAGTTCATACTGTATTCTTATTCAGTCCAAATTTACTGAAGGATTAATATATATGCTTTTAAAAAGTCTTCCTGACATTGGGACATATATAAGTATATGTATACTTATATATATATATAAAACATGTATAATTATATATAAATATCTATTAATATATATGTTAAATAGTTGGCCCTTGAACAACGTATGGGGGTTAGGGGTGCTGACCCCCCACATAGAGATCTGCATGTAACTTTTTTTTTTTTTTTTTGTATGTAACTTTTGATTCTCTAAAAACATAACTACTAATAGTCTACTGTTGACTGGAAGCCTTACCAATAACATAAACAATTCATGAACACATATTTTGTATGTTTTATGTATTATATACCATATTCTTACAATAAAGTAAGCTACAGAAAAGAAAATGTTACTGAGAAAATTATAAGGAAGAAAAATACATTTATATATAGTAATGTACTATATTTATTAGAAAAATATCCACATATAAGTGGACCCATGCTGTTCAAGGGTCAACTGTATATATAGTATACATCAGTGTAAAAAAAATAAATAAATGGCACTCATTTCAAGCAGTTAACATGAGAACTTAAATTAAGCATTAGGGATGAATTAAGAAAGAGATCTAAGATTATTTAGGAAATAGAATGGAAACCAGGTGCCACCTGAATGCAGGCCACTTCTGAGTGTGATAACATAGATTCTAGGATGATACCCAGGTAACTAGAATAGAAAACTAGATTGATGGTGGTGCTGATGACTAAAAGAATCAGTAGAGAAGAAGATAGAGATTTATAGATGGGGAAATAAAATGCATAGTTAGGTTTTAGTTACCAGGTTTAGTTACCTGTGGAACATGCAGGTGAAATTGTCCAATGGATGGTTGCAAATACGGATCCAGAAGCCTTTACTATAGCCTTGAAAAAAAATAGCATTTCCAGGTTCGAGTATATAGGGCAAAGGGAGTATTTATAGGGTAAGAGTGTGACAGGAAGGAAATAAGGCCAACCATTGGTTATTGGAGAGTCAAAACTAGGTTAAAGAATTGACTATGAAACAAGAGGAGAAATGCCTATTCCTCTGAGAACTGGAAGGTCAAGAAAAAAAAACATAGATGTACACAAAGATAAGTTTGCAGATTGGAAATGGTGGTGGCAGGAAATTAGCAGGATTATCACCTATCATTTATATGTGGAATCTAAAGAAGTCAAACCTATTAAAAAACAGTAAAATGGTGGTTACCAGGTGTTAGGAGGTGGGGATAAGTCTGATGGTGTTTAAGGGTATAAACATATAATAAGTTGTGAATAAGCCATAGACATCTAATCTAATGCACAGTATAATAAATATAGACAATAATATTGTGCTATAATTATGTAATGTGATAAATATTGCTACAGAGGCAATCATATTACAATATGTAAATGTATCAAAGTGGCCCACTGTACACCTTAAATGTATACAATGTTACATGTCAAATTTATTCAATTAAAAAAAAGAAGGGTTATAACATAAGAGACTATTTTTATTTATAGTTATATTTTCTATGAAATACAAGGTGGGGTCATCTGAGTGAAGTGATTTTAGGATATTCTGTGGTAGTAAAGAATTGAAACAATTTCAGTTAACAAATGACAGAAGAAAAGTGTTGCATCCAGCATTTACCATGAATTTTTGGTGCTATCAATCCATGTTTGCTGGTCATTTTTTTCAGCAGCTTTCTTGGTATACAAGTAGAATGAGCAGATGGCCAAATCTAGGATTAGGAGATTAGAGTTAAGAATAGAAGCGTGGTTAGGTGGCTAGAAAGTGGGTACAAAAGCAATTGAAATTGTGTGCTTTGAAATACAAACTTAACATCAGAAAGAAGTTAATCTAGGAGTCTAATAGGCTAAGAACAAAAAGAGGGTTTATGTCTGAGGCTCCATGAAGAGAGAGAAGAGATACAGAAGGAGTAGAATAATGTGAGAGGTCTATTAGTAATAGACTATTACTAATGAGTTTTTGAATTGATGTTTAGGAAATTCATAACGTTGTCATGAAAGTGGATAGCCGGAGTGGGATTGAGAAATTCAAGAAACTCAGATTAGAGCACTTCATCTAAAGTGGTGATAAGATTAGGAGTATTTGGAGAGACTGTGTGAAAGGAAGAGCCAAGGGGCACCTGAGTAGCTCAGATGGTTAAGCGTTTGCCTTGGGCTGGGGTCATGATCTGAGTCCTGGGATCAGGCCCCACATGGGGCTCCCTGCTCAGCAGAGAGTCTGCTTCTACCTCTCCCTCTGACCCTCCTCCCTGCTTGTGCATGCTTGTGTGAGTACTTTCTCTCAAATAAGTAAATAAAATAGCTTTTTTTAAAAAAAGGGAAGAGCCATACTTTTTGAATGTGATAGAATGACTGGTATGTTGTAGGATAAACAGTTTTGAGGAAAGACTGGTATAATTGAATTCCAAAAGGATGGCCTTTTGCTTGAATTTAAAGGACTACTGGTTCAGAAGTAGCAATGATGAGGCAAGACAGTGCTTATCTTTTTGTTCTCCCAGTTTCTATACCATCCATTGACCAAACCCTGTGGTTTGATGTAGACTACTTCATATGAGGGGACTACAGAGGCATCTGTATCCTCAGAAGACAGTGTAATCATTCCCACTTTAAAGCAAGATACCAGTCTTTTTGAAATTCAGATTTATTAGCCATTATATTCTCTATAGTATAATGAAATAGGAGTTGTGACAGAAAGTTTTGTACTTTGATCTCATTCATTATGTTTTTTTAAATTAACTTTTTTCTAAAATGTTTTTCCAAAAAGACCTATATCCTTTTGACATTTCTTGGGATTTTATTTTATGAAACATTTATTGTTTTTTGAATTATAGAATCAGATATGCCAAGTGTAAATCACTAATTTGTTCTAATCTAACTACTCCCAGAAATGAAATTGAACTTTAAAGTAAAACAAGCTAGAATCTTTAGTAGTAAATGATACAGACAAGCTCTCAAACTTACAGTATGAAAATTAGAGCAAAGACTCTGGGTGGTGATTTTGTTAAAGGAAATTATTACTTGATTTGATTTGGAAAAAAAATTTTTTTAAGGGTGAGTCTGTTTCTGGATTCTTTATTCTGTTTTACTGATCTCTGTGTGTCTATCTCTCTTCCAATACCATTGTCTTCCATTACTTTTATATACACTATAAATTTTTTTTAAGATTTTATTTATTTATTTTGGGAGTGAAGGGCAGAGGGAAAGGCAGAGAAAGTTTTTTTTCTTTTTTAAGACAGAGACATAGTGAGAGAGGGAGCACAAGCAGGGGGAGTGGGAAAGGGCGAAGCAGGCTTCCTGTGGAGCAGGAAGCTCAATGTGGGGCTTGATCCCAGAACCCTGGGATCATGACTTGAGCCAAAGGCAGACGCTTAACAGCTGAGCCACCCAGGCACCCCTGATTTGGAAATTTTGAATTCAAATGTAAGATTAGTCAGGGGAAGCTGATCGGCAGGCAGTTGAAGTATGGATCTTTAAAATAGAGTACCAGTTGGAAATACTAATTTGGGAATCATCTTCACAGAGATATTTGGAGTGATAGGAGAAGGGAGTACCAGTGGGAGAGAGAGCAGAGCAAGAGAAGAGGAGAAACAAGAGGACAACCTTGGAGAAGTTGCCTGGTATTGTGATGGCAAAAAGGTCCCAAGGGCTGTGCTTTCAGTGAGCCTCCCTGCCTTTCCTAACATTACACTTAAAAGAATTGGTCTGTCGAGCGACATCAGCAAGATGTCAGACTAGGAAGTGGCAGGCCCTTGTTTAGAGGGATTGAAATAATTTTATAGAAGCTTTGGAAATTAGTGATCTGCAGCAACCAAGCAGACACCTCATCAAGAAAAAAACCATATTCAAAATTGTAGGAGATTTCATGGCATTTGTACTTGCCCTTACCCACTCCCTGCCTATCAGGGTGTGGTACAGTTGGGAGGAAATAGCCCACAATCCTGGTTCCCTCCCTCAGGAAGGAAGGAGCAGGGTAGAACTTGTTTGAAACATTTTGACGTGTCTGTGGACTAACTATCCAAGGGACTGTTTTCTGTCTCAGTTACTTGACTTGGAGCTCAGAGCTGGGAATGGTAGCATAGTTTGGGTCTCAGGCTGGAAGCTGTGGAAGGCAGTGTTGGCAGCATAGCATGTGGAAGGAGACTGCAGTGGACATCTAAGTGTAAGAGATTGAAGGAAGAGGAATATAATAAACACCTAAGGTCCTTAGAAGCTGGGTAAGACTTTGTGAGAAGTTAAGATACTTCCAACCAGCCAGGGAAAATCAGAAACAAACAGAAACATACACACACTGGCCCAAACAAAATACACACTCAGAAAATACTTGGAAGACCTTAAGTCTTTACCCTGAGCTAATCTTAAGGCTAAAGGGCTTGCTAATTAGTGAAGATCTTTCATACCTGGCTGCAAAGACTGGGAGAGTTTATTCACGTACCCCAATTTTCAACAAAATACAAGGCCTACAAAGAAACAGGGAAATATAGACATTTCAGAGAATATAATAAATTTCCAGAAACAGTCCCTGATAAACATGATCAGACTTACTAGACAAAGACTTCAAAACACTGTCATAAATATGCTCAAAGAGCTAAAGGAAAACAGAATCAAAGAAAGGAAATGAGGAAACTAATAATATAAACAAAATGAGAATATTAACATGAGACAATTATTTTTAAAAAGTGAAACCTGGATTTCAAAAGTACAATAAATGAATTGAAAATTTCGCTAGAGGGGTTCAGGGGCAGACTTGAACAGGCAGAGGAAAAATTCTGTGAACTCAAAGATAGGTCATTTGAAATAATGAAGTCTGAGGAGCAAAAAGAAAAAAGAAGTAAGAAAAGTGAGCAGAGCCTAAGAGATTTATGGGACGCTATCAAGTGGAACAATATACACATTATAAGAAGAGGTAAAGAGAGAGAAATTAAAGGAATAGGACAAAAAGAAGTAGATTGAAGAAATAAATGATAACTTCCCAAATTTGGGGAACAACATGAATATACAAATCCAAGAAGCTCAACAAATTCTATGTAGGATAAATCCAAAGAGCCGTCCGTCAAACTACATTATATTCAAATTGTCAACAAAAACAAAAAGAGAATCTGGAAAGCAGCAAGAAGAAAGGGACTCATGTATAAGGGAGGCCCTATGAGACTGTCAGTGGATTTCTCAGCAGACACCTTGCAGGCTAGGAGGCAATGGGATGATATTTTTAAGGGCTATAAGAAAGAAACTTGTTAACCAAGTATACTATATATCTGGTAAAACTGTCCTTGAAATGAGAAAGAATTTCAGATTTTCCTAGACAAACAAAGTGGAAAGAGTTCATTACCATTAGACCTGACCTAGAAGAAATACTGAAGAGTGTCCTTCAAGTTGAAATAAAAGGATGCTGGATAGTAACTTGAACCCATCTGAAAATATAAAGTTCTCTGTAAAGGTAAATATATAGACAAATATAAAAACTGGTATTATTGTAATTTTGGTTTGTAACTCCACTTTTTATTTTCTGCAGGATTTAAAAGACAGATGTATTTAAAAATTACTTTAAAAGATTTTATTTATTTATTTGAGAGAGAGAGAGAGCACACACCAGACAGAGGAGGGTCAAGGAGAAGCAGACTCCCTGCTGAGCAGGGAGCCTGATGCAGAGCTGGGTCCTAGGAGTCCGGGATCATGATCTGAGCCAAAGGCAGTCGCTCAACCAATTGAGCCACCCAGGCACCCAGTAAATATAGATTTACCTTAAATCCGTATTAATGGATACACAATATATAAAGATGTAATTTGTGACATCAGTAACAAAATAGGGAGGCAGAGCTATAAAGTTGGAGAGTTTTACATGCAATTGAAGTTAGTTTGGTATCAATTTAAAACATTGTCATAACTTCAGGATGTTGTATGTAGTCTCTGTTGTAACCTCAAAGAAAATATCTACAGAGGGGTGCCTTTGGTGGCTCAGTCAGTTGAGTAACTGACTCAGGTCATGATCCTGGAGGCCCGGGATCGAGTCCTGCATCAAGTTCCCTGCTCAACAGGGAGTCTGCTTCTCCCTCTGACCCTCCCCCTTCTTATGCTCTCTCTCTTTCTCTCTCTCTCTCTCTCTCTCTCAAGTAAATAAAATCTTTTTTTTTTTAAAAGCAAATATCTACAGAATATACACAAAAGTAAAGGGGAAGCAAATCAAAATGTATAAATGTGTCACTACAAAAAATCAACTAAACACAGAGGAAGGTAGTAATGGAGAAAATGAAGAACAAAAAGCTGTAGGATACACAGAAAACAACAAAATGGCAAAAGTAAGTACTTCCCTACTGGTAGTTACATTTAAGTGTAAATGGATCAAACATTCTAATCAAAAGACATAGGTTAGCGGAATGGATAAAAAACAGAATCCAGCTATGTTGTTCTCAAGTCTCACTTTAGATTTAAGCACATGCATAGACTGAGAAATGAAAGGATGGGAAAAGATTCCATGCAAATGGTAACCAAAAGAGAGCAAGGGTGTCTATATTGATACCAGACAAAAGAGACTTTATATCAAAGATTTTTATATAAGATAAAGGGGAACATTATATAATGAAAAAATAATCAGTTTGTCAAGAATATATGGTAATTATATATGCACTAAACATCAGAACTCCAAAATATATGATGCAAACATTGACAGTATTCAAAGAAATGATAGCTGTGCAGCAGCCATCAAAGACTTTAGTACCTTGGGGCACCTGGGTGGCTCAGTCAGTTGAGCATCTGACTTTTGGTCCCAACTCAGGTCTTGATCTCATGGTTTTAAGTTTGAGCTCTGCGTTGGGCTCCATGCTGGACATGAAGCCTACTTTAAAAATAAAAGGGGGGGTCAAGAAAACAAATGAGTTCAGTACCCTACTTTCAACATTTTCAGTGAGGGGTTGAGCAACCAGATTAGAAGATCAGTAAGGAAAATGAGGTCTTGAACAACATTGTAGACCGGTTGGAACTAACAGACATATATAGAATACCCCACTCAACAACAACAGAATTCACATTTTTCTCAAGTTCATGTGGAACAGTATCCAGGATAGCCCATATGTTAGGTCATTAAAAGGGACTTAATAAATGTTAAGAGTTTGGAATCATGCAAAGTATCTTTTCCGATCACAATAGAATGAAACTAGAAATCAACAACAGAAGGAAAACTAGGAAACTAAAAATATGTGGAAATTAAATAACACAGTATTAAACAGCTAGTGAGTCAAAGAAGAAATCACAAGGGAAATTAGAAAATATCTTGAGACAAATGAAAATGAAAACACAGCATATTAAAACTTATGGGATACAGTAAAAACTCTGCCAAGAGGGAGGTTTTTAACTGTAAATACTTACATTAAAAAGAAGCAAGATCTCAAATCAATAACCTAACTTACACCTTAGGAAACTAGACAAGGAAGCACAAACTAAACCTAAAGCTGGAAAGGAGGAGATAGGGATTAACAGTCACTTAAAAGTTCCGAAAAAAGAATGCGTAGTACCCAGTGGCTTTATGGTAAATTCTGCCAAACATTCAAAGAGGAACTACCAGTAGTCTTTCTCATACTCTTCCAAAAAATTGAACAAGATGGAAAATTTCTTAATGTACTCTATGAGGTCATCATGACCCTCATACCAAACCCATACACAGACATTGCAAGAAAACTGCAGACCAATTATTTTTTATGAATATCAATGCAAAAATCCTCAACAAAATGATAGGAAACCAAATTCAACAGCATATTAAGAGGATTATACACCTTGACCGAGTGAGATTTATTCCTGTAATGCAAAAGTGTTTTGGCATAAAAAACCAGTCAATGGAGTACACCACTTTAACAGAATGAAGGAGGGGGAACTACATGATCATTTCAATTGATAAAGAAGAAGCAGTTGACAAAATTCAGACCCTTTTAAAACCTTTTAAAAACACTCAACAGGGGCACCTGGGTGGCTCAGTGGGTTAAGCCTCTGCCTTTGGCTCAGGTCATGATCCCAGGGTCCTGGGATCGAGCCCCACATTGGGCTCTCTGCTCCACGGGGGGCCTGCTTCCTCCTCTCTCTCTGCCTGCCTCCCTGCCTGCTTGTGATCTCAATCTGTCAAATAAATAAAATCTTAAAAAAAAAATCCATCTGAGAAATTAAAAAAAGAAAAAAACACTCAACAAATCAGGAATAGAAGGAAATATTTCAACATAATAAAGGCCATTTATGAAAAACCCCCAACTAACATAATACTGCACAGTGAAAAACTGAAGTATTTTCTTATAAGATGGGAATAAGACAAGGATGCTCACTTTTACCACCTTTGTTCAACGTAGTACTCGAAATCCTACCCAGAGCAACTAGGCAAGAAAGATAATATCCAGATTGGAAAGTTATATATAAAATGATGTCTATGTAGAAGACCTCTTAAAGATTCCACCAAAACCTGTTAGAATGAATAAATTCAGCAGAATTATAGGATACAAAATCAATACACAAAAATTAGTAGGATTTTCTATACATTAACATTAAACAATCTGAAAAAGAAATTAAGAAAATTCCATTTTCAGTATCATCAAAATAAATAATATACTTTATATAGTATAATTAATATAGTTAATATAGTATATATTGATATACTTAATAAACTTATCCAAGTAAGTGACAGACTTATACACTGAAAATTACAAAACACTGCTGAAAAAATAAAGATATCAACAAATTGTAGAAAACTCTGTTCATGGATTGGATTTTCCTTTCACCATATACAAAAATTAACTCAAACCAGAACCTAAATGTAAGAGCTAATATTATAAAACTCTTAGAAGAAATCATAGGGAGAAAGTTTCTTGACACTGGATTTAGCAGTGATTTCTTGTATACGACAACAAAAGATTAGGCAACAAAAGAAAAATTAGTAACTGGACTTCATCAAAATTAAGGCAGCCAAGGAATGTGAGAAAATATTTGAAAATTATATATCTGAGAAGGGATAGATATCTAGAATATATAAAGAAACTCTTACAGCTCAACAGCAACAACAAAACCCAAATAAAAAATGGGCAAAGCGTGTGAATGAACATTCTCCAAAGAAGTTGTAACCTGTAAGTACGTGAAGTGATCCTCAGTATTATTAGCCATTGGGGAAATGCAAATCAAAACCACAATGAGATGCAAGTTCATATCCATTGTATTGGCAAAGATATGGAGAAGTTTGAATTCTTGTACATTGCTGATGGAACTGTAAAATGGTATAGCCACTGTGGGAAATGTGTGGTATTTCCTCAAAAAAATAAACATAGAATTACCATATGACTCAGCAATTCCACTTCTGGGTATATACCCCAAAGAAATAAAAGCAGGGACTTGAAGAAATATTTGTATAACCATGTTCATAGCAAGCTCATTTATAATAGTCAGAAGATGGAAGCATTCCACATGTCCATGGATAGGTAAATGGATAAACAAAATGCAGTATATACATACAGGGGAATTTAGCCTTTAAAAGAAGGAAATTCTGACACGTAGTACAGCATGGATGAACCTTAAAGATACTATGCTAAATGAAATAAGACAGTCACAAAATGACATATAGATGTATGATTCTACTTATAAGAGGTACCTAGAGTAGTCAGATCATAGAGCCAGAAAGTAGTAGGGTGGTTTCTAGAGGCTGAGGGAAGGGAACAGAGAGTTAGTGTTTAAAAGATACAGAGTTTCAGTTGAGGAAGAGGAAGAAGTTCTGGAGATCGTTGGTGGTGATGATTACACAACATTGTGATATACTTAATGCCACAGTATTAAGTATAATACTTAATACTGGGACACTTAAGATTGGTTAAAATGGCAAATTTTATGTATGTATTTTGCCACAACTTAAAAAAAAAAATGTGTTGCAAAGAAAAAAAGAATTGGTGTAGCCTGGATTCTCTTACTAGCTGTTTTATTGCTGTTCATCTGTTTGTAGAAACTCACCAGCCTTTTACGACTTAGTTGTTCATACTCAAAGCCAGTTCTCTCAGTGTTTCTGTGAAAAAGTACAATTCAAGAACTCAGTTTAAGACTTCTGTTTAAGAAGTCAATGTGCTACATCCATTTAAGAGCATTCTGTCAAGCAAAGGCATACAAGTATTACAAATTAGTGAGAGAGACAATTCAGATAAGGGCACGTAAGTGATTTTTAAAATAGTACTGACTTAAATTACAAAAGTAACACATGCATATTGAAAAAAATACAAGTAATTCAAGATATACAGAGTATAAAGTCATTGTTCCCTTACTTCCCAGGGGTAAGCATTGTTAGTAATTTGTGAATCATATTTTTTGAAAAATAGGATGGTGCTAATCTGAAAAAGATTAAAATTTTTCAAAAATGTCTTTTATCTTTGGGGCACTTGGGTGGCACAGTCAGTTAAAGGTCTGACTCTTAGTTTCGCTCAGGTCATGATCTTAGGGTCATGAGAACTTAAGCCCCACATTGGGCTCTGCACTTAGCAGGGAGTCTGCTTGATACTTTCCCTCTCGGGGCGCCTGGGTGGCTCAGTGGGTTAAAGCCTGTGCCTTCGGCTCAGGTCATGATCCCAGGGTCCTGGGGTCGAGCCCCGCATCGGGCTCTCTGCTCAGCGGGGAGCCTGCTTCCCTTCCTTTCTCTCTGCCTGCCTCTCTGCCTACTTGTGATCTCTGTCAAATAAATAAATAAAATCTTAAAAAAAAAAAAAAAAAAGACTTTCCCTCTCCCTCTGCCCCTCCCCACCATGCAGGAATGCACAAGGGTGCACGTGCTCTCTCTCTCCTCCTCTCAAATAAATATATTTTTTGAAAATGTCTTTATCTTCACATTCATCAACACTAAGATTTATCAAAGTTTATGTTTCCCAAAGTGCTTTATACAGTCATCTGATTTAATCATTATACCAATCTTATGAGGAAGTATTATTTTCATTTTTCAGATGAGGAAAAGGAAGTGCAGAGAAGTGAAATAACTTGCTCACAACCATGTATCTAATAAGTACTAAAGCTGGTAGAACTGTGATTTGAAAAAAATCTGGCTGACCATAAATACATATCTATAACTTATTTGCCTAAAATCTTCAGTAGTCTTTCAGATTCATACATAGTAGGGCTACCTCATTCCATTTAATGGCGGACCATATCTCTTGTACTACTTCTTCCTTAAAACATTTTTTTAACATTCCATATAGCATGTTTGATTTTTCTCGTTTCTTCTTGAGTCCTACTTCCTTAATCTCCTTTTTTTTAAAGATTTTATTTATTTATTTGACAGAGATCACAAGTAGGCAGAGAGGCAGGCAGAGAGAGAGGAGGAAGCTGGCTCCCCGCCTAGCAAAGAGCCCAATGTGGGGCTCGATCCCAGGACCCTGAGACCATGACCCGAGCCGAAGGCAGAGGCTTTAACCCACTGAGCCACCCAGGCGCCCCCTTAATCTCCTTTTTAGGTTTGTTCCCTACCACTGGGCCAGAATATTTAGTTTTTCAAGACTTTCTTCACTTCTTATTTTATGTTCTTATAGGAACTGTCTCATCTTTTCCTGTAATTTCAGATACCTGTGACAATGACTCCTAAATTTATCTCCCTACTCCAGTCCAGATCTGCCCTCTGAGCTCTATACCCATATATATAACATTGTTACTTGGAAGGATATTAAACTGAATTCCCAGACCTTCACTAATTTTTCCTCATCTGTATCATTTCAAAGGAGTAATGAGTTTTACAAACTGCTCTGGAGAATTATACTGCCTTTTATTTATCCTTAATTACCTCACTTAAATTTCAAAGAATGATTCCTCATTCTATTATTAGCATCCTATTATTGATCATCAAGTATATTTACTTTCCCTGGACCCTAAGTAGTTTTTCTTTTTTAGTTCCATACCAAATTTTCCATTGTTGTACCTAGACACTCTTCCCACCATGTCATTAAATTGTATTAGAATCTCTCATTTAAGAACATAACTGTTCCTACCTTTTCCTTCTAGGATAGCCTGTACTCTACTCCATACTGAAATGTCATGTAACCCCAGATAATGCTGAACCAGTTGCATCCTCCTCATTCAATCCTTAAATTTATATTACATCATAAAACAGAAAGGAAAATTATCATTCACTGAATGAATATATTTTACAAGTTTCACATACTTCGTGTTTAAATCCTCCTAGCCTGGCATAGTAGATATAGCCCATTTTCAAATGAAGAAACCGAGACTCGGAAATAAGTTAATTTTTTTCAGTCAACATGGCAGAATGTATACTGAAACTAGGTTTATCGGAATCCAGATTTATTTTACTAATCTAGCTAAATCACAGCCCATTCCAGGTATTCAAACTGTTCTTCCCCTTACTATGAATAACCTATTTTAGGTTCCTCTTTTCTTGGATAAATCCTTACTTTGTGATTTATACACCTCTTAGGAAAAGAGACTTGAGTATAATGCTTGTTATTAATTTTTCTTTCATTCATCCTATAACTTATGATGTCCCAGGTACATAATAAATGCTAGGGATTCAAAGATAAATAAAACATAGAGCATGAACTTAAAAGGTTCATAATCTGATATTGCGTATTCTATATGTTGCCTTGTATAAGCATGCATATGTTACCCATGCTAAGAGGACTTTTGATTGCTCCAAAGTAAAGGGATATTTTAATCACAGTAGCCCCTGACATGGACAGCTTTTAATATGCTTACAGAATAAGAGAAGAAACTCTTATATAGTGCTGTGGTACAGTTGGCTTGGTCCTTGAATTAGTTACTGTACCGGATAAGCTGTTAACAAGAGACCAAGAAATACTGTGCTTAGATAAGATAGACGTTTATCCTCTCATGCGGCCGTCCAGAGGTGAGTAGCCAGGGATGATAAGGTAGCTCTACCATCCTTAAACGGTGGTTTCCCTCTCCGGGGTCACAGTGGCCATTCTACTTTGTTAACATTTCCCTGCCAGTGAGAACAGAGAGAAGCATGGAAGAGCAGATAGCTTTCTTTTAATTATGCAATTCAAAATTTGTATAGGTCACTTCTGTTCACATCCTGTGAACAGAACTTAGACATATGGTCATATGGCTGTAAATACATTCTCAACTGGATGACCATGTGTCCAGGTAAAAGTCTGTATTACTGAAAGAAAAAAACAAAAATAGGGCGCCTAGGTGGCTCAGTCATTGAGCCTCTGCCTTTGGCTCAGGTTGTGATCCCAGGGTTCTGAGATTGAACCCCCATTGGGCTCCCTGCTTAGCAGGAAGCCTGCTTCTCCCTGTCCCATTCCCCCTGCTTGTGTTCCCTCTCTCACTGTGTCTCTTTAAAATCTTTAAAATAAAAGAAAAAACAAAAATATATATGGAGGAATAATTAGCAATCTTTGCCACATCTTTTGACTGACTAGGCTAAAGTTGCTGGAGAGTATCAAATATCACAAGAGTCCATAATGTGGGCTTAAAATATTTAATCAGTTTTATTACTTATACCAGGTTGCTTCTCATCCATTTCTGCCACTGTTCTGTGGAAGAAACCAAACACATTTAATAAAGAGTTAGGTATCCTCTCTTGCTTCTGTGGCCATCTTTTTATGAGAAAGATCAGTAATAAAATAAATAAAACATTTTGAAATTTTAAAATTGATTGCCATTTAAAATCAGATTACCATATTTATAAATGAATTAAGTTTCAGAAAACTTCCTACAGCTAATCTCCTGCTTTTCCCAAGATCTTTGCATTATGTAAAAAGAAAATGGGGTGCCAACAGGGTGCCAATGGGGTGGCTTAGTTGGTTAAGCAGTTGACTCTTGATTTTGGCTCAGGTCATGATCTCAGGGTCCTGGGATCAAGCCCTGCATTAGGCTCTGCACTCAGTATGGAGTCTGCTGGAGATTCTCTCTCTCCCTCTCCCTCTGTTCCTCCCTCCACTCATGCACCTTCTTCTTCTCAAAATAAAATCTTTTTTTTTTTTTTTTAAGATTTTACTTATTTATTTATTTGACAGAGAGATCACAAGTAGGTAGAGAGGCAGGCAGAGAAAGAGGGGGAAGCAGGCTCCCCACTTAGCAGAGAGCCCGATGTGGGGCTCAATCCCAGGACTCTGGGATCATGACCTGAGCCGAAGGCAGAGGCTTAACCCACTGAGCCACCCAGGCACCCCTAAAATATTTTTTTAAAAAAATTTTTAGAAGGAAATGTGGAATATAACATACTTGTCTCTTCTTGCCAGTTCTTGTTTAAAAGTGAAAATTCAGGGATGCCTGGGTGGCTCAGTAGGTTAGGCGGCTGCCTTCGGCTCAGGTCATGATCCCAGCGTCCTGGGATCGAGTCCCACATCGGGCTCCTTGCTCCACAGGGAGCCTGTTCCTCCCTCTGCCCCTGCCTGCCACTCTGCCTGCCTGTGCTCTCTCTATCTCTCTGACAAATAAATAAATAATAAAAAAATCTCAAAAAAAAAAAAATCTAGTTGTTACTGAGGAAAAAAAATAATTATTAAAAAAAAGGTGAAAATTCAGCAATGTCTTGTATACAGAGGTAGAAATCTCTTAATTATAAGATAGTTCAGGTGCTTACAAAGAAAATTCCCTTTCTTTGTACTGCTGAGAAAAGTGAACGATACAGAATATTTAGAGCCATCTCATTTACCAAGAGCCTTACTGACTAACCAATGAGTCTAAGATGAAATCCTCAAATAAGACTAAATTTCACCATGTATTTTTTGTCATAAATTACAGATCCAAACTTTTTTTTTTAAAAGATTTTATTTATTTATTTGATAGAGAGCATGAGCTGGGGTAAGGAGCAGAGGGGAGGGAAGAAGTAGACTCTCCCGCTCAGCAGAGAGCCTGATGCAGGGCTTAATCCCAGGACCTTGTGATCATGGCTTGAGCCAAAGGCAGATGCTTAACCAACTGAGCCACCCAGGCGTCCCAGATCCAAACATTTGTCTGACAACAAATGTTAAGCCATTAAGGATTGTTTTGTCAGATTGCTTTATTCATAGTCTTGACCCATCTGAAATGTAAAGTGTTAGGGTTATGTTACCTCTAAAAGCTTATAGAACATGTTTTCTAGGGTTGTATGAAGGCATAAAATTCCTTTTTTATAGGTACTGTTTTATTTAATAATGCCTTTACTTTCACTTAAGATGTGAGTGGCTTCATTGTTTACCACTCTTCGTTTTTTCCTTTCTTTGGTCCCCAAAATTTCTGTGTAAAGTGTCCATGGGAATGGAGTAGTTGTCACTTGTTTTTTTCTACAGAAGCTACTGGTATCAGAATAAAGATGCTTCTGGCCATTTCTGATCGAAGTTGTATTTCTTCTATTGTACATTGTCAGTACTTTGCCATAGACTTATTTTCTTCCTATCAAAATTTAAAATATTTGTGTCCTTTGTTCCAGGTTTTTATTTCCAGAAATATGTCCTGTCAAAACTTTAGGCAGGTATGCTAAGATACAAATTCAAGAAGATCCGTTAATAATTGGGAATGTTTAAATTACGATGTTCATTCAAAGTTATTCTGAGCACCTACTCAGTGTATTATATCAGGAACTGTTCTAAGTACTGAGTCCACAATGATAAGCATACATGCTCCCTGCTTCATGGAATGGTGGTATATCTAGTAAAACAGAGACTAGTCAAGAAATCTCATAAATGTAAATTTTCAAACTCTGATAAGTATTAGGAAGAAAAGTAAACTGCTGTTAGAACATGTTAGGGACTTGACCTAATCTAGGAGGTCAGAGAACAAAGTCTTTATGAACTGACTTTTGAAAGGGCAGGGTTGGGGTCCTTTGCAGGTATAAGGACGTGTGTTATAAAGACTCATTGGCCTAGAAGAATTTAAACTATAAGGGAAATGTGCAATGAGAAGAATCAGGCAAGACTGTGTAGGGGTTTTAGAGGCTATATTAAGGATTTTTGGTTCTGTATTTTGAAAGCAGTAGAAAACTGTTAAAGATATTTATGGGGGAAGGATGGGAGGACTGAATGGATGTTATGATTACCAAGCAGTTTTGCAAAACACAATGACTACAGTTCAGAGAATGGATTGGTTGATACATTTAAGGCGTATAGTGAGGTTATTGCAGTAATTAATTAAAGTAAGTTAATTCTTGAATGGTGATGGCTACGTTGGAGATAAAAAAGTGGGTAGATTTGAGAGAGATAAGATTAAAATTGATACTTGGTAATGGATTGACTATAGAACAAGTAGATATGAAGGATTGTTACAGCTTTCTCGATAGATAGTAGATATGTGGGTAGATAAGTAATGGTGCCGTATACAGAGAGAAAGTGCAAAGGACTTGATTTTGCAGGGAACTGGGGTGGCAGGGAGAAAGAGAAGTTGGGGAGAAGAGATCATCAGTTCTGAATATGTAAAAGTTGAATTGCTTTCCCAACAACACTTGGCCACATAGATCTAGAGGAAAGACCTAGAAACCTCAGAGAAGAGGTCTGGGTTAGAAGGAGAAATTTGAGAGTCTCATGTATAACTTGCCACTTCAGATGAGATGAAGGAAAGAGTATTTAGCAAAAAGAGAATCTTGGTAGAACTGGATATACTTACATGATATGCCACAGTGGTTATTTACAGACTTGGGCTTTGGTGGTCAGGCAAACCTAAATTCAAATCCCAGCTCCACTGCCTACTGAGAAACATTGGGCAAGTTACTTTGTACCTCTTTATGTTTCTTTTCTCACCTATAAAATGTGGGAGATAATCTATTCAGATTTTAAAATAGTTCAGTTTTTGAAAAGTAAGATACATATATATGTGCACAGAAGTTCTGAGAGGGTACATACCAAAGTGTCAGTAATTTTCTGAGGAGGAATGGAAGTCACAGTTAAGGAAGAGACTCACTTTTACCTTGTACATACGTGGGGTTTTGTTGTGGAAGTGATGGTAGACATTTTGTTGTTGTTTTGCATTTTCTCAACAAATGTGCTGCTTTTGTAGTTTTTAACAGCCGTTAATTGGTCCTTAATCATTTTTTACTATTTTTTCTCTTCGTAAACTTTGAACAACTGGGGTTCTTGGTTTTTTTTGCTTGACAAAATGTTTTTGATTCAATGGAGGTACCACACTGCTTTCTCAGAAAGAAACTCCGGAGTCCTAGGTTACAATGAACTAGAAGAAAGACTGAGAAAACTGGCTTAGAGCATGGGGAGGTTATAAGTCTGGTGACATATTATCCGTGTTCATTGGTAATCAAGGCTTTAGTTAATGGATGCATACACTGCATACTATGCTAACAGATACTATATAGATATCTTGCTCATTATTAAAGGAAAGGAACTAACATTTGCAAAAAGCTTATTATGTACCAGATAATTTATACACATTTTCTTCAGTTCTTCAGGCAAATACCATTTTCATTTCAGAAAAAAAGAAGCCAAAGCTCAAAGAGACTAAGTAAATTAATCAGAACCAGAACACAAGATCATAAAATAAAAATAGTTTGTCATTCTTTATCATTTGGCATGCTGAGAAATTGGTGGCAGCACTGTCACTAAATAGTAGATAATGAGATTGATTATCTGATCTGTCAAATTGCAGTCTAGGTAATTTTTTATGGGACTGGGGACCCTGGGGTGGGGGGAATATAACTAGGTTATAAGAAAATACAGCAGAGAATGGTTGAAGAATAAGCTGTGTAAACCAGGATCTCTGAGTTGTTAATCCTATACAGTCTCTCTTTTTTTTTTTTTTTACTTAAAATTGATGTCGATATTTAGTTTACCCAGAGTTTCAAGATAAGGTAGTTTGTGATTGAAGTGTTACATATTGGAACAGTTGTTATTTAATTGTCTTACTTCATGAACTGTGGAGTTTCCTTGTTGAGAGCATTTGTGATAGCCTTCTTTAAAGCTTTTGTTCTCTTTGTTAATCTTGGAAAAGTCTGAAAGGTTTTTAATTGAGATTCTTTTTTTAACCAATTCAGTTTGTTTCATTCCTATTGTCTTTATACCAGAAGAAAATAGGGAAACAATGGTATTTTTGAGAATATTGGGATTAGTTCTTGAGGATGAAAAGAGATGTTTGAACTTTTGTAAGTATCATTGATGACGAAGGGCACTTGAACTTTTGTTCCTCCATCTAGGAAATAAGTGCTTTGAGAAATACAAAAAATGACAGTTTTCAGTGTCAGCAGTAGGAAAAAAAAATTCAATTTATAGAACTCTTTTAATATTTATGAAACCCATGAAAACTTGAGCAGCTGTATATCCAAAATTGTAGAGAATATGCTGCCTTAGTTTTGAAGATGAATTGAAATTTTCCCTGGATAAAGGGACAGTTCTAAAGATAAGCTTTGCTTTGTTTATGACCAGGGAAGGAAGGACATGTATGGACAACCATTTTTAATAAATTTAAAATGAGTACTGTATTGATCAGCATTGTTTTAAGTTTTGCTTTTGAACACTAAGAAAGACTGCAGAGTACATTATGGCACAAGTACCTAAGTACCTGTTTACCTCTTTAGATGCTGGTAGACCACTTGTTTTGCTAGTCTTTGGAATTGGAAGGCGTGTCAAATACACAGAAGCCAGAGTCATCTTGGCCAGATGGTGTTTGATACAGATGGATGGTTAGTTGTCATGCAGATCTCCTAGTTGGTAACTTGTTGCTGCCATCTGACTCAAAGAATCATTCACACACACTGGCTGTCAAAAGCATCTTCTCTTCTGTCTGTTTTAGCTGTCATCTCTGTGCTCTGTACAGAAGTGTTGACAAGACATTGCTGTTGTACATTTTCAATGTGGTTGTTAGTGATTTTTCTGTTTTGTAAGGTCTTTGATAGGGCTGGAATCTACTTGGTTTGTAATTGTATTGTTTTTTTTTTTAAATACTGTGACAGTAAATTATCTGACCTTTAAAAAGGACTTTTCAGGTTGTAAGTTTATTCAGATCTGTTCAGTGAACAAAAGCATTTAATAAAAAGAAAAAAATCTTACTGTTTCAGTTTATATATATAACAAATATATATATATAAAACAAATAAATTTAATTCTGCTGGTTATTTCCCAATTTGATACAATATCTTCTTTTGAACTTTCCCTCTCATAACCTTGTGGTCAAAATCTTTATACTATTTTCTAAATATCAGTTTTCTTTTCTTGAATTGGTACTTTTTTGCTAATGGTATAAGCTTCCCTTTTTCCAAAAAAAAAAAAAACAACTCAATATTGCCTATCTTTTGTGTCCATTTTTCAAACTTAATTTCCTTTCGTCTTATTCACCTACTGACCTGTCTCCATTTCTCCTGTTTCCTTTATAAAATATAAGCAAAGCCTTTTCTCCATTCTTTCAGGTAACTTCTGAAGTCATGTCTATTTCTCTGATACTTAACAACTTAATTAACAACTTAAAGTCTATTTATTCTACTAGTATTTACTGAGCATCTCAACATTTGCCAGCCACTGTGCTGTATTCTAGAGATACCAGAAGAAAATAGCCTCTACCCTTGAAGAGGTCATAGTCTAAAGCAAAATCAGAAATATAATTAGACTAGAATACTATAATTGCTATAATGTAAGTATGTGTAAAAAACAGTAAAAAAACAAAGACCATTGCTATTCTTTTCCCCCTGCTGAACTTCCAGAATATCAGTTTTTAAGTTATTACAGAGTTTGCTGGAGTTTATAAAGTACTTTATTAAGTAGTTTAAGACGTAGTTCAAAACTTCAACTTTTGGGGCGCCTGAGTGGCTCAGTGGGTTAAAGCCTTTGCCTTCGGCTCAGGGGATCGAGCTCTGCATCGGGCTCTCTGCTCAGCGGGGAGCCTGCTTCCTCCTCTCTCTCTCTCTGCCTGCCTCTCTGCCTACTTGTGATCTCTGTCTGTCAAATAAGTAAATAAAATCTTAAAAAAAAAAAAAAAAACCTTCAACTTTTTTCTCAGCCAATGAATACATTTTCAGCATTATTCCTTTACTACACTATTTTATATGTAGGTGTGCTAAAATATGTTTCTAAGCCAGAGACTAAAAGATGAATATTACCTGGTAGAACCTTTTGAGTTGGGTCCAAAAGAAAATACAAGTCCTTTGGTTTTCCATGAAGGTGGGGAAAAAAAAAACACATAGTAGAAGGAGAATGAGCTGAGGTTTGAGTAACTTACACACTTCTTTTTTTTTTTAATTTATTTATTTGACAGAGAGAGAGAGAGATCACAAGTAGGCAGAGAGGCAGGCAGAGTGGGGGGGGGGGGAAGCAGGCTCCCCGCTGAGCAGATATCCCAATGTGGGGCTCGATCCTAGGACCCTGAGATCATGACCTGAGCCGAAGGCAGAGGCTTTAACCCACTGAGCCACCCAGGCACCCCTTTACACACTTTTTCTGGGCCTATCTGTGATTGCTAAGTTTTCTGTACTGGTTACTTAATGTTTAGATGGTAAAATATTTTTACCTATCAAAATGTAATGAAAGAATGGGCAATTATTGGTCACTGTTTATGAAGAGCTTTGAGTTCTTTGGAGAAAGTTGTAAATACGCAGAAGTAGATACTGAAGAAGTAACATCAGCATGTTTGCTGATTCCTCAGCCTGGTAGTTCTGTGTAGCCCAGGTAAATTTAAGCTATTACAGAATTTGCTATAGACCTTTAAATCCTTTCAGTCAACCTACTCACTCTAGGGTTTTGATTATAAAGTTATATGGGAATAAGATGTCTTGTTTTAAGAGGTATGGCCCTGGTGTTTAAGGTTTTGTTCTGAGATTCATAACCACAGGTCATATGGCCCAGATGGACACACAACATACATTCTTCTATTTATAAAAATAAAATTAGGCTTCTTTTTCTTTCTAACTTGGATTCTTTATTTCCTCCTTTTTTTCATCAAGGATGTACTATGTATAAGTTACTTTGCAGAGTTCTGTGGGGGGTATCAAGTTATATAACACTACTCTCAGGCAACATGCAAAGATAACAAACCACTTGAGTTACTTAGCAACTCTGTCAGTTATTCTTGTTTGAAATGTATTACTATAAAATTTCACCCTTTATTTGGGAAAATGTGGTATTTTGCTTTAATTTCATAAGCTAATTTATTTTGGGAATCTAGGAACAGCTGTGTAATTTATAAAGAACTTTAAGCTTATTGGTCTCTGAAAATAATAATTTCACTAATTTTGAACTTTGATAAAAATTGAATTCAAAATCAAATATTTATTTTTTTAAGATTTTATTTATTTAAGAGAGTGAGAGAGCACAAGCAGGGAGAGCAGCAGAGGGAGATGGAGAAATAGGCTTCCTGTTGAGCTGAGCAGGTAGCCCAATGCAGGGCTCCATCCCATGACTCTGGGATCATGACCTGTGCTAAAGGCAGATACCTAGCCAACTGAGCCACTCAGGTGCCCCTCAAAATCAAATATTTAGTATCTACTGAAGAACATTGTGAGATTATTAGGACCCTATTTTACATCCAGGGAATTTACAGTTTAGTCATTTATTGTTGCACAAATGATAAAAATTGATAAAGAATTCTCTATTATTGGTTGGTAATATATTTTTAAGGCTTTGTACTAATTTGGTCATTGTAATACAACATTTTCATATTTGCTTAAAGGTTTGTTAACATCTGTTATTCTCTAATGCAAACTGCTATCTTCTTTCATTGCTTAATTCTCACAACCATTGCAATAATATAGCAAGATGAAAGGGTTAAAAATATAAGGGAAACTATGATATTTAAGATATCCAGTAAGAATTAACCACATATTCTCTTGACTTCATAAAACTTAATCTGAGAAAAGAAGTTTCTGATCAATGTAATTTTATAATTTGTACTTAACTCCTTTGATTTTCATAGGGTCTCAGTATGCTACTTCCTTTGTGGTTTTAAACTCTACATACAAATTCAAAACTGTTTATTTAAAAACAATGAAACCTTAACATTTTTTAAGTTAATAGGTATTTTTATAGAATAATATAGCATCCATTTTGTCATTCATGCTTTTTTGTTGTTGTCATCAGGGACTGAATTCTAAATTATAATTTTTATTCTAACCGAAGAACCAAGAAACCATACGTTGAACTATTAACCGAAATTTCTTTAATTAAGATGATTTTTTAAATTTTACAGTGTTTTAAGGGTTTTAAATTAGTGATGTTTATAATGACTATTAATACACTGTTGGAACCAGTTTTTAGTTCACAGATAACATGCTCATTACCTGGGAATGGCAGTAAGGCAGCTTGTATCTATATGTAATTAATTATTAATGGACAGTAAATGCATGTACATATCTGTCAGTAAATATCAGGCTAACTGGTTTTTATGTCAGCAGACTGAGAACTATGAGCAGAGAATACGTGAGCAACAGGAACAGCTGTCACTTCAACAAACTATTATTGACAAGCTAAAATCACAGTTATTCCTTGTGAATTCCAGTCAAGGTATGTTCATATTAATTTTTTATGTATTTCTTGAACCTCTTAAAAAGAAAAATGGAAATCAAGTTTTTCTTTTTTATTTCTCCATTGTTTCTCAGTAATTCTGATATTTTAATAACTTTGGCACAGTTACATATTTTTATTTAAGAAATGGATACTTGCAGGTTATGGGGAAATGAACATTCACATATACTATATTATAGAACTTTAAGTTGATGAAACCTCCTAGAAGACCAGTAAATAGGAAAAACTTTCTTAAATATCTGTGCCCTTTTTTTTAAGGTTTTTTTTTTTTTTTAATTTATTTATTTGACAGAGAGAGAGAGTGCAGGAACACAAGCAGCGGAAGTGGGAGAGGGAGAAGCAGGCTTCCCATGGAGCAGGGAGCCCAACATGGGGCTTGATCTCAGACCCTGGGATCATGACCTGAGCCAAAGGCAGACGCTTAACGACTGAGCTACCCAGGAGCCCTGATTGTGCCTTTTAAATGAAAAATTCAAGTCCTAAAAATATGTCATAGAAAATACTTGTTCAGGAACTCAAAGACATGTATATAAGTATGCTTATAACAATATAATTTCTAATAATGAAAAAATAGAAATAAAGAAGTGGTCAACAATTAAATTAGTCACATAACGAACAGCTATGTAGCCATGAAAAAGTGATGATAATAGATGTTAACTTACTAACATAAGGCGTATTCATAATATATAGAAGAATGAACAAAGCAGGATAAAAAAATATATATAATTTTATGTGTGCAAAAAATTCTTATTTGAATTTATATGTATAGAAAAAGAAAAACTGCGATAAAACATAAACCAAAATGTTAATAGGAATAATTCACAGGTCATAAAAGTTGTGGGCAGCTTTTATTTATTTATTTTTGCCATGTCTTCCCTTTCTAATTTTCCTAGAATAAGTATGGGGTAGTTATGCAAATAATTATCTTAAACAAGGGATACATACCTGGAAATATGGCTTATTAAAAAGTTTAATTGCTATTGTTGATACTAAGTTGCAAAGAGCTTCTAGTTTTCTAAATTCTATGTATTTTTTAACACCACTTATTTTGGGAGTAGGAGTTCTGTGTATTTAGTGGGAATGAAAAAAATCTAAATGGGAATATTTAAATTGTCAAAGTAATTTTCTAAAGATTTTTGAAGCTCATAGTTTAAAATCTCTTTAAGATTAGGGTTTCTGGTTTGTTTTTATTTTTCCAGGTGCTACCAAAAACAGGGGTTCTCTACTTATATCCAAGAGGTTTTTGTCTTGCAGATAACAGTTTTGGCAATGTTCCCCTGCTTGAAGACAGTGAAGCAAGGAAGAATAATTTGACTCTTGAGCAGCCACATGATAAAGTAAAATCAGGAATACCAAGAGAAAAAGAATTAAAGGTAGACTGCACTGCTGGTTTATTCCCTAAAGGAAATAAGAAATGAGAAATCAGGTTCCACAGACTTCCTGAATTATTCAGTCAGTATTCTGTCAAATTTTGGTGGGCAGAAGCAGGGGAGAAGGTGGACAAGATCTTTCCAATCCTAACATTACTTCTGCAAAAAGCAATATTCAGATGCTGATACATAACACATCTTGTTTTATTTTCCTGAGGTAGATCCACAATTGGAATTTAAACAGAAATTCTGTTTATACACGAACAAATAACTTACATGTTTCTAAATAGAAGCACTATTTCCAAGTAAAATAAAGGCTTAGGTTTGTTTCATGTTTCCTGGTATTCTCTTTCCTGTATCACAGGCATTTAACAAATAAAACATTTAACTAAAGGTAGATAGTAAGGCATAGATGATTCTGGATTAGAAACAACACTGGTTTTTTTCTTCAATTGCTTATGCTTAATTTTTTTAAAAATCCACCTAACCAGCTTAAGCAAAAAGAAACAGTATAAAAGGAACATTCTATATCTGCAAGGAGATATATAGAAGGATGTCCAAGCTTCATTGAAACAATATAAAAAGGAACGTTCTGTACCTGCAAGGAGACATATAGAAGATGTTCAAGCTACATTACTTAGAAACAGCTTAAACATCCATCAGTAGCAGAATGATAACACCTTTACATGAAACACTTTAGAAAAATTAAAATTAACTAAATATATATTAGTATGCTTAGATTTCAGAAAGTGTTGAATAAAAAGTAGAAATTATAAAATGATAAAATGGGAATAATTTATGTAAATTTTTAATACAAAATGACATTATTTATAAAAACATAAGTATGTAGTCGAAGTGTAAAAACATGGACAGGAAAGTTACACCACTTTTTTAGAAAAATGATCACCTCTACAATTGGAGAAAGAAGAGTGTGATTCTAGAAGGGAATAAAGAGGGCTTCAGTTTTATCTACAACTTTTTTTTTTTTTTTTTTTTTTTGAGGAAAGAGCTGAAGCAAAATGTTAGCACTTGTTAAATCAAGGTAATGGATATACAGATGCATTTTTCTACCTCTTTTTATGAATCATTGAAATGTTATGTTTAAAAAGGAATTTTTTTAATGAGTTAGGTTTTAGTAGCATGAAACTGCTTTTGAATAAAATAATATCTCCCAGTAAATGAGGATTCTTAACATCCACAAGACCAAGTAAGTCAAGAATGCTCTGTTTCTTTTCTTCTAGGTAAGGTAGAAGGTTTTAGCTTTGTGTGCTAAGATTATTCAGTTACCAGGCCCATAACTAAGACTATCTTAACTTGTTTTCATTTAACATCAAATATGAGAAATCCAATCTAGATACATTTCTATGTATAAAAATTTTAGAATGGTAAGTTCTCTAAAGTATCTCCTATTTCATTTTTTTTTAATCATTCTTGTTTTTTTTATTTGGATCATTCATCTCTCCCCCTCCCCTTTGCAGTTTCCATTTATCTGAAAATGCTGGTAAACACAAGAAACCCTGGCACTGGAATATTGTTTAGGTTTATTTTGCAAAAATAAGATTCAGAAACAGTGATTCTGACTTCTGAAATGCAGTTTTATGATTGGGTCTATTATAGTATATTACAAAATAATTGAACTACTGTAAAATGGCGACTTACAGATTTAGTGCTTAAGTAAACTATCATTCTACTTTCCTGTTTCAGGGACTACTAAATATTATTTACCATTTACCATTAATCTTTATTCAAAATTCCTATATTCCAGTTATAACATTTCTTTGAAGATTATTATCTAGCATCTCTAGTTTAAAATATAGAGAAGGTATTTTTTAAAAGATTAGTCTTGGTTAGAACAAATGGGATGGTGTAAAAGGCTCTTAGATATGTTAATAATTTCATTTATTTTCTATTTGATTAATTTGTCATTGTTCATGAAAGCTTTAGAGTTTATTTTTCAGTCAGTAAGTGTTGACTTCAACAGAATTCTTTTTAAAAATACATTTGTTTTATTTTTATAAGATATCTTTTGTTTATAAAATATATGTCTAGATACCTGGGCTAACGTTAAATATAAGTAACAGAAATTATGTCAGACATGGCTTATCTCTTAAGAAATAATGTTGCATCAATTGTAACTTTAATTTGTAGACAGACAATGGAGGGAAAAAAATAAAGTTCCAAGTAAGAAGTAAATCTAAATTCAGTGAGTTCTCATAATGATCTTTACTAGTGGGAGAAACATTTACCTGACAGCCACGTATTTAATACTTTGACTAACTTATCAACTTGGTCTTCTTATACTGTAACCATTTAATAAGAATAAAAATTAACTGTCTTATATTTCAGCTTTCTTATCTTTATATATCCAGAGCCAAACTGCTCATGAGCACTAAATATATAACAAATTAAAAAGAAGAGTAAATATATTCTAAAAGAATGAATAAATTGGATTTATTGAATATTTGAGAGCTGGCTGTATATTGTAAAGTTAGGCTTCATTTAGAAAAATACTGCCTAATTAGGTAATTAAATTAAAATCTTTTCAACTGGCATATATATTGATCTATACATACTGAGTTATAATTAAATTTACTTTTAGTTAATACAAGGGAAATCCGTTCCTAAAGAACTTCAGTTTTGGATATATCAGGGTTTTTCCAAAATGAAGAAATATATTGGTTATCAGTTGCAATTTTATAAAAGTATTCATCTCCATATAAAGACTGCAAGACTGGGACGCCTGGGTGGCTAAGTCGGTTAAGTGGCTGCCTTTGGCTCAGGTCATGATCCCAGCGTCCTGGAGTCCCACATCAGGCTCCTTGCTCGGCAAGGATCCTGCTTCTCCCTCTACCACTGCCTGCCATTCTGCCTGCCTGTGCTCGCTCGCTCTCTCTCTGATAATTAAACAAAATATTAAAAAACAAAACAAAACTGCAAGGCATGGTGCAGAAATGGCTAAGATAAATGTATAGTTCATTTTTTTTCTATTTTCAGTATACTTTTATAGTATCAGTCTTCTTAAAAACTGAATGATTTCCAGAAATCGCATTCCCAATCAGTTAGTTGGCCTAGCCTCTGTAATGAATTACTAAGTTAATAGATATGCTTTGAACCAATAACACAAAGTTACTGATCACCCATAGTCATTTCCTTCAGTTTTGTGAGTGGTTTGAGGATTTGTTTTCTTTAGACTATATATTTTGTTCAGGATTTGGTTAGGATATTTGACAGGGGAAAGCCCCTTTGACATTATGGTGAATAACAACTTTGAGTGCCTTGGCAGATGAGACAAAGAATGGAGGAAAGGGGTATATTGAGGAGAAAGAAGCTCTTTTAGAAAATTTTATTTGGGAAGCATGAAATTTATAGTTTAACCTCTGTTCATGGTGTTCCTACACAGAGCATGCAAGGGTCCTTTGACTTCTCAAAGGACATAAAGAAGTCAAGGGGTGCCTGGGTGGGTCAGTCAGTTAACCGTCCGGCTCTTGATTTTGGCTCAGGTCATGATCTCAGGGTCGTGATATCAAGCCCTGCATTGGGGTCCATCCTCAGCGGGGAGTCTGCTTGAAATCATCTCTCCACCCTGCCAGTGCCCCAGCCATGCAAGCACACATGTGTGCTCTCTCTAAAAATAAATCTTTAAAAAAAAAAAAAAGTCAAGACAGCAGAGCCTGTATAATTGAATGACCCTTAGTACTCTGTTTATACGTTCAGAGCATTAGGAGAAAAGTACTCCATTTAATGAAAACCTGAGTTTCACTTCTTTTTTTTTTATTGGCGGGGTTGAGGGAGGGGAGCAGAGGGTGAGAGAGAACCCCAAGCAGGCTCCATACCCAGTGCAGAGCCTGACACTGGTCTCAATCCTACATCCTGAGATCACAACCCTAGGCAGCATCAGGAGTTGAACACTTACCGACTGAGCCACCCAGGTTCTCCTGAGTTGCACTTCTTGTACACCACCATAGTTTGCACGGTCTTTCTTGATGAGACATTATTTTGGCAAAGGGGTCATTGCATCATCCATCATACAATAAAGTACCCCAAATTTTACCCCCAAACTTACCAGCTTAAAACAACAAATATTTATTATCTCAACGGCCTGTGGGTCAGAAATTTGAAAGTCACTTAGCTAGATGGTTCTGGTTCAAGATCTCATGTGATTAAAGTCAGGACATGGGCAAGGGGTTCAGTCATCTAAAGGGTTGGTGTCGTTGAAGGACCCACTTCCAAGATGGCTCACTGACATGACTGTTGGCAGGAGACTTCTCCTTGTGGATCTTTCCTCACAACCTGGCCAATAACTTCTTCAAAGTAAAAAAGTAAGAGATCCAAGAGCGCAAGAAGGAAACCTCAGTGCTTTATATGACTTAGTCTCTAATAATCACATACCTTTGCTTCCACTTTATTCTGCTCAGTAGAAGTAAGTTAAGAGATGCTCCAGAGGCAAGGAAATTAGCTCCTCTTCTTGAAAGGAAGAGTACCAGAGATTTTGTAGATGTATTTTAAAAGTATCATGGGATTGTAGATTGTGGTATACAGAAGAGGGTACCAAAGATCATGGGTGTGGGTGTAGTATTTAATTGATATGACAAATACTAGTGAAAAAAAGTAGAGGACCTTGGCAGAATTTAATAGTAAATTGAACTTCCTGAATCTTATCACTGTTAATCTCAGAAGAAAAAAAATACCATAGCTTCTCCTCTTAAGAACAATTTCAAAAACTCTAAACATGAATGTAGACTTTCCAGAGAATAGCTGAGCAGTGTTTTAAAGAACCAAGAAACTGTTGCCTGTTGTTACTCTTTTCTTGTAGCCAATTTTAAATTGAAAATATGGGAGCACCTGGGTGGCTCAGTGGGTTAAAACCTCTGCCTTCAGCTCGGGTCATGATCCCAGTCCTGGGATCAAGCCCTGCGTTGGGCTCTGCTCTGCAGGGAGCCTGCTTTCCCCCCTCTCTCTGTGCCTGCCTCTCTGCCTACTTGTGATCTCTGTCAAATAAATAATTAAAATCTTTTAAAAATTTTTTGAAAATATGTAGGAAATCAAATAACACAAAAATATACATACTTATTCTTCACAAAATTACTGTCTGTTACTTGTAGAACGCTATTGTCAAACATAGTAACACATCATGAAGGCAGTTATTTAAATAACAAATTGTCTTTCTTAATTTAAATATAAATTGGTATTGTTTAATTCACTTTTTTAAAAGCCAGGATTGTAATACACTGGGTCACTTTTAAGATCTTGGAAATAAGAGATTTCTGTAATTCTGCTTCAGGAAAGCACTTCAGTTGCCAAACTAAATTCTATTCTAGCTGCCCAGGGTTTAACAAAAATTGTTTGCTCTCATCTTTCGATCCTACTTTTTGTTTTTGTGGAAGTTACACAAAAGTCTGGATAGAGTATTTGGATGCAAGAAAATATGTAGAGAGCAATAATATAGAATACGTAGAAGAATTTGGTAATACTGGTAAATTCTCTTCACTCATTCATTAACTGGACTGCATATGTACCTGACATTGCAAGCCACTGGAAGAACAAAGATAATGCCCCTGCCATCTGGCTTAAAGTCTTGATTTAGTTAAAAAAAAAAAAAAAAAAACTGACACTACTGATTGTTGTAAAGTCATTTCAGAGTTGAGGATCCAGGATACAAATTATAGTGTGAGCTTATTTGAACTTCTAACTAATTATTTAAATAGAGCTCGTGTGTTTATGTATCCAAAGAGCTGATTTTTGCTTTATTTTTGATTTTCTGCATATATATATCTAGTTTATTCTTTATATATGTCTTTTTTCATCTGACTTACATGCTCGAAGCAAAAGTATAAAAATACAGAGAATGCAGTTGTTACTGAAAGATACCAGTTAGACAGTTGGCACATTTCTAATGTTACCTGTCATTATGATTCGGTCAGAGGATATGGTAGCTTTGAGGAGCACAAAGATTTTGTGGGTTTAGAAGAGTGAAACAGTGATGGCGCTGTGGAGCTGCCATCAGTGCTAACAGTAAGGAAATCACATGCACTGTACCTGGCAATTCTAGTATATACAGAGGCTCTGTCATGTTTGAAGAAAGCTGATGTCTAAAAATTCACTTGTCAGTCACTTAGGTGAGAAGTGTTTGAACTCCTCCTATTTGCCTAGTCTTGCTAGTCACAGACAGGAATGCCAAAAAAAGAGGAAGACAAGATCTATCTCCTTTAAGGAACTGTATAACCTAGTTGGAGAAACAAGGATTTGGAGACGCTAAGCAGTAGCAAACATTATAAGACAATGTGAAGTCTTAATTTTATGATAAAATGAAACATTATAATTTTATGGTACAGATAAAACATGTAGGACCTTAATTTAAAAATAAAAATTCCTGGTGAGCTGAAGGTAGGCTTGCAGGGACTCAACATTTAGTTCAAGTAGAGAAAAGAAAACATATTCTTAAATGCATATTTTTGGTAATCTATGGAGATATGTAGAGTTTCTGCAAGATTTTAATGGAAAAAGAATTTCTAGGCAAGAATCAAAATTATTACAGGCCACTTTGGAGAACATTATGTAAACTGAAAGCTGGGGTGCCGGGCTGATTCAGTCAGTAGAGCATGTGACCCTTGATTTTGGGGTCATGAGTTCAAGCCCCATTTGAGTGCCAAATTACATACATAGATACATACATATATACATAAATTAACTAAGTTAGCTAAAACTGGGGGTTTTGAAAGAGCATTTCATTTACTATAACCTTTTTAAAATGACATAATCATGACTACAGAAGACAGAATGCTCCCTACCATTTTGTTACTTTATTCTATAGATGGTACTTCAGTGAGAGGCATTGCTGTGTTCCTCTAGTTGTATGTATGACAGTTTCAGCGGGCAGGTTATGAACTTTAACCCCGCTTTACTCTCTGGACTTTTGTAGCTTATAAAAATCCTAGCTTCACAAGTCTACATCTTGGACAGTATCCCCATTCTTGAACTGTTCATTTGTCATATACACTGGATTTCAGATACAGTGCCCACTTAGGATCTCTCTGAGTTTAGGCCACCTGTAGTTTCTCACTTTTCTATTTCAAGTCTCTTAAACTATATTTGTCAAGTTGCCATATATTGTCCAAGTACCTGGTTTTATATGCATTATAAAAGCTTTATAGTAGACTATTGTGATTATGAATACCTTGATAGATGTTAATGTCAATACATACAGCAATTTTTGTGAAAATGTAGCTGATAAAGCCTCCCATCTATAATTTTAAATACTGCTCTAACAACAAAACCATAATATGAAACCAGTTAGGTTTTGCAAGAAGAGCTCTTAAAATGGAACTCACAGCCTTTCCCCCCTTCCTTTAGCAGGTTAATATCTGCAGCCATTAATAATTTGGTTGGGTTGATTTCTTTTTTTAGCTAAAAGGTATATAGAAACCTTTTCAGATTTCTCTTCTTTGTGTAGATATTCTGTTGAAATACCTTATTTTGGGATGTCTGGGTGGCTCAGTTGGTTAAGCCACTGCCTTCAGCTCAGGTCATAATCCCAGGACCGTGGGATCGAGTCCCGCATCGGGTTCCTTGCTCGGCAGGGAGCCTGCTTCTCTCGCTGCCTCTGCCTGCCTCTCTGCCTGCTTGTGTGTACTCTCTCTCTCTCTCTGGCAAATAAATAAAATCCTTAAAAAAAAAAAAAAAAAAAAAAAAGAAATACCTTATTTTGGGGCATAAGCATCTGACTCTTGATCTCAGCTCAGGTCTTGATCTCAGGGTCATGAGTTCACCCCCCATGTTGGGCCCCACACTACGTGTGGAGCCTACTTAAAAACAACAACACCTGTTTTACCTTACATATATTTGTTGCTCACGCAGACACTGCTGTATTTAGAAATTTCTATTTTAGTCCATTAAAAACTGCAAGACCAGTCTGTATCATGTACTGAACTGATTTAAAATAAATATGCATGTTTATTTAAAAAATAGATTGTCATATGTTTTTCATCATTTGAATAAAAGTTAGAAACCAGACCATTAGTCAAGATATGTAGTAACTATCAAATGATTTCTGTGACAAAGTCAAATTTGGTTTACATCACCTAAACAGAGTACCTTTTCTAAGAGAGGAACTTGAAATAAATTCATTTATGTTTTATTACTCAACTTGGTTAAAAAAAAGAGTTACTGTATTCTTTTGATGATCAATTCTCTCTTTTCATCATCTTTTATTAGATAGAAGTAGTGATTATACCATCTGTACAATGGCACATAGCAGCCTAAGGTGGGGCTTATGTAGGATCAGAGAAAATGTGTGTGAGCACCCTACCCTCCCTTCTCGGTGAGAGCTAATGTCCTATTCCCCCTAGTTTTGTTACTAGAGACTGGATTGAATGTACCTTCTTTTAATGTTTAACACTTCTATATTACTTCTCTTTGGAGACTGGTCTTTGTTTGCAGACCCTCTGGTAGAATAATAATTAGAAGGAAGAAAAACTATCTTCAGCCAGTTCGTTCATTAAAGTTCAGAGTTTTTTCTCAAGTATCATAATAAATATATCAGAGACTTAAGAAACAAAAAAATATATGTTGATATCCAAAGCATTTTAATATTTACTTTGAAATTTCTGTGGCAGGAATTTTTATTGTTTCCAAATCTGAATTTTTAAAAATATTTATTCATTTATTATTTTAGAGAGAGTGCACAGCAGGGAGGGGCAGAGGGAGAGGGCGAGAGAGAATCTCAAGCAGACTCCCCCTGAATGTGGAGCTCGATCCCATAACCCTGAGATCATGACCCAAGCCAAAATCAAGAGTTGGATGCTTAATTGACTGGGCCACCCAGGTACCCCTCCAAATCTGAATTGTTAATGCAGCCTAGCCCTTTCCTGTTCTGGGCCTCTGTTTTTTAATTCAATATGTCATTTTAGGATTTTTGTTTTTATAATAATGGAAGTAATTTTTGAGGAAAGGAAAAAGATGAGAAATGGCATATCACTTTTTAAATTTTCTTCCCGGGCTTCTAAGCAAATTTAATTATTTCTAGTGATGGCTTTTCTCTGCTTACTTCCCCCTTTTAAACCCTTTCCTCACACTTCCCATTTTTCTTTTTTCTGCTCTTCTCCAGACACCACAAAACAGAGTTCATATACTCTGCTCAGCCCTGATTTCTCTTGACCCAATCATGAAAGTCTGTTCTGTCAGCCTCAGTAGGTTAGTACTAGCCTCCCAATACAATCTGGTTTTCTCTTACATTATAATGTGTCATCCTAAAAATCTCAAAATTTGTTTTGAAGACATTTGTTTTTCAGCGTTATGAAATGCCTCCACATTTGATCTGTTATGATCTGTTGTGTTGTTTTTTGGTTGAATTATATGGAATCCAGTTTCATACAGATATGTAATTGGGAAAGGGAAGAATATTTTAATAGCCTTTTAGAAATTGCGGCTCTTCTCTTTTGATACCATACCAAAATTCAGTAAGTAGTAGTCTCTTAATTGTTAATTGCAATATAAAAGCTGAAACCAGTGAACTTTTCTACTGCTTTAAAAGCCAGTGGTCTCTTTGTACTTTAGATCTTTAACCTATGTGATTTTGTAGCATCATGAATTGGTTATTTGGAGAATATTGGTTCACTGAGCTATGCAGATCTTACAAATATTGACTATGATATAGTGCTTAAAAATCACATTTAACATCATACTGATCTCATCATAAAAGTCTTTTAAGGATTGGGCCGTTGTCAAGCTTACTGTAACAGGTATACATTCCCCAAGCTTTTAATTTTCACTTGAAAACTTAAATTTTTTTCGTGGACAACAAATCTTGTCAGTTGTTATTTTGAAAGTGAGAGGCTAACTTCATTTGCTTTTGAGAATGTCTGAATAACCATAGCTTACATGTCAGTCATTCTTTCAAGTGAAAATGACATTCCATTAAAAAAGTGACTAGTTCAGCTTGCAACTCAAACAGTTGAACCAGTGCTTTTCCCCAAGACAACCTTTGTACTTTGATATGAACAGAATTTGTGTGTATTTCCTGTTTTGTCTTGCACAGTATTTAAAAGCTAATAACTCAGGATCAAAATTTAGTAAAATTAATAATTTTTACTGTCAAATCAAGAAGATAGCTTAGGACCCCCCTGCCCGGGATCCTTTTTTTACTGAATGTGTGGCATTGAAGACAGTGACTCCAGTTTAGTTCCATGGCCTCGATCATGCTCAGGTGCCTGCAGTTTCACTCACTGTTGTTTGTGCGTCGTCAGTATAAAGGCCAACAAAGTAAAAAAGGCAAATAACATCTAATAGTGTTGTAGTAAGAGTTGACTGCATGGATTTCAGGGTCAGGGATTTGATCTTCCCCTACTTACTAGCTAATAAGTTAGCTGGTTACCGCTTCAGGGGTGCTCTAAGAAACGAGACTCCTGAATCAGAGGAAAAGATCTTTATTATACACAGCACAGCAAGCAAGAGCATTATTATTTGCTTTGGTCCCTCCTGGGGATGGGGAAGGGCAATGCAGTGAGACCAAGATGGATGCCTGCATATGCACTGAGTTGCATTAAAGGTGAGAAACCCTGAGCTTGGGAGATTATCATTTTATAGCAAGCAGTCAGCAGCCTGTTCCTTGTCCAAGGGAGACATTATCTTCAGGTTTACTCCCTGCAAACACAATCCCAAGAACTATCCCACGTAAATAACAGTCAGAGCCTTGTATTCTTGATATGCAGCAAAAGTGTGCAGGGACACTCAGGGCCCATGTAGATTTCTCTCCCAAAAGTAGATCCCCTGAAAGGATCTCAGGACCCCAGGGATACTAAGCCGTATTTGGGGAACCAGTTTTTACCAGATTATAATATTCTGTTAGAAAAATACGTCTTTTTTTCAGTAAGTCCCTTTTCCTTTTTTTTTTTTTTTAAAGATTTTATTTATTCATTTGACAGACAGAGATCACAAGTAGGCAGAGAAGTAGGCAGAGAGAGGAGGAAGCAGGCTCCCTGCTGAGCAGAGAGCCTGATGTGGGGGCTCGATCCCAGGACCCTGGGATCATGACCTAGGCCGAAGGCAGAGGCTTTAACCCACTGAGCCACCCAGGTGCCCCAGTTACTTTTCCTTATATTGAAATAATGTCATGCTGTAAGAATACTTTAATATCTCCTGAGGAATCCTTATTTATGCAAAGAAGTCGTATTGCCTGTTCCTCAGTCCTTTTCACATTTATTAAATAATTGTTCTACATCTTTATCCTTTATGTTGTTGTTGTTACATAAATTAACCAATTTATTATGGGCTAGCACTGTTTCAAATGGTGGAGCTCCTACTGGTCTTTCAGCTATTTCAGTCCGCAGACTTTACGGTGATGGCAGAAGTGGTGTTGTAGGTCCAGGCACCACCATTTTCCCACAGGAACCACAAGGCCAGATCCCCAAAGCTCATCTTTTCACATTGGTTTTGCCGTAGAAGGAGCTAGTATACTTGGGATGCTGGTTTTTTTCAGTCTTCACCATTTTCCCAAGGTGGGGCACCAGAACAGGTCCTATATTTACCAGTGATTCCAACCCTCTTGGTCTGTTTAGCCATGTCGCCACAAACTAGATCTGAGCCTAGAGAGCTATATCCTTAGACTTGAAATCATAGTACCTATATATTGCTCCTGGTTATTTCTCTATACCTATTGTATTAAGTCTAGAACATACTGAATTCTTATCCTAATCTGTTAAAGATAATGTGGTGCCTGATACATTTCCTGGGGTATCCACAGAGCTC
This sequence comes from Martes martes, assembly GCF_963455335.1. Lineage (NCBI taxonomy): Eukaryota > Metazoa > Chordata > Mammalia > Carnivora > Mustelidae > Martes > Martes martes. The sequence goes on along the minus strand of NC_137890.1, from coordinate 138,571,428 downwards.
CAGACCTATAAAATGCTACATACTGTGTATTCTTTCTGACAATTTTTAAAGGCATAAGAATATTAGGGGATCTGAAATCAACAGTAAGACAACCACTTAGCTTCATTTAACCACAGACTCTCCAGCTAGCATTTTTCCCAATATTGTATTTTAACAAGCTCTTAATGGATTTATAGTCTCCTTAAAGATATTTTATAGAATTTGGTGGGGGAGAGGCATGGAAGGCTCACCTAATTTTTCACTTGTACCTAATATGTTATACTTAGGCAGTCTTGCCGTGTTATGAAACCTAAGTTTTTTCCTGAAAGATTTTTTTCTATCCAAGATGGATATCTTTTGTTTTCTCTCTCCCATTTTGTTTACCAGTAGTGGTGCTGTGATTTTTGTATTGCAACTTAATTTTCATCTTAGTAATTCCATATCAGATGGGTTTACACACATTATTTCTACCCCTAATTGTCTGTACTATTTAACATTAGGAACAGTATGTCTCCCTCTACATTGCATCCACATTATGTTGCAGAGGCTCACTCACTTGTCCATATTCCTTCAATGTGTCATCTGGAATTTACTGCTGGATGGCCAGATAGCTGCAGTAACTCTTGTTTTCCTTCTTGCTGCAGCTGATAAAACATTCTCTTCTCCTCTTGTCTTGAGGAAAAAGTCGTAACTTTTTTTCTAAAGCTGAATCTAAAACTCTTTCCTTCCTACTTTTTTTCTATTTCTTTTTGACATGAAGAAGATAATACATCTTGGCATTTTATTGCCCTTTGTCAGACCTACAGTTTTGTTTTGAATTTTACTATTCCAGGAAGGTTGTAATCTTTCTTTAAGGTTTTATCTTACCCTAAGATCTTCTGATGCTAAGGAGAACATCCTTGTATTTAAAAAGGAAAATGAAGGTTAGAAGTATGAACCATATTTGAGGAAAAAGTAATTAGGTTATGTTTTAAAACTTGGTCTACAGTAGACAACACAACAAGTGAAAAGGTATTGGATCAAAAGAGATGAGTGATTATAAAGAGAGAAGGGAGGCCTGCAAATATAGACTGTAGAAAATGAAAACTCACTAGATTTAATGTGACAATGAATGGTAAGAAAAGTATATAATGAGAGAAGAACAGTGTACCCATGTCTAAACCTTAGAGAATGCCCACATGTATGGCCTTGGTCAGGGGGCAATGCAAATATCAAAGCTTAAGAAGAAACCTAAATATGTTATACTGGTGGCCCCAAAAAAATGTTTCAAGGAGGAGGATATGGTCAGTAGTGTGAATACTGTCAAATCAGCAGTGAACAGAATGACAGCTTTAGGAAAAGCCAATGGATTGGTGATTAAGACTGGAAAATTATGGTGAAAGCTCAGAAAAATGAAGGAATTTTTTAAAAAAGCAAAAAAAACCCTGAGTTTGGGAGTTGGAGCTTCTGTATGAAGAATGAGTACCTAACCAGCTCTCTACAAATAGTATTAAATGTGGCAACATACACAGGAACAACTCCCTGAGGAACTGGACACTGAACTTTGCATATTTTAGAAAGGAGTCAAATGTGGAGCAAATAGTCACCTCAGAGTAAATTACTGATTTTCTGTAGTTCTGTCCTGAGAGTGGTCATAGTTGCAGTGGCTGAAATTACAATAGAAAGCCCGCCATCATTCTGGCTAGAAGAAACAGGAAGGAGAATGAGCTCAGAATAAGCATGGTCACCAGAGAGAGTGAAGGAGCCCCAGAGAGGAGAGAGCCAGAGAAGAACGGACTCAGGCCAAGTCTCTGGCTGTCCCCTGAGATCATGGATGTGCAGGGGCAAATAGGAAGCAGTTTGCAGCTAAGGCTTATAGGACAGAACTGATAACCTGAATTGTCCTTCATCAGGTTAATTGCCTGCAAAAACATTACCACCCTTGGCACCATGTAGCATGTCGCCACAACATATTCACAGTGTTCAGAGTACAGCCCAAAGTTATTCAATACATAGAGAGTCAGTTCTGCCCAATTTGAACGGAACACACCAACCCTAAGTGGATCTACATAGTGAAATTTTTAGACAAGGGTTTTAAATCATAGCTGATTTAAATCAGCTATGATTTAAAAACCCTAACTAAAACTGTAACTATACCCAGTCCTCTATTAGGATATTGTTGGGGGGGGTAGGAAGATAATTGAGGTTTTGAGAAGATGGAATTAATGATAAGATACTCTCCATTATCATGGTTAACTTCTAATAGTAAGTTTGAGATATAAACAATGAAATTTCGGTTAAGAAACTATTACCAGATTATTTCTGACAGCAAGTGAACTGGTTTGGCAGAACTCAAGTAAATCTATCTAGGTTATTTTCAAATGTAAATTTCTACTTGGACATTCTTGAGCACAAAAAAAGGCCATACCAAAGGTTTTTTCCCAGGCAGATTTAAACATCAAAATTTGGCTTATCACTGCTTCTCAGTGAGAAATGTATTTGTTGTATGACAGGTTTTAGAATCTTAAAATTAGTTTGTACTGGTGCGATATGTAAATATTACCCTTCTGTATCCACCTCACCGTGCTAACTACTGCTGAGCTGCCGTGGCAGCCAAGTCCTATACTTGAGAAGTTAAGAGCCTAGACTGATGAAGCTGGGGTTCCAGTTGCAGCTACTCCATCTGCTGGACTGTAGGCAAATTATTGGACCTCTTCAGAGCCTTATTTACTATGGCAAACTTTAAAATCAAAGTATCTAGTTCACAAGATTATGTGGGTTAAGTTAAATAATTAATAAATGCAAATTGCTTAAATAACAGCTATTTTCATAAAGATATTTTCAGTTCAATGTGGTAATGGTATAACATAAAATTTGTGGTTAATATTCGAAAAGGGTTTTTCCAAGTCAGTTCATTTTAAATCTAGTGTTTGGAGAAGGGGTGGGATCAACTTTTATAAATTGGTCATTTAAGGCATTCATTTTCTATTTTGCATAAAGAGGCATTCTCACAATTTGATATTTCTTCTTAAGAAAATAAATTCAGAAAGATGTGCAAAAGGAACCTAATGCACAGTTAAGTTTCAAAAGACAGACTGTAGAAAAGTATTAATCTCTCTTAGCTTCAAATTAACTTAATAGAATTGAAATTATAGTCATTGTGACAGTACTGGTAAAGGATTTTAACTTTTTTTTTTTTAAGAATGTTTTATTGTAGCATTGATAGTGATTTTTTGGGATTTACATTAAACCAGAATCCTGTGAAGAACTTGGAAGTAATTGGGGTATTTAATTTTATCCTTATATTGTTTATTTTCTTGCTGCTTCCTTCAGAACTCTGGAATGGGTCCCATTTTGCCTTGAAATTGTTCCTGCACTGGCAGTGGGTTTGCCTGGCACACTGTGTCATGCCAAACAGACAAGACTTGTAGGATTTGTGTTCCTCTTGCTTTGCTAGATTTTCAGTAATATTAATAAGGGTGAGAGAACTATGAATTTCACACAGCCACAAATTCTTATAAATACAGTTTTCTTATATTTTTTTATTTGCCTTTTGTCCTCGAACTTTTTTTTACTATGCCTTTATATTCTCATCAAATCTCTTTTTTGTAGTTTTTTGGTCATTCTTTCCACCTTAATCTCTTCCTTGTCTCAGCCCTTTTCTCACTTTCTCCCTATTTTAGCCATATTGAGTGCTTGACTTTACCATAACATCTCTTTGTCTCAATGTATCTAAAACTGTTATAAAGTACTCAACCTCAGTTTCTCCTTTAACATTTCATTCTTCATTTCAGTAATCTAAGTGATAAGTGAATTCTTGTTTTCAGATTGTTTTTCTACTGCTCATTTGTTTCTCCTTTTTTTTTTTTTTAAGATTTTATTTATTTATTTGACAGAGAGATCACAAGTAGGCAGAGAGGCAGGCAGAGAGAGGAGGAAGCAGGCTCCCTGCTGAGCAGAGAGCTCGATGTGGGGCTCAATCCCAGGACCCTGAGATCATGACCTGAGCTGAAGGCAGAGACTTAACACAGAGCAACCCAGACGCCCCTCTCCTTTTTCTTTTTTCTTTCTTTCTTTCTTTTTATTTTATTTCTGGGAAGAAGAGGGTGGAGGATATGCATGAGCAGGAGGGAGGGGCAGAGAGAGAGGGAGAGACAGACACCCTGCTGAGCAGGGACCCCCCCCCCCCCCCCCCCCCCGGATCATGACTTGAGCGGAAGGCAGAGCTCTCACTGGCTGAGCCACCCAGGCTCCCTATTTCTCATTTTTCTGTAGAAGACTTATCAAGCTAGTATTTATAACTATTCCACAGTTTATATTTTCTTTACTAATCCATCCTATCTCATCCTGGTTTATTTCTTGAATTACATTGTTCTAAGTAAGAGCATAGCTTTCTTTTCTGTCTTAAAAGCATAATTTTAGGGGCGCCTGAGTGCCTTAATCGGTTAAGCGTCTGCCTTCGGCTCAGGTCATAATCTCCGGGTCCTGGGATGGAGTCCTGAATGGGACTCCCTGCTGAGTGGTGAGTTGGCTTCTCCCTCTCTTTGCCCCTCCCCCACACTCTTGCTCTCTCTCGCTCTCTCAAATAAATAAAATCTTTAAAAATAAGTAAATAAAATCATAATTTTACCAAGCCTCATTCAGAAACAAAATCAAGTATTGGCTACACTCAGTTTCCTCAGCCATTTAAAAATAAATATTCCTTTTGCATCAACTAAATTTTAGAGGGAATCTTTGGTATGAACACCGAAATAGAATGATAGTCATTGTTGTAGTTCAAAATGTGTCATTGCAGACTTACTGCTTTATTTAGTGTTAGCCTTTTAAAGTTTAAATTCCATATAGGAGAGATACATTGTATTAATGAATGTAGTATTATCTTTAAAAGTTTCATAACAAAGTTCAATTTCCTAATCTCAGTTGCTTAAAATTTTTAAGAAGAAACATAATTTTGAACTTAAATTTTATTGCATTTTCCCCTGCTTTATGGAAGTATAATTATCAAATAGAAAATGTATATATTTTCAGTTTACAATATGATATACTTTTTTTTAATTTATTATTTATTTGAGAGAGAGAGAAGGGCTGGGAGAGGCATAGAGAAAGAGAATTTCAAGCACACTTCCTGGTGGGACTCAGTCTCATGACCCTGAGATCATGCCCTCAGCCAAAATCAGGAGTCATACAATGATACATACAGTGGGGTAATATTAACTACAGTCATCATACTATACATGCCTTCATACATCTTCAGAACTTATTCATCCTGCATAACTGAAACTTTCTACTCTTTGACCAACATCTCTCCACCATTTCCCCCACCACCACTACCACCCCGAACCCTGGCAACTACCATTCTACTCTTCTACTCTGTAATTCTATGATTTTGGCTTCTTTACAGTCCACATATAAGTGAGATCATTCAATATTTGTCTTTCTGTGCCTGCTTCATTAGGATGATGTCCTCCACATCCATGTTGTCTCAAATGACATGATTTCATTTTTTTTTTAAGGCTGATATATTCATTGTGTGTATGTGTAATTTAGGGATACTGACTCTCCGCGTAGTTGAAAATCCACATATAATTTTTGACTTCCCGAAAACGTAACTACTAGTAGCCTACTGTTGACCAGAAGCCTTACTGATAACATAAATAGTTGACTCTCACATATTTTACATATTATATGTATTATATACTGTATTCTTTGAGTAAAATAAGCTATAGATAATGAAATATTAAGAAAATCATAAGGAAAATACATTTACAGAAATATACTGTATATACTGAAAGAAATCTGCATAGAAGTGGACCTGCACAGTTCAAACCAATGTTGTTCAAGGATCAACTGTACAATATTCCATTGTGTATGTGTGTGTGTAATATATATATATATACACACACACACTACATTTTCTATATGCATTCATCTGATTATGGACACTTAGGTTGAATCCATATTTTGGTAATTGTAAGTTTTCTTTATTTTTCAAATTGGTTTATAAAAGGCTTTCACTTTTAGTGCTAAATATTAAAAAAAAGGCAAGCATTGGTGGAAACCTACATTTCTTTCTTTTAAGATGTTGATATCTAACAGATCCTGGACTCCCAACATAGACACACACAACACTCACACACACACAAAGTTTTCCATTATCTTTGCATGAAGAATAAATCTGGTTTGGGACTCACAAAAATATTAGCCACTTTTTCTTTTCCCTCCTTAAATATCATTGCATATTCAACTGGCCCTGGAACGTATATTTTTTTATATGATACCCATCTATGAGAAACTTAAATTGATTTACACTAAAACAAAATTCTCCCAATTCACATAAGAGGCAATTTAAGGAATCATTTCACAACATCTTTCAACTGTTTTAAATGGGTTTATCTTAATGATTTAGTTGAATGACTTATCCAGTGCCATAGTGGAAGTGTAAATGAAAAGTACGACGTGTAAAGCTCTTATTTCAGTATTCATTCCACAAGTTCGGCATTTCCAAACTAGTACTTGGAACAGTTTATAATGTTAAGTATTTTAAGTTTTAGTACCTCAAAATAAACTCATTTGTTGAATGATTTAACGTTTAAAGTCTCCTAAAATATAATGTTCAAAGTTCCCTTGCTTTCTTATTTGAAGTTGCAGTAGCTTCAGCTTCCTGCAGTGCAGGGTCCACTTGGATAATAGTTGAGAATAGAAAGAAAAATACAAGTTATCTCTTTTAATGTTTACTTACTCTCTGGGATGCTCCAAGAACTGCATGGTCTTTATTAAGTAAAGTAATTTAGCATTGAAAAGCAAGTCTTGAGTTTCTGGCGATAATGTTGGAGTTGCCATTGACAACACTAATTCTACATCTTTTGATAACTAAATGACTGTTTGCAGAAAGTTGTGTCAAATAGCTACAGTGGAAAAATAGCACTGATGCATTATACCCATTCTAGATAAACCCTGCTTCCCAATGTCAGAACTGCTTACCATTTTTGTCATTTGTTGAACTAACATGTTAAAAGATCCCTTTTGAAGTTTTTTGGGGGGATGCTGGAGACCAGAAATTTTCATTCAGACTATATCAAAAGATTTATTTGGTATAAATGATAGAAGATGCATTGTATTGCATTAGTACAATTGTAATGTTTTTCTTTAATAATAATAATAATAGTAGTAGTAGTAGTAGTAGTATGCAGGGACTGTGTTCCTAATCCCAAAAAAGTTGAAGACCTTAAATTTACGTACTTCATGGAAATTTCTCAGTAAGAGAGTCCTCCCTTTACCCCCTACCATTACACCTCAGGAATCTTTTCCAGATAAATTCACCCACACCAGTTATCAAATTTAAATGTCAGAGGGCCACCTGAGTGGCTCAGCCTGTTAAGCGGCTGCCTTCAGCTCAAGTCATGACCCAGGGTCCTGGGATTGAGCCCTGTAAGGGGCTCCCTGCTCAGCGGGGAGTCTGCTTCTCCCTCTCCCTGCTGCTCCCCTCCAGCTCCTACCGCTACTCGTGCATGCATCCGCACTTTCTCTCTCTCAAATAAATACATAAATAAAATCTTTTTTAAAAAATCTAAATGTCAAGAGTAGTAGCTTGACACAGGTTTTTTGCCAAACCATAAAAAGTCTGTCATTCTTTTCCTTCCTCTTCCTTCACCTTCATCTCCACTCCCACCCCCTTTGTTTTTAAGATTCCTTTAACATCAGAAGCAATCATTCCAGGTACCGATCCCCAAATCAGTACTTCGGAAAATGGAATAGTCTTTATGACTTTCTGTAAATATCTTCATTTAAAGGTTAAAATTACAGAGCACAGCTTGAATACCGCAGGTTTGAGCTGAGTGGGTCTGCTTCTGTGTGGATTCTTTTTTAATAAATACAATACTGTAAATGTATTTTTTCTTCCTCCTGATTTTTGTAATAACATTTTCTCTAGCTTTATTACAAGAATACAGTATATAACATACAAAATATATGTTAATAGAGTGTTTCTGTTATGTGTAAGGCTTCTAGTCAAGAGTAGGCTGTTGGTAATTAAGTTTGTAGGGAGTCAAAAATTACACATGGACAGGTGACTGGGTGGCTCAGAGGGGTAAGCCTCTGCCTTCGGCGCAGGTCATGATCTCAGGACCTGGGATCAGCCTCACATTGGGCTCTCTGCTCTGCAGGGAGCCTCCTTCCCCCTCTCTCTGCCTACTGCTCTGCCTACTTGTGAGATATCTCTCTTTCTCTCTCTCTCTGTCAAATAAATAAAGTCTTTTTAAAAATTAAACATTGATTTTATATATGGGGGTTGACACTTCTAACTCCACATAGTTCAAAGGTCAACTGTACTTCTTTTTGGTTCTTTCTGGCTCCTAATAAAATAATTTTGTTTCAGGGGCACCTGGGTGGCTCAGTGGGTTAAGCTTCTGCCTTTGGCTTGGGTCATGATCTCAGGGTCCTGGGATCGAGCCCCGCATCGGGCTCTCTGCTCAGCGGGGAGCCTGCTTCCTCCTCTCTCTCTGCCTGCCTCTCTGCCTACTTGTGATCTTTCTCTCTGTCAAATAAATGGATAAAATCTTTTTTAAAAATAATAATAATAATTTTGTTTCATACTGAGAATTTCTAATAGTAGATTTTTAAAGGAGACTAGTCATTTCATTTAATCATATTTTATTTTGATTTAACATTAAGTTGTCAAGTGTTTCTGTCCTCTTAATATTACCTTTTCTCTAATTTTGCTGATACAGATTTAATATAATTAAATATAATTTAATTTACATATAAATATAATTTAATGTATTAAATTTAATACATAATATATTTATAATATGATTTAATATATAGTATAATATAGATAATTTAGTATGTAATTTATATATGATATATAATTTATTGTATAATTATATATAAAATGTTTTTATATAATATGTTGCTATATTATATATAATTATGTAATATAATTTATATATAATATCTTTTAACATATTTAATATATTTATATATTAAGTATATTTTATATATTTACATAATATAATTTAATATAATATCTTTTATTTTTTTAAGTATACTATATACCCAATATGACCCTCAAGATCAAGAGTCACATGCTCTGCTGTGTGAGTCAGCCAGGCACCCCTTAATAAAGTATATATATAACATATATAATATAGTTTGCTTTCATATTTGTGTCATCCTGAATGGTTGGCTGTCTTAAAATGTTGCCTTTTTTCCTAGTCCACACTAAAATCCATTGAGTGTTTAACTGTACATAACAGTAATGAAAAACCTTGTATACTGCTTTTAAAAACAAACTGACTGTGAAAATGTCTTCTAATGTGACTGCTTTGCAAGCTCAGTAAAGTGCTTTTAATCCAGAAGAAGACATGGCCTAAATGTTTTCCAGACAGAAAGCGTGCAGCAGCAAATGGTATTTATTTTACCTTAGTGTGACAACATAAAGTATATAAAATCACAAATTGTTTGGGTTGCCGAGATTTTATTTTACTAATTAAAGGAATACTGTATTTTAGAAATGTTAAGGAAACACTCTTAAGAAAAAACTAGAAGAGTAAAGCAATAAATTGAAATAAATTGGAGAAGATATTAATTTTTTTTAAAAAATTGGAATCAAGGCTTTTTCTTAACAAATGAAACTCCTAAGAAACTGAAAGAACTTAAAGCAAAATTAAAAGGGGTTATACTCAGATGATAAGAAACAGTGAGGTAAAATCATCAATTTTAATAATGGCTACAGTGACCTTAAATCTTAAAAAGTCGCTAAATACAAATGTCCGTGGTTTTAGTTTGAACTTAAATAAGACCTATAAAGTTTTGGTAGAATTATAATTTATAAAGACATCTTCAAATCTTTGAATTTGTCAGTTTGTGTCTTTAGAAGATACACAAAGTTTTCTAGGTATGATTAACGATTTTTTTTAAAAATCCAAACCATGCAGTGGATTTATTACATGTTGTTTAATGTTGACTTTTAAGTGTCAGAATAAATGTAATACCAGAATAAGCCACAGGGTGGGAGTGAAAGGCAAGAACTTAGCTTCAGAAAGTAGCTTAAATACATCGTTGTGCTATCTTTAAAATGCTTGTTAAATGCTAAGGTGCTGTAGCTTGGTTTTCTTTCTTCCTCTAAATATAGCTGCATTCCTCAGCAAAGAATCTGTAACAAAATACAAAGACATTGATTTAAACATATAGGCCAATGATGGGAAAGAAGTAATTGCACATACATACAGGTTTTTTTCCCTAGTTGCTGGTCATGCTAGGTGCTTGATAATCAAAGTAACAATTTCAATCAGTACTTGAATTTGAAAGTTCTTGAATTGTCAGTACTGGAAATAGTAATTACAGAAGTTACCAGAAATACTTCTTGTCTCCATCCTATTTTTCTACCTTAATTTTCCTTTTTCCTGATTGTTCTCATTTAAAGAAAAAAAAATCTATGTATATCTGTAAGCTACCTAAATATACTTTTCCATGAGGAAGATGAATTTTCCATTGTATTTTCTGTTAACCCATTCTCATTTGAGTTTAGAAGCAATTTAAAGTGGTGATTATTTTGTATCTTTAAGGTAAGAAGACAAGAGGTTTCTTCTCCTAGAAAAGAAACTTCACCAAGGAGTCTTGGCATTCCTTTATTCCATGAAAGGTAGTTCTATATCTTTTTTTGCCAACTCTAAATATCATGAATTTTGAAATATATTTTTATTTACATATTTTTAAACTTTGAAATTGTAACAAAATAACAGCCCTTTAGAACTAGAAGAGACCAACCCAAGGCTCCTCCAGGTTAAAATGACATATGTAAGTCATACAGTGAATAGCAGAGATGGATTTAAAAACTAAATTAAAGCTCTAATATTTAATAAAGTATTATGGCCACATTATTTTATATGGACAGATTTTAATGTAAAATGAGGAACATTTAATTTTCTTCTATTTAAAATGCTTACTGAGAACAAAAATCAATACATTGAAATTTCTAACGTGAGAATGAGACAACCAGCAAAAGTGTGATTTATGAACAAGTAGATATGCTAGTCTGTGCTACATGTATATATCAGAACTTTTTTTTTTTTTTTTTGGTATTAGAACTTTTAATTTGTTGCTTACTTTGTGCCTTTGTTCCTGGTTCTCCAAACATTAAAGTAATTCTTTGGGACATTTTCTAGGATTTTAAAATAATTTTTTTTTAACTTTAACCTTTCAGTAATTATTTTGTGGTGTATAAAATGGTGCTATTTAAGTTTAATAATGATTAAAAAATATTTGAAGATAAAACTTTATATTTTAAAATATTTATTTTTAGGGCTTATATAGAGAAGACTTTCCAGGATCTAAAAGAAGAATTTCATAGATTATGCATGCTAGCAAAAGCACAAAAAGACCACTTAAGCAAACTTAGTGTACCAGCCACTGCAACTGGTAAGGTTTGATTTAACACACAGTAATATTAATTTGATTGATTTAAATTTATTTCTTTTTGATTTTGAAAATATTTCTAAATGCTTATTAAGTGCTAAGGATCTGCAATTTGCACCTCCCACCACTTATAATGGGTAAGTGCTAAGTTCTGTACTGTATTACATTATCTAATGATTGGCTTTTTTTCTTTATTGTGTGTGGGACTTTATAGAATGAATTGAGTGATGTAATTACTAATCATCTGAATGAGAAGTCCCACCTTGAAAGAAGTACAAAACAAATATAGAAAGTCTTTCTCAAGGTTTTCAGTTGCTATTTGGGGGTTTAATTAAACATTAATTCATAGGTTAGTAAGCAACCGTGAACTACCATGTATAAGCTAAGTAAAATTATAACATCAGGTTTGTTTTTAACTTCTGCTTGAAAGTTGATTGAACACTATGGATTTTTATAATTCGGTTTCAGAAATAAACATTTCACATTTCATGAGGCCAGTTCTGTTAGAGATATGAAGTACAAATTTAGTATAAAATATAACTTAAAAGGAACATCTGTCTTACACATGTGTTATGGTGTGTGTTTTAAAACCTTTACCCTTTCCTAAAACCCCAGCCTGGTGTTTGCTTCAGTCGTTCATATGAATAGCAAAATGTCAGGGATTGAATCTGGCTACCAAGCACTTCTGTAAACAAAAAGAAGGTAAACTGATCATTTAAAATGATAAATTCTCCTTTACCTTTGTGATTTGAGATACTCCACGTACAATTCCCAAGAGATGTGATTTACAGTTTTCACTCTGAAAGATGTTGCAGCAGTGCTGTTACCCCTTTAATTAAAGATCACTTTCCATTTCTAACAGCTCTTATATCTGGGCTATTTAGAAATCATTTTATAGTGTAAATTTACTTTTTGCATACTACTACCACTTTATTTTCAGAAAAGGTACACAATGTGGTAGAGAAGCAAAACAGTCTGTGTAGACCGACATCATTTATTTCTTCCCCTTTCCCTTCTACCTCCCCTAAAAGAACTCTAATTCTTTCACCTGAATCTTTGTCGTTTTCATGAGAAATAGATCTTTTGTGTAGACTCAAGGCAAGAAGAATTATTTTTATTTAAAATGTACTAGCTATACAGATGCAGTACATAGAATTCATAAACATTGTTTTTTTTAACATCAGCATCTTTTCAAAACATTGTAATGGTGATATATTCATTGTTACACAGAGAACCTACCCCATTATCAATGGCTTAATACTTTGACCATTTTTAAATTGCACAGGTCTAAATCTGAGTATGTATCTGTCAACTAGGACACTGAGTGTTTAACTTCAATTTCTTCCCCACTAAAACTGCTTCCTAATGTTACTTTTATGTTTTATATTAAACATGTCACAAATAATAAATACAGCATTATTCTTGAAATATTCTAGATCTATGTCCCACAGACTCCAGGAAGTTTTGCTGGGTCCAAACAAAAACCAAAATATTAAGTAGTATTCTGGTAGTAGTAGGTCAGAAAGGGAAGGAAAGAAAGATTTTGGGAAAAGATGACTATTCAGACTTTATAAGGATGAACATTACATTGAATAAAAATTTAAAGAAACCACTTCAAATGTGATTTGCATAATACAGCTGGAAATTAGCATTATTGTTCCCATGTTATTTTTTTGTGAAAATTTGACTTTCACTTCTAGATAAATAAACATATAATTCATGAAAATTGCTGAGTTAGTAGAATTGTACAGTTCCTTTTCCATTTTTCTTCTCATTCAATTACAGCAATAATCTTGTGAAGGGATAAAGATAAATGTATGTTTAAGCAAATGTGGCTTCATAAAAAGTATTATTTGGTCCATAAAGAGGGTCCTATTTCAGGAGAGATCACGAGAGTAGAGTATAGGATTGCAGGTTACAACCAACCATCAGATCTTTTTCTTTTGTCAGTATGTAAGGTAATTAAACCAAGAAGTAGTCTAAATGGACAGCCTGTACTTAAAATTTGGAAATCTAAAAATGTTTCTCATTTTGGTTTTTTTTTTCCTTGCAAAAATAAGTGTTCTTGAAATAAACAAAATAGAAAAGCAATTTGCTCCCCCTAATCATGTTTCTCAGTGTCAGGATGACAAATACTTTTCTGTACCTTGGTTAATTTTTTTTTTTTTTTTTTTTTTTTTTTAGTAACTCATTGCTGAAACAGATTAGTTCAGAAAATTACTTTAATGTGGCTGAAGTATGCCTGCTAGCTATACAAAAAGAAAATACCTGCTTTATTTTAGCTGTTTTGAGTTTTCCAGGTTTTATTCACAAGGGGGATAGGTCAGCTACTGGAAAAGAAATTCAGAACACGTTTCTATCATTTTGGAGGCTCTTCTATACATATAGAAAGCAACTTGTTGGATTTAGCTTAGTGGTTCAGACCACAGGCTCTAGAATTAGGTTCCCTGGGTTCCAGTGCCAGATCTACCACTCATTCATTAGCTGTGAAGCCTTAGAAGTAATCTCTTCATGTCTCAGTTTCTTCACATGTAAAGTGGGGATACTATAGTGCCTATCGTGTGATTATTTTGAGTATGAAATGAATTAAGGCATATACAATGATTATAACAGTGCATGGCACATAGAAGTGCTATTAATGTTAATAGTTGTCATTATCATCAGCAGCAGATTCTTCATCATTCTTCCTGTTCTTGTGAACATTATTTTGATAAGCATTTCCTCCTCACTGTTAGAGAATTTCGTTACCTCAGCAGTTGATTTTCCTGATTTGTTTTTTGCAGTTAGCAAATGTTACCTACAAAGAAAATACTGTTTCCTAAAATTTCCTGCTATTGTTATGTCTACTATCAAGAAAAATAACTAGAGTTAATGGACTTTAAGACACCTCCAAGGACAAAGAAATCCTGCCAAACAGTTGAGCTTGGTCTCAGTTCTTGTACCACTTCCAGTCACAGACAGGTTATCTGGTGAATGTAGATTGTCATACTAGGCTCCGTTGGGAACAGAATACAAATTCATTTAGAATACATTTATTAGGGCATTCTATGTGCCAGGCACTGGACAGGGTACTGGGGTTAAGTGGGAGATAAAACATAGTTGAAGATCTTAAGAAACCTACTTTAATGGGAGAAAGAACAGTATACTTGGAAACATAATGCAAAGTGTTTAGCCCTCAGGGCACCTGAGAATCATGCCTAAAACAGTCTTGGGGAGCCAGAGAGAGCTGTGAGAGACATTAATGTCTACACCAAGAAATGAGGGACAAATAAGAGTTAGGTAAAAAGTAGTTGGAGAGGACACTTCAGTCAGTCTGCATGGTGTGTACACAGGCCCAAAGGCAGGAAAGCATGGCTATTTTGGAGAACTGGACAAAGTTCCCCACCATTAAGAGTTTGGTGAAAGGTAAGAGCATGGAGAGGCGACCAGGGGCTGGTCATGAACAGTTCTATATGACTTTTCTGAGGGATGAGGCTTTGGAGAGCCATGAAAAGAAGGTAACATGACCAGATTTGTATTTCAAAAAAAAAAAAAAAAAAATAGGGAGCAATGTAGAGAATGGATTGGATATGAGCTAAATTTAGAGGCAAAGAAGCAGTTCAGAGGCTGTTGTAAACCAATAAGATGGTATGTACTAAAGAGAGGTAGTAAGTATATAAGAAGGTAAACCAAAGAAGTTTGTTGCACTGTATTGCCATCGTGATCAAGCAGAAAATATCTCGTGTTGGAATGTGCTGTGGCAAAAGATGGAAAGGTGACATGAGACTGCAAGGACCAGAGGGAAAGGAACTGACATTTGTTAAGTGCCTACTAACCTGGACAGAATTGTGCTGGGGGCTTGCTGTTTTAGTCAGTGTCCTTGGGAAAGCCTCCTTTTGTGAAGGTCCAACTTCTCGATGTCTGCCTTTTTAAAGTGATTTTTTAAATTTCTACCTTTTGTCCATTTAATGAAAATCACACGTTACCAATTTCCAGCCTTAACTGTCTTCTTGGGTAAAATTATGGAGCACAGTTTAGCTTTTTCTGATGTCTCAGGATCATCAACATGGAGAGTGCTTTGATCATTGTCTTTTTGCATCGAGAAATGTAGCTCTTACTGGCCCTACACCAGAGTATAGTGTTTTCTGAGTTGTTATATCTGCCTTTTTGTTTTTCTTGTCTCCTCTTATGCTTTTAGCTCTTGTTGATATCTATATCTGTCTTCAACAACTCCTGTCCCTACCTTTTAATTTGCTGCTTCTAACCAGCTCTGAGCTAGGGAAATATCATCAAGCTTGTTAGAATAAATCTAAAAAGAGAATAAGAGCAAAATGCATGTATCTGTGGGCCTTTTGGCTCTAATTCTGACTCCTCAGAAGCTCTATTTACTTACTTTCTAGCTTTTGCCTGTGTCCTAGAGAGCTGAATTTGTTCTAGAGAGCTGAATTTGTTAGAGAAGCAGCTTCTTGTTAAATGAGAGGCCATGGTATCCTACCTGATACCTACCTACTAGCTTCAGAGGTCTATATATAAAATGAGAGAATTATGTATTCACATACAGTTTTCTGAACATGCATCCCAAAATTTCATCCTTCTTTTGCCTCTGCTGTCTTCTTTTTCCCCTACCCCCACCACCGCTACTCCCTCACATAAGGATTATTGAGAGTACACACAATGGCTAAATTGATTGGTGAAACACTGTGTCACACAGTGATATTAGGGGTAATAAATGGCCTAATCCACGTAAATTCTTAACCTGTCTAATGTTACGTATGCCTAGTAAGGATTTTCCTTTTTAACAACTTATTTGTCTGAGCAAGCTCACAGTTGCAGCTTCCATTACTGACAAAATGTTTAAATGTATACACTACAAGCAAATGTTTTTTTAAGCATAGAGCAGGATAACTGTGAAAAAGATGCAAAGCTCACAGCAAAAGACCTAGGAAAAGACAAAGTAGTTTAACTGTGACTAATAAACTACATTCCAGTTCACCCACTGGAGACTGCTAATATGCCTGTGGAAGATGGTAGCAATTGTAAAAAACTCCCAGTTGCCTTCAGTTGCTATAAAAACCAATAGAAAAAATAATGCTCATCTGTCCAAAGCTAATTGAATGTTCAGATTTTTAAGAATGATTGGAATGCAACTGTTTTCCTTTTGTGTTCTTTTCTCTGCAGAAACACAGTGCTCTCTCCCTATACAGTGTACGGATAAAACAGATAAACAAGAAGCACTGTTTAAGCCTCAGGCTAAAGATGATATAAATAGAGGTGCACCATGCGTCACATCTGTCACACCAAGAGGACTGGGCCGAGATGAGGAAGATACCTCTTTCGAATCACTTTCTAAATTCAATGTCAAGTTTCCACCTACGGACAATGACTCTACTTTTTTACATAGTACTCCAGAAAGACCCAATATCCTTGGTCCTGTCACATCTGAGGCAGTGTGCCAGGATAAATTTAATATGGAGTTCAGAGACAACCCGGGAAACTTTGTTAAAACAGAAGAAACTTTATTTGAAATTCAGGGAATTGACCCCATAGCATCAGCTATACAAAACCTTAAGACAACTGACAAAACAAAACCCTCCAATCTTGTAAACACGTGTATCAGGACAACTCTGGATAGAGCTCCGTGTTTGCCACCTGGAAACCATAATGCATTATATGTAAATACATTACCACTTCAGGACCCGTCTGATGCACCTTTTGCTTCACTTGATTCCCCGGGAAAAGCTATCCGAGGACCACAGCAGGTAACCATTTTGCATTAACAAATATATTATGTGTGAACACACATTTTGTCATACATGTACAGAAATGCATCTTTTTTAGGTTATCAGTCATCCTTCTTAAACTAATGACTAGCTACAGTTAAGGGTTCTAATAAAAATAAAAAAAAAACCCCAGGTCCTATAATAAATGACATGAAATTAGAAGCTGAATATGGTAAAGCTCTATTATAAAGTACCTTAAAATGTAGGGCACATTTTAAAATATATGTCATTTTTATCCATACCTAGTGTGTGTTGCTTTCTTAGTCCCTTATTCAAAGCTTTTTACTCAGCATCAGTGTTACAGTAGGATTCTTTGTTAAATTTCATACTGTGAAACAAATGGTATTTTTTTATTAAAAAGTTTGTGTGTGTCATTTCCCTCTTTACAAGAATGCATGTTTTTCATAAGTAAATAATTGTATCGTGTATTCCTATTTATCAGAATAAGTGAACTGTCTTTCATCTAATATTTCCATTACATTTTCTGTCATACAGTACATAGATCTGTAGGGTTTGGTTTTGGTTTCTAATCTAGCAATGAACACGCAGCCTAATATATTTTTTAAATAGTCTCTACATATGTATGATTTTAATCAAACACTTCAATGTTTCTAAAGCTCACAGACTACTCAAAGCCCCCCAATCTACTACTACCCTCCCGTTTATCCAGGTTCTATCACAGAATGATGCTCTTAGTTTAAAAAAAAAAAAAAGTGAAAATTAATGCCTGAAAGCAAATGAAAAATATATAATTGTTACAATAAGCAGAAGCTTGTGAAAATACAGGAGGGTGTAAATATCTATAATTTGCACACATTTGTTTAATTTCTCTTTGCCTTGAGATATTTATTTTTAAAAATCCAACAATTTGATGCATACCCTTTGGCTTTCTATTGGTATAGGTTACAGACTTTTAAATCAGCATACAAAGGAGGCAGTAGTCAAGCTGTGGTATTTTAGTAGTGAGGAAAACTAGGCATCTCTGACAGTAAGCTTTAATTATAAACTCACTTATGTTCTACATTGTGCCTTATTTCACATCATAGTCTCAGTTATAGTTACTACTAAATGAAATTAAACAATTTCTTTTATTACAAGTAGAATTCCTGTGGAGCTGTGAAGTACATCAGTTCTAATGCTTGTTACTTTTTTCCCCATTATATCTCTTGCTTGTTCTTTTACTAGTTAGTCTGTGCATTCATGTTTCAGTAGATGGCACCCTGCATTGTGCATTTGCTTTCTATGCTACAGCAAGGGAAACAGCTGGTATGTGATTACAACTTGATGGAAAAGTATTCAGCTTAAAAAATGCAGGAGAATTGGTGTTGAGCTGTCACAAGACATGGGGCATAAGGTTAGATAATTGATATTTTGGCAGAAAAGGCAAAGAAATTAGTTTGTTTTGAAGGCCATGTTGCAGTTTAGGATTGAAAGAATATTTCTTAATTTTAAAAAACATTTTGCCATTTTATTTGTATTAATAAAGCTCGTATGATAAATACAAAATTCTTGAATTGTTAGTAATGATGAAGAAAAGTGAAAAATTTGGGTTGCATATTTCAGATTTTTATTTGTATCAATCACCACTACTACTTTTTTATACATTCAGCTATCATAACAAAGCCTAAAATATATCTGCTTATTTTTGCTCTGTGTAATTTTCTTTTCTTCCTACTTTTGCTGAGTCAGTGAGTGGGGTCCCAGCTGAATTCTATGAAAGGATCGAATCTGAACCAGTAACTCCTAATAGAGAAGGATAAACATGGGCTTTAAAGATAAATTGGCAGTAGAAGATTGGCTCACCAAATTTAGAAGCTAAATTGCTTCTAAGCTTTTTTCTTACTATTGTATAGATCTTAATAAGAATTATCTTTAATGGAACAATTTTTTATTTATGTCCATATCAGTTTCCCGTTAAAGTAATGCACATTAATCACTTGTACTTTTTGTTTAAACTGCAAGCAGTAAAATTTAAATATGATTAACTCTAACTTATTTTTGCTTACATACTCAGTTATTACTGCTGCTTTTAAACATTTTCTAAAGAAAATTATGTTAAATTTTAAAATAAATATTTTTAATATTACTATTTTTGTGATAAAATTGTCACTTCTTAAAAAGGGAATTGAGTCAATGTTATTATAAGCCTCTGCTCTAATATTTGAATGTATCTCGGTGCCTAGACAGACTTTGTATATTTACACCAACTGTACGCAGCTGTCCAGTAAAATGTTTATAAGAAGACAGTGATGTCGTGAAACTCAAATGCTTCAATTAGTAATACACTGTTTATTGTAAATGATTGGTTAACTAGAATGAAAGAGATTGGTTAAGGGAATGAGAACTAACACTGTATCAGGTGTTGGACTAGGCTGTCACTTTAAAAACGTATTAGTAATAGGAGCCCAAAGGAATCTCTTTAAATTAACTTTTTGAGGTGATTCTCCTCAAAATACCAGAAATTAGATGTATCAAGGTATGCCAGAGTAATATTTCAGGAAAATAAGATACTCTAGTCAACAAACATTTATTGAGCACCTACTATTGAACTAAATGCTGTTTTTTTCTTGCCCTACTAGATTCTTTTTTAGAAAGAATAACTGCAGTATTTTCAGAGTATTTATGTCTTGCTTATAGTGGAGATAGTTCTGTTGAATTGTGATTTTCCATACTTCAGTTAGGCAGCTATTGACAAGTTTCACTGTGTTCAATCACAAGAAAGAGTAAAGAAGGCAAAGCGATACACTATATAACAAGAGCAAAATAAGTCAAAAGGATGCATCCCATGTTAGATTTTGTTGAGTGATTAAATATTTGAGGTTTCAGAAAACAACTCATCAGTAGAATTTGTTTAGTACTTTAAAATTTGAAAACCAAAACTATACTTATTCCTGTGTTTTATTCATTGTTTATTTGCTTATAAAAAGTGAAATTTGAATGGCTCTTGATCAAAATACATGTATACACTAAGTATTAGTAAGAGCCCTATAACTTAAGAATTCTGTTGGAAAATAGAAAAGATAGAATTTAATTTTTAAAGAGTCTTTACTTGTTGACTGTTGTTTCAAAACTACTGCTGTTTGATAATGGGTATTAAAATTTGCTGGCAGTAAAACTGAAAAATTTTTAAATATGTGAAGATAAAGTGCATGTATGTATTTTAAGTGACTTCTAATCAGAGTTTAACTGTGTCTTTAATGAAAAGAGGTTTGAGTCATGTCTTCATGCTAATGCCATGGAAAGGTTATTTGTTTTCCTATAGGGGAATTTTGTGTTTATGCACATACCTACACAAAAAAATTAAATTTGAAATTCATTGTAAGTTGATTTTAAATACAAATAACAGAAGATGTTTTTGTTTGTTTCCTGCAGCCCATTTGGAAGCCCTTTCCTAATCAAGACAGTGACTTATCATCGGTACTAAGTGGCACAGGCTCAGAACTGCATATACCTCGAGTGTGTGAATTCTGTCAAGCGGTTTTCCCACCGTCCATTACATCCAGGGGGGATTTCCTCCGGCATCTTAATTCACATTTTAATGGGGAGACTTAAGTTGCAGTTGAAAACAGCTCTGTGTGATGATTCTATGTGATCATCAAGTTCTATGTGATGATCTTGGGTTTGTAATACTATAAATAATTGATTGCAAACTTAGTTCAAGATCGTTTATTGAAAAATAGCTGGGTCACAGCTCTTTGAGTTTTTCCCTAAACTTGCATTGTAACTTTCTTTTATCATCTTTTAAAAGATCATTCTGTACGAAACTAATTCATTGTATTCATGTTTACAGTGTTTCTTACCTTAATTTATGTTTGTTTCAAATATCTAAGCTTATTGCTTGGATTTCTAGTTCGATCTGTTGAATTTGGTGATGTCAAATGTTTATAGGGTTTTTCACCTAAAAATTAGATTATTTATGCTATAGGTGATTTTTTTTAAATAAACCTATAATACAGAACAGCAGACAACATAAATGTCTAAGTAAATACCAAACCTAAGACATGTGTTGCCAAGTGATAAAATCATTGGTAGCATTATTTAAACACTTTAGATTGTTTTGTTAATAATATACATGGTTTAAATTTTACTGTGTTTATAGCTACATGATGAAATGAGTTAAATATTTAAAAAATTATGTGTGTTGTGATCATTAAATGTGTTCTTTGTTCCTGAGTGAAAAAAATAAAGGAATAAATCACATTTTGGGGACGTTCATAACATTAATGTTTTCTAATGATAGAAGGGTGATATCAGATCTGGTGATAATTAATTATGAGTAGGAGATCACTTTGAATTTAAAAATTATTTTTCAAACCAAACTTGCTAAAGAAACTTTGTATTACCTGGGAGCAAATCTAAAGCCCTGTAAGGACTATCCATATACAGTGGTTTATATTAGGAATATTTACATTGTTGTTCAGAAATTGGTTTTTCATTGTCAGCAGCCTGACGGATGGCCACTGGAAGACATTTGAGAGAGAGGATACCAAATCAGAGGGCTGCAGCATTTTGTTTAAAATGAGATTTGTCTTTCATTTTTTGACCCTGTGGTGCTTGTTTTTTAGGTTTCCCTTTGCCCTCCAATTTTTAAGAACGTTTGAGGCATGGCTTCCATTTTAGAAAGTAAACATTGATTTGCAACTCTCAAAACACGAATTTAAACCTTCTTCGGAGTAAGTGTATTTAAAAATTGGAGGGTTTTAGGATAGGGGAATTTGAGAGGCCCCTGTGCCACAGTAAAGAGCCTTAGCTCGGAAGAATGAGAATGGTGCCTCGACTTCTCAGGGTGCCAAGCACATCACGTTGATGTCTTCCTCACCAAGGTGACATAGCGATGATTAGGCATTCACTGTGAAGGGTTCTGAGATACGTACATCTTTCCTCCATTGCTACTGGGGCTGAATGGAAATACCTAGACAATTATCCAAGTCTCTACCCTACCTCCCACCCACCCAGCCTCCCCTCTCACTTACTCCTCCCCACCACACACACAAAATTAAAAATAAAAACTTCTCAGCCTGTACCAGCCAGAATACACCACTGTACCTATCTCATGGACGGGGCTTCTTTTTCCTTCTTTTCTAGAAGAGAAAGAACCCCTCACACAGTTGCCATCTACTAGCCTGCTGACAACCAAAGGAAATTACAGCCCAGAAAGTGACTCAAAGTGTTATGAGGGACTCCTCCAGTCCACTCTTTCCCACCTCCAGCACTGTTAGTAAGAGCGGGAAACTCTTGTTTCCTTTTGGGCTCCAGGGCTCCAACTTCCGAGGGACAAAGGCCCTCTTGGACCACAGGAAATGCAGCCCCGAAAGCAGCCTCCAGTCCCGCACTGCAGAGGCGGCGCTGGCTGCGGCTTGAGAGGTGGAGTGGACACCCGCCAGGTCGCTCCCTCTGTCTCATTACTGAGTCGTGCAGGGGCTGCATCTTGGCATCTGCTCAGCGTGGCCGGGTAAGAACAGCTCCCAGGTAAAAAAGCTGCACACGCGAAACGCTGAGTCTGAAAAAACCACCCCCGCCGAGACGAGGCAGTTGTGAGCGGGATGCCTGAGAAGTGGGAGGTGAATGTCCTCGGGAGGGCCCCCGCCCCCCCCCCCCCCCGGTGCAGCTTTCCCCGGAGGCTGAGGCTGCTGCCAGCGGGGACATCTGCTTTCTTACACTCCAGCCTTGCTCACCCCGCCCCCTCAGCCCGGGTTGCGTGTTTATTTTACCAACACCGAGGGAGGGAGAGCTCGGGGAGGTAGAAAAGGGGTGGATGGAAGCTCAGGAGATGTTCTTCCCACTCCCTCACGTCCCCTCCTTTTTTTTTTTTTTTTTTCACATCTTTTAACCTTCAAGGTAAAGACTTTATAAATATGAAAAGATAAACGTGTCCGCTGGCTCCCAAGCCCGCCTTCTGCTCGCGGGGCTCTCGGGTGCGGGGCCTTGCCCTTCTCTCCATCCTCCCCGGAGTCGGGCTGGTTTGGGCGGCTGGGCCGGGCGCAGGGGCCGGCCTGGTGCGCTCCGCCTGTGGCGCCTTCTCTCCCGGGCTGCTGCCTCGACAGCTGCTTGTAGCTACAGTAATTAGACTGTCAGTGCTTGTTAGAGGAGAGCGGGGAGAACACGCTTCTGACAGCAGATTCCGAGACTCCCCAGTTTGTTAATTTCGAAGAGATCTTTAAAGCATTAATTGAGGTCTCCCCAACTCTCCCCTCCCGTCCCTCTCCCCAACTCCTCCCTTCCCAAAAATATCTTCAAGAGAAGAGAATTCTCTCCGTGTGGAAGCAGTGTTTCCCGCAAAACTGCCAGGCCGCCCCCGACTCCCGCGCATACACCCTGTTTTACATATACGCATATACGCGCGCATGTATACGCGCTCGGTTAACTCCGCGGAGGCCTCGTCCAAATAGGAACCAGGCTTGCATTTAAAATAATAATAAATAAAGAAGTAAATAAGTAAATAAATAAATAAATAAACTGGGGGGGTGGGGTGGGGAGGGAAGCAGAAGTCGGGAAGAAAAGAGAAAAGCAGCAGGCTGATTACGAGGTGTCAAAACTGCCAGGAGCAAGAAGGTGATAGCAATCAGGGGTGAGAAGAGTGCGGCATTCGTGCGGGGCAACTAATTATCCGTCTCATTTGAGAAGAGCAGCATTTGAGGCAGCAGCGTTCGCCTGCTGAACGGTGACAGATTGGCGCGGAGGAGAGGGGAGGTGTTAAAACAATGGAGCCGGGCGCGCGAGCGCTGCTGCATGCTAATCAGCCCTCCCTCCGCCTGCCTGCCGCGCTCCCTCCTTCCCCCCGGCCTCCCTCCTCCGCGCTCCCTCCTCCCGCCTGCGGCGCTCCCTCCTTTCCAGCGGGCCCGCCGCCGCCGCCGCCACCACCCGCTTCCTGCTCCCTCGCTTTCCCGCGCGTCCTTCCCGCCGCTGGCGAGTGGAACTCAGCCACCGCTATCGCGTCCCTCGCGGGTCGGGAGCCCCCGCGCAGCTCGCCGCGCGCGTCCTCCTCTGGGCCCGGCCTAAGCGCGCCGCGGGCAGAGCCGCCCGGCGCTAGTGCGCCCAGCGCCCACCCCTGGGCGCCTCTTGGGGTAGGGGGGACGAGGGCCCGCGCTCTCGCTTCCACCTCTTGGAGGAGAGGCCAAGGAGCCTGCATTCTCGTGCTCGCTTGCTTTCTGCTGGTGGACTGAACGAGTTGGGCAGCGAGTGAGAACCCAAGCGAATTCGCGAAGGGCGAGGGACAGGAGGGACAGACAGGAGTGGGAAGAGAGGGGAGACCAGAAAGGCAAGGAAGGCCGTTGGAGAGACTGCAGATCTGACGCCTGGCCCTAGGGCGGCTGCCACCCCACAGGCCGCTCGGGGGCCCGCGGCACGCGCCAGGGCAGCCAAGGAGCGGGCGAGGTCAGCTCCTAGCAAAGGCTCCCTCGTTGCGCCCCACAGACACCCCCCAGAACCTTCCTCGTCCCACCAAGCTAGAATAGCGCCCACGACGTAGAAATCAGAGAGAGGTAGACAAAGGGTCTTCGCAGTGGTTGTCCTTCCAAGGCTTGACCTCCTGACCCAGGACTAGACTGGACCTCCAGAGACACCCCCATTAAACTGCTGCTGGTGAGAGAAAGCCTTTAGAAAATGGCCATCCCACCCTCTGCCGCATAGACTTCGAGGCAAGAGGATGCTGGGGCATTTCTGGAGGCACAGCTTGCTGCCCCGTTGCTCCTCTCAGGGAAGTTGGTCGCTCGTCGGAGGAGAATCCACCAAACCCTGAGTCTCTGCTCTACCTGTTGCGGCAGGCAGGCCCAGGACCTAGGGTTGTGATACAACTTCCTCCTACTTTTTGAGTTTAAAAGCTGATTGTTGAGCTCAAAGCTTTTGCTTAAAATGCACTTTTCCCCATACCCTACATTTTTACTATTCTACATCCACATAAACTACCCTTAGAGATTGAAACATTGCAACACTGCGGTTCTTGTGACTTCAGTGGGTTAAAGTAAACAGCTTCAGAGGACTGGCAGGAATTTGGACTGAGTGAGAATGCGGTTCCTTCCAACATATTCTGTGCTATTTAGCTAAGCAGGTGTCTAAATTAACATCATAAAACTTCCTTCCCCAAAAATGTAGATGGAAAAGAAAAGCCCCTGAAAGATAATCCCGCCAGTATAATTTTTTTTCTTCCGCTGACCTTTACCATTGCATCAATTTACACACACAACTGTTCGTTTAAAAAAGATCAATTTCAAAACGTGAAGATTCGATAAAGCTGTCATTTATACATGAGAGTTTCATTTATATTATTCTCTCTACCCTTCTCTGTAATGTGTCATAATTAAAGTACAACACAAGAGAATAAAATAAAAACGACTTGAGTAAATTTTGGTATTTTATATCATCATCATTGATCTAGTGAAAACCTGCACAGACACACAGAGTGAATCAGTTTTCCTTTTAGAATATGTCCAGGCATACCAATACAATAGCTAAATGCAAAATTGTTGGGATCTACAACAGAATAACACAGAATGTTTATACATTTGAAAATTAAGAATTCTTAAAAGAGTTACCTCAAGAGTTTTGTACAAATGATGGCTTTTTTCATTTCTACTCCTTGGAAAACCATACTAAGCAGGCCTGTCTGCCCTCACTGCATCCCAGACTTTTCGGTGCAAGAGTATCATCTGGCATTTGGAAAACTCTCTGGCATCTGAATCTGTTAAAATAGCAACCTACCTAACAGGGAAAAAATCACCTTTACATTTACTAATGTAAATTTGGAGACTCAGATGCTCCATCAGCATCAAAATTAACCAACTCATTAACTATCATTAGCTTTTTCTTCATTAACCAATTCTATAGAACCAAAATCTCTATCGCTCTGAAGTGGTAAACCTATAGCGTTCAAGTACATTTAGTTCAGTTCCGTGCTGTGTATGTATTTCTAATACCTAATCAAACTCTTTACCTTCCAATGTCTTGGTTGTTACGGGTTTAATGCAATTTCTTCTCAGTCTACAGACTTCACAAATTTGCATGGTTGTTTTAATGGTGTATTTACAGATAAGTTTTTATTTGCACATAAGGACAAAAAGGTGAAGTGAAATTTGGTCCCAATGGAAACCTGTTAGTTTCCCTGAACATATGGCTCATTGGGCTGTTACTTCCTTTTTGAGATCATTTTCCAAGATTTTTTAATATATACATCAATTTGACACCAGTTATAAAGCAAATATATTGGCTTTGAAGATGCCTCCACCTGGGGCATATCTCTCAGTAACAACCCATCTCGTCAGGTGAACCTCTGAATGTACCTGTTTCCAGTCTCCAAGAACAGGGTATGATTTGAAACCAGTCAGAACTGATAGTGTCTTACACTGTCTGAAATCAGGTAATTCTCTGGATTCTTAGAATGCCACAGTGATTTGATTAATACGGTTTCGGGGAGACTGCTTAAAACTCTCTTTACAGACAGAGGCCGCACATTTGGAATCCACAGTATTACAATGATTCCTCTCAGTAGATACAAGTGATGTAAGTCTCATTTATTGAAAGTATGTGATGCCAGCTTAAGACTTAAGGGGAAAATCACAGCACTTTGAAAAAGATGTAAATGTTCAATTGGTAAAAAAGGGGGGAAAACCGTGCTAAAACATGTGCCTATTTCCATTATGCTTAATTTTCTATTCAAAACAAGTTTTTCCTAATAAGCTCTATTGTTTCTTTCTGTTTTGTAAAATTTAATATGTGTGAGACAAAAACCAGATTCAGAATGTGAATGAAGTCTGTTTAGCGAAAGCTTGTTGGAGCTTACAGCACAAGGAGGGCCTCAAATTAAAAGACTTACCACTTTATAACCCTGATAGGATGTCAGGAAGTGAGTTCCTTGGGTCTTTTCTAGAACCAGTTACAGCTAGATCACTAACTTCCTCCAGCCTCAGAGCACCTCATGGATGAATTCATACACTAAAAATGCAGCAAACACTAGAATATTGAGAATGATGATGCCACCTATATTTACTAAATAACTTTAGCTTTCTCTTTACTGCAGTCCTCTTCTTTCTCAGGTCTCAGACCCCAAATAGGACTCCACTGTAGGTTCTCAAACGTATTATCCCCTTGTCCTGTTAAGTCACTCACCCTTCTCCAGGGCACTTGCACTTGCTTGCGTATCTCTTGATGTTGAACTGGTCTCCCTCATTTGAATATCCCCGTGGAATCTGGAATGCCTGTGTAACCTGAAGTGTGCCCATGATTCCTTTGTTGTTTAGAGCCATAGCGTGAATACATTCTTTAAATACCTTACATATATCTTTTGGAAGCAGTGTACAAAAGATAAGTCATCGCTTACTAATTAATTCAAGGAATAGTTGTTTTTGAAATAACAAAATCTTAAAGATTGCCTAATCCAACTTTCTTTCTACGTGGATGAAAAAAAAATGAACAAACAATAAACCCCAAATAAACTGCATTTAAAGAGAATGAATGAGTCCCTCAAACCCACTCCAATCGTTAGAACCCAACTCAAGCTCTCCTGTCTTTCAACCCACTGCTTTTTCTGTAATCATCCTTCACCTTAAAATAAGTATACTTTTTCATTGGCTTTGTACTTGGCTTCATAGGAAGCTTAAATCATTCTCTCAGAAGACTTTTGTACACCAAGAGACTAACCATTATACTAAACCACAGGGACAGTGGGGAGGCTGACATTACCTGACCACGGGTGGGGTGTATTATTTAGGGATTATCCATTTATCACCACCCTGAGGCAGGCCTCAGAACATTTCTGCTGGGAGGAAGAAGCACCTTAGTGCACTGAAGCATTTCTCTTTCCTTGCTCCAAGCAGCAAGTGTTAGAACGTATTTTTGAAGCTTAAGACACAAACTAAGGAGAGAAAGTAAAAAAAGATTTGCTTCTCAAAAGCTTGGAGTTAAACCTCACCATAACACCCAAACCACAATGCTAACTTTAATTATCAAAACTCTAACCTGAAGGTTAGCGTTTGTATGGTAAAGAAAACAAAGTAAACCAGTATGAACTGGAAGTGAGCCTATATATTTCACGAGACTATCCAGCTGGAACTAAAACATTCTCTAAACCAAGCAAATGTTTCACTGGTTCAAGAGTTGGCCTTCATTTGTCCCAAGATGGCCCTGAGGCCGATGGAGAGGCCTCGGCGTTGTATCCTCTTCCCTTACACGTTGGCGAATCAACTCTGGGAAACAGTTCTCATTAGATAAATAGTCTCTCCCTTTGCAGTTGTGAAAGGGGCAGCCTGTTTGGGTGTACTCATGCAACTTCAAGCAATTGGCTTAAAAGGAAGGCGAGCTCCCTGGGAATCCAAAGGATCAGTAAGGGTGATAAAGCTTCCTTGAAAATGCTCTCACTAACCAGGACTGAGGGAGAAATGTAAGCAGCAGGCTTCCACCGTTCAGCTTCTCAATTCCCTCACACTCACACACACACACATTCCAATATGCAAAGACCCACTGTTCAGTTTTTCCTGAGGTTTCTACCACTGCCGCTTTGAAAGTTTTTTCTTTCAGCATCTGTAGGGCCTGGATGAGATCTGTTTATAGGTGAGAGCACTTGTGAAATTTCAAAGCAGATTTTGCTGTTCTGTTCCACATTTAAAAGTTTTCGGGGCCGGGGGCACCTGAGTGGCTCAGTGGGTTGGGCCTCTGCCTTGGGCTCAGGTCAAGATCTCAGGGTCCTGGGATTAAGCAGCAACCAGCTCTCTGCACCGCAGGGAGCCTGCTTCCCTCCCCACCCCACCCCCACCTTCTTAACCCTCGCACCCCCACACCCCCCCCCTGCTGCTCTGCCTACTTGTGATCTCTCTCTCTCTGTCAAATGAATAAAAATGAAATCTTAAAAAAAAAATTTTTCAGGTCCCAACTTTGTCTCTTTCCCAACTCTCTCAACGAGTACTGTGGTTCCATAGTAAGTGGTAGAAAACATGTAATCCTGACATGGCGGTGTACCACTATCAGGTTAATTGCAGGCAGGATGTGGGTACCCTGTATCGGCCAGGAAAGGAGCCAGCCTCAAGGAAGGAACCCTGGCCCATTTTCTAGTCAAGTCAACAATGACACTGCCACTTCCTCCAACATAGAAGGACATTTCCAAGTGTTTTCATCATTTCTTCCTCCTCCACCCTACAGTGCGCTTGGAAAAGTATCCTGTGAAGGTAACTCATTTCCTTTCAAAGGCAAAGTCCCGTTGAAAAGTCCTGACTGTCCTGATTATTATATTAATGTACATCAGAGCATAAGCCTTGCTTCTTGTATGGTTTCTTCAAAAAATTTATTTTTATTTTTATTTTTTTTTTAGTTAGAATTGCCAGATTTGGCAAACAGAAATACAGGATGTCCAGTTAAATCTGAATTTCAGAAAAACAACAAATCATTTTTTAGTCTAAGTATGCCCTATGCAGTATTTGGGAACCCTATTTTTAATATTTCATTGACTGTAATGATGTGAAATCAAGTCTTACTTAACAGATTTTCCTCTAGTTTTTTGGGTTTGTTTGTTTATTTGTTTGTTTGGGTTTTTGTTTTGGGGGTTTTTTGGGGGGCTCTTTGTGGATTTGGGGGGGGTGTGTGATTAGGTGTGAGGCAATTACCTCTTTTTGCGCCTGGAACTCTTTCTTCCTTTTTCATTCCTCAAGGGAAATCTCAGAGCCTCTTCAATCCCTGTCAGCATTTGCTGTCCATACTTTCGATCGTGCAGTGTTTTGTGTTGTGTTTCAATGTGTGTATATAGGCTCCTCCGTGTTGCCGTGAGCTCAGAGAGGCCGGGTCACGTTGCCTCTTCCTCCCTTCCAGGGTTGCCAGGCCCCTTCCCGGCCTCTCCCTCCAGGTGGGGCAGGCGGGTGGGGAGGCGCGCCCCCCGAGGGCTTCCCTCGCGCCTCGGACCCGGAGCCGAGGGGAGACTGAGGCTCGGCAGCGGGGCCCCTGGAGCCGACCGAAGGGGAAAGGAGAAAACGAGGAGGGCTTTTCGGTCCTCGCAGCCCAGCCCCGCGGAGGTGGAGGGGCCTAGGCAGGCCCTTCCCTGAGGCCTGCACTGGAGGCCTGCGCGCTGCGAGGGCCCGCGTGGCCTGGAGGCCGGGCGCCCGGCCGGGAGTCGGGGAGGCCGGGGAGCGGCGCGGGGGACCGACCGCTCCGCGCCCGGGGTCGGGGAGGCCGGGGAGCCCGGCTCGGGCTCCGGCTCCGGCTCCGGCTCCCGGGCGGGAGGCACCCAGGCCCTTCCCCGCCCGGCCCCGCGCCGCTCCGCGCCTCGCTCCAGCCTCGCTCCAGCCGGGCGGTTCTTCTCCTCATTTGTTGCATTGTTTGCATTAATATGAATATCTTGTTCTGTTTGTTTTGTCTCCTGGGAGCCAATAAAGCTGTGAGTTTTTTCTTTACACCAAATGCAGCTCTACGGGCGATCAATCAATGGGTAGTCTTCGGATAATCTGTGAGAGTGAGAAACCTAATAAAGCTAGCGACTAAAAAAGGAAAACAATCTATTTTTCTCTTAGGTTAACTACGTCAGGATGAGTGTGTTCCACTTCTGCTGCTTGAGGTGGGCTTAACTCTTGTTCTTTGGGGGTTTGCTTTGGGTTTTGTTTTTTAAACAAATGGATTAAAATGTCAAGGTGGGAGGGGAGGCGATCTGAGCGGAGAGCGAGTCGGAGAGGGGTGTTTAGGGCCTCTTAACAGTTTCTGATGATTGGTCGGTTCTCGCAAGAAGAGGAAAGAAGGTACTTTCTAAAGTCCCGGGGGGGGGGGGGAAATGTGAGAGATGTAGGATTCTAAGAAGACGCACTTTGGCGAAGAGGGCGTGCCTCAGTGTTCCAGGCAGACAGGAAATGTAAATTAATAACGGAGGGAACTAACTACTGATAATAAGTCAAGTCATGACGAGTGGCCCTCGCCCCCATCGCTTGTTCCCTCCTGCTAGACGGTAAGCTCCCCAAATGCATTTTTGGAAGTCCCCTCAGCAACCCTGAGCCATGCAGGAAAGAGGAGAAGATCTCCGGCGTCGGCGGCTGCGCTTCTCCTCACGGCACAATGCAACCTAAATCATTTATAAACAGATCAAAATAACAATCTGAATTATCTAACATTAACAGCTGAACTGAAGAGCCCAAGATTATGTGATGAATTGTTAAATTGCAGTAGCATTGTTTTGGATTGCTAATTAAAAAAAAATAAGCAAACCCCATGACTCTAGATATGACAACTGAAAATACCCACAAATTATTTAATAAATGAAGCGTCTAACAACTTTAACACTTCCTGGTCGCCTTGTTAATAAATGTAATTTGAGGTAGATTTTAAAAATCTTCAATCTAAACAGTGAATTCATTACGCGCCATTCAGATCTCTGGATGCCTATGGACTTCTTGGAATTAGGTGTTAAATAGACAAAAGTGAACCAAACTGCCTTTAAAAGCACAGCATGACCATGTAATTCTTTTTCCAGTTTGTGGTAAAAAATGATGAAACTTCTTTCCAAGTAGCTATCACCCAGATTTAGTGTGAAAAGTAGTGTAATTGTAATTCACGCCATCAGGGTCTATCGCTGATAGACGATCAGCTGTTCTGTAGTGGGGAGAGGCTTTCTTTTCAAATAGGAAAGCTGCCAAGTGCTCTGCGATACCTCCAGCAAGCTTATCGGATTGAGTTCAGAGCCAAAACAGCAGCTGCACACATATGCAAATTGGCAATTAATAGTATAACATTCTGCAAAAAAAAAAAAAATGTTTAAAAAAATTTTAAAGAAAATAGAAAGAAGCTACCTGAACATTAACCTCCACTGTAACTGGGACTTCTAGGATGAATGACTAAGGATTAATTACCCTCTGGAAAGGACTTGCTCTTTATTACCTTCTCTCCTACAGATCAAGTCTTTGTTGTCTTGCTCAGTTTTGTCTGTTCCATGGAACGCAGCAATGGACTCTACAGGAAGAAGTTTAAAAATAACTAAAAAGCCCTCCTATTTTGATTCCAGAAGAGGGGGAAAATGAAGTCCCTTCCATTGATCATACTTTCTCATACACAGAGATCACAAAGCAAGAGCCTTAGCATCCCCGTGGCAAAGACATTTTGTTCTGGATGTCATCATCTTCTTCCCCTCCAGCTTGCGGGAGGAGGAACAAGCTTCGGGTCCTGGGGGTGCTGCCTGTCTCTGTCTTGATTTCTGTCTCTTTCTCCCATTGACAGGAATGCCGTTCCTAGGCTTCATACAGCAGTAGCAGAAATCCAGCAAGATTTAGGATTTACGTTGCCCAGCATGTAGAAACACAACATTCTCAAATGTTTAAAGAAAAAAAAAAAATCATATGGATTTGTTAAATGTCTTGACATCCTGGTTCCCTGTCCCCACCCCACCCCATTTCACAAACACACACACACACACACTCCACACACTGTTTTCCCTGATCAGTCATGTAATAGTTATGGCTAGAATTAGGTGGACAACCTAAGGCCTAGGAAGGGCCTGGCATTTTCACAGCAGGCTTTCCCCAATGCTTGGGGTCTTCCTCTCCCTGTAGCTTGGGGGTGGGGTGATCAGTATATGTTTCAGATAATCTGTGAATTCTTAATAGTCAGGATTCCGTGGTTGAAGATTGGCCTATTTCTAGGAGGTGGCAGGTTTCAGAAACCTTGGTGTTGGGGGTTTTACAGGTACTTCCAAGTTCCAGGAGTTTGGAATATGGATGAGGATCTCGATTCCCTTCAATGTGCAAAAGTGAAGGAGGTTTTATTTTTGTTTTATTTTTCCGGATGTTCTGGGGTGACATTGTATTGGTTCTGGTTGTAACGTGGACCATAAATGCGGAGTTGTGACCATCACCTCTGTCTTTTTCTCCTTTTATCACCTCCACTTCTGATGTTCTCACTTTTAGTTCTATTACAAATCAAGCGTGACTTTTTTTTAAAAACACACTTTGTCTTAGACCCTAGGGACATTTCTTTTATAATATGAGACAAATTTGGGATTAACATACCCCTTGAAGGCAGAACTTTCGATGCCACGATGTGCTTTGAAGCATGCTACCAAAATGTTAATAGGAAATTCACCCATGTAGAATTTAAATATATTTGTTTATATTTCTTGGAAAGGAAGATTTTGGATAACAATTAAGCATCCAACCCCACGTTGGGTGCAAAAAATTTGAGATCCTAATAAGAAAGATAAATTTTTTTCTTCCCACTAAGTGACAAACTCTGGGTCCGTAAATTGCACTTTCTAAATACTTATGATTAACAGAACTTTTTTTTGTCTGATTCCAATAGAAGTAGCCTATGTTCTGAAAACTTAAGGTACAGGAGAAAAATTGTCAAGCCTGTTCCTAAGTAAGGTATTATTTTTCTTGACTTGTGATCCAATTTGAAAGCATTGTTAGGCTTTTCTATTTTCTTTTGACTAAATGAAAAGTGGTTTAAAATGATATAGCAAGTCAACTGGAAAGTTGCTTTTGAATAAAACAGAAAAATGGGAATGCCAACTTTCTTTCTTTCTCTATAACTTCATTAACATGGTTGTATAGACATTTGCATGTAAAATGTAGTTAACAAAAATTACACAGAAGTAAATTTAGTCCTTTAGTGCCTACCTCTATGGTAAAATCAGACCATTTGGCATACTTTGAAGTCTTCCAAGAAGCCTGGTTTCCACCTGGAAAATAAATTACTAAATTTGAATGTGTTACTTATACTATGGTGAGTTGTCTATCTGTTAACATTTTATTTTAGTGCATATACTAGAAGTTGTATTTAGAGTTTTCTAAAAATGTCATCTGTCAAGGTAGAGAATTACAATAATATAATTATATCCAGGAAAGGTGTTCTGACTTTAGATTATTTTGATGCTGTCACAAATAATGCATTTTTCAAAATTCAGAATGCCACAAGTTCGTATGTTTCATCGTCAGATTTTGAGATTTATTTAGATTAGCTATAACTGTCATAACCATAGTTTATTTTCTTTGCATTTATTAATACACAGATAATGTTTATACAGGGGTTCAGTGTAACCCCTGCACGCGCTATTGGAATATTGGAATATTGGAATAGTATGCGCTATTGGAACATCTACCCGCACTTACTTTGCTCCATCTCTAAATGGAACTTCATCCAAAAATTTCTAATATAGCATATTGATCCCATCATTGTTATAGTCTTAATTTATTATATCCTACTGTTTTAAATCATAAAGTTTGTGGTATTACTAAAAACTATTTTGATTGACCAAAATGACACAAAGTATCATAACAAGGTGGTTGATGAGATGTCGTAGATAGTGAAGGCAGCACTGGATTAATTGATCCAGCTCAAAGCTATCTCTGACAATGTTGCTGGTGTACAGAGCGGGAACAGATGAAGATGTGGGACCCTGGCTCAGTAAAAACTCATTACCACAGTTAGGGACATAGGGAAACGATGTGTTTTATTAAAACGTGTTTGTAAGTTTTTCTTCATCTGAAAAGAGAACACATTAATCTCCTAAAGGAAGCAGTATTTCTTTCTGAAAGGTATATTTTCTAAACCGAATAAACAACCAGAACAGGTGTGGTTGTGGAACTGTATATTTTCAAGACCAAAGACTTTACAGTTAGTTCCACTATACCCCAATATGTCTAATTCCTAGGCCATTTTCAGGATAAATATATTTATATGTTTGTCATTTTTTAATTTGAACTGCTTTGTGAATCCAGGTGAATATATAATAGATACCACCTTCTGTGGGGTTGAAAAGAAGAAAAATCTTGATTCATACTTAAAGATGCTGTATTTGAACAATATGATGTTTTTTTAAAAAGATTTTATTTATTTATTTGACAGACAGAGATTACAAGTAGGCAGAGAGGCAGGCAGAGAGAGAGAGAGGAGGAAGCAGGCTCCACGCTGAGCAGAGAGCCTGATACGGGGCTCAGTCCCAGGCCCCTGAGATCATGACCTGAGCCGAAGGCAGAGGCTTTAACCCACTGAGCCACCCAGGCGCCCCTAAACAATATTTTACTTAATATTTAATAGTACAGGGCATTTGTTTTGGAGAATTTACCTGGAGGACTCAGGACATCTATGTAGTGAACTAAATGAGGATCCTTGACTTAAGGTAAAAGAGTAATATATTTAGAAAATCATGCCTCTAGGACATTTACTTGGCCATTCGTTTAATAGTCTCAGCAGTGATAGTGATTGTGATGATCGTTATTATTTTTATTCAGTGACAAGAAAAATGAGGCTAAGTTCAAGTCACTCAGCTGGGAACAGACTGGTCCTCGATCTTACATGTGGCACTTCTGTTCTGGTGTCTGGAGGATAGAGGGATGGGAGGTTAGGAAACCATCTCTGTCCCCTTAAAATTCCATTTTCCTTTACTAAATCCAAAAGACTCAATGAAGTAGTCCAAGAATTTAGCAGTGTAATCGAGGTCCATTTGATTAGGAAGTCTTTATATGCCTAGAAACAGGATTGCTTTGGCACAGGCATAGAGACTCAGGCGATCTACACATCCATCCTCAAATTTAGCAATTCGAAGCAGTTAGCTACACGGACAGTTTTGTATGCATTGCTAAATGCAGACACAAAAACTGCATTTGCAAAAAGAGGAAACCCAGTTAAACTAGGTTGCAAATTTGGCCCTAATTTAGCGTAGCATTTGTGATACATATAGGTTAGAGTGACATTTATATAATGGTGTGAAATATGAGAAACTTCCAATGCTAGACACAAAGACTTTTTAAAATTGCTTTTGCCTACTTTGGTTAGTTTAAGAAACAGGAGGAAGAATTTGGTTTTTCAAGTGATGGGAAGCCTTTAAGGATGTTGGAACACTGT
This sequence comes from Martes martes, assembly GCF_963455335.1. Classification (NCBI taxonomy): domain Eukaryota; kingdom Metazoa; phylum Chordata; class Mammalia; order Carnivora; family Mustelidae; genus Martes; species Martes martes. Next base: position 138,535,501 of record NC_137890.1, on the reverse strand, counting down.
TCAGTCCCCTGGGGTTCTGCCTGCTGTACAATTTTAAATGTCTTTTAGCTAAAAAATTGGCCAACAAGGGAAACATAGAGATGAAATCTCTTTTTCCTTATCTGGGAAGTGACAAGCTCTAGGTGGATAACATAATCCAATTCTGACTGTCAAATAAATGGTCAGCTTTAAGGGTCAGGAAGCCATAATCGTTTCTCCTAGCTAATAGAACTATTTAATTGGCGTAACTACTTTTGTACTAGAATTTACTTTGGAGGTTTTGTCCTTATGCTCGGTTGTAGACGTAGTTTTCAGCTTAAGAAATACAGCCAGAAACGAGACTAGCTATATACACAATGTTTTCTCTAAGTGCAGCAATCATGGTACCTGAAACTCTTTCCATTTCTCCAGTGAAGACCACTGGAGGGCAGTGTTTTCTCCTTTGGGAACAGCACCTGGTTTCAGATGGAAAACGCACTGACAAATTAGAAAGGCGTCTGGCTCATGGAAAATGAGTTGCTCTTCTCATTCAGGCTCTGCTTGGAACTGACCCCTCCTGTTCACATGCTGCTTATCACACTGCTGGCCAAATCAGGCAGACCTTAAATCAGATCCTAAAATAATATCATGTACAATATTTGCTACTTGGGAGTCTTTTAAAGTTTAATTAACCAGGTGAGGACTGTGCGAAGTTTGTTCTACTAATTTAAATAGCAAATGGAAGGATACATGAGCAAGAATGGATAGCTTTAACTAGCTGCTTTGTGCTTCATAATTTTAACATTTCGTCAGGTTTACATTAATTTTTTTTATTTTTTGTTTTTATTTATTTATTTTTAAAGACTTTATTTATTTATTTGACAGAGAGCAAAAGCAGAAGGAGCAGCAGACAGAGGGAGAGGGAGAAGCAGGCTCCCCACTGAGCAAGGAGCCCGATGCGGGACTTGATCCCAAGACCCTGGGATCATGACCGGAGCCAAAGGCAGACACTTAAATGACTGAGCCACCCAGGCGCCCCACATTAATTTTATTTTTAATACAATATATATACATATGTTTGCCACCAAATCAACAAGTTAGCATTTTCTAGAAAGAGCAAATGAAGAATATTCTCTAGAGTTTATTTGCCCTGCTCTGTGGTATGATTTGTTCCCTAGGGAAAGTATATGGGAAAATATTGGAAATTTTTTATTAAAAAAAGATTTGTTGCTGAGTATTGAATTTTATTATTTTACTTATTTGTGTTCCCATTAATTAAAAAATGAAGCGGGATTACATAATAAAATTTAGGGAGGAGCCATTTAATCTTTACCTAAAGGCGCATAATGCTAATTGAATTCTTTTTTTTTTTTTAAGATTTTATTTATTTGACAGAGAGAGAGCAAGCACAAGTAGAGGGAATTGCAGGTAGGGGCAGAGGGAAAGCAGACTTCCCACTGAGCAGTCAGGGTGATGGGGGTCTCAATCCCAGGATTCGGGGACCGTGACCTGAGCCAAAGGCAGATGCTTAACAACTGAGCCACCCAGGCGTGCCATGAATTCTTTTAATTATTATAGTAATTTGTTTCATTTTAAGAAATGAAAATATTATGTATTTTAGATATGTGATTTTGTCTAACAAAAGATCATGATTTTTTTTTTTTTTACAAAATCAACATATAATTTTATTCTCATGATTTACTTGGTATATTTTTTCAATGAAATGCTGACAAGCTAACCGAGGCTTACACCTAAACAAAGTGACCCAAAGCAGCCAGTCACTTAAGAAAAAACATAAATTTAAATGTCTGCATCGTAAACATTTGTTTAAAGTTTTTTTTCTTTTATGATTTTATTTGCTTGATAACCTCTACACCCAACTTGGGACTCAAACCTATATCCCTGAGATCAAGAGTTGCTCACTCTACAAACTGAGCCAGCCAGGCACCCCAGGATTTTATTTTTGTAACATTATTGCTGATGATAAAACTAACAAGTATTTATTGTGAACACTATGGAAATAGTATAATAAAAATCACCCATAGCCCAACCAGTAAGAGATAGTCACTGTCAATATTTTAAAGCATATCATTACAGCGTATTTTTCTGTACAGTAATATGTGTTAAAGATAGAATACAGGGAATATTTGTGATCTACATTTTCCACTTAAAATATATCACAGATATTTTCCCATGTCATTAAATGTTTGTCACCAGAATTATTTTGAATGACTGTATGGTACACCATAGTTTACCTAATAAGTTCTCTAGCACTATATTTAGTGGTTTCTAACTTTCCTACATTATAAGCAATGCTATGAACATCTCTGTAGACAATACTTGCATACATCTACAATTAGATTCCCCAAATTCCCAAAATGAGAATTTGAGGGTCAAAATGTTTTTTTATAAGTTTTTGTACATAAATCCAATGTGTCTTCTGGACTGGAAAGGTATGAAGGTGTCCATTTTTTCATCTCTTCACCAACACTAAGTGTCACCAGTTTTTTAATCTACTGTGATGTTTAAAAAACAGTTTTGTTCATCTAGTTTTTGTTATATTGGCTCAAAATTTTTAATATATTTCATATATTTATTTACCATTTATATTGTTTCATAGTGGCTTACTCTTTTCACTACATGATCCATTTTTTTATCAAGATGTTTTTATATTAATTAATTTCTGAGGGTTTTTAATATAAGGATAGTAACAGAGTGCCATATATTATTGAGTATTTTTCCAAGGTAATATCATATTTTGTCATTAACTTTTTCATTTTTTTAAAATTCTTTTTTAAGTAGACTCTACTCCCAACATGGGGCTTGAACTCACAACTCCGAGATCAAGAGTCATGCCCCACACACAGAGCCAGGAGAGCACCCTGACTTTTTCATTTTTAAATTACCAGTTTTGCAAAATGTTTTCATTAAAATTTCTACCTGTGCTTGTACATTTAGAAAATACTCCTTATGGAGATTAGATATTCACTTAGATTTCCTGCTCCGTATTTGATGACTCTGGTTTGTCTTTGTTTCTTATTTTCATTTCATGCATTTAATGCTTTAAGCAATCTGCAATTTATTCGGGCTTGTCACATGAGATGAGGATTTGGTCATTTCCTTCCAGTTGTTCAGCAATTGTCCTTGAATATTTATTGAATGATATACTTCTTTACTATTGATTTAAAAAGACTTTTGAGGGGCGCCTGGGTGGCTCAGTGGGTTAAAGCCTCGGCCTTCGGCTCAGGTCATGGTCCCAGGGTCCTGGGATGGAGCCCCGCTTGGAGCCCCGCATGGAACCCCGCATGGAGCCCCCGCATTGGGCTCTCTGCTCAGCGGGGAGCCTTCTTTCCCCTCTATCTCTGCTTGCCTCTCTGCCTACTTGTGATCTCTGTCTGTCAAATAAATAAATCAAATCTTTTAAAATAAATAAATAAATAAATAAATAAATAGACTTTTGAATCATGCTGACTTTATGTTCCAGAGTCCATTTCTGAGATTAATTTCTGCTCCTCTGATTTCTTTCTTCCTCTACCATTATCGCAGTACTTTATTTTATTTTACGATTTTATTTATTATTTGACAGAGAGAGACACAGGAGAGAGGGAACACAAGCAGGGAGAGGGGGAGAGGGAAAAGAGAGCTTCCCGCAGAGCAGGGAGCCTGATATGGGGCTGGATCCCAGGATCCTAGGATCACGACCTGAGCCAAAGGCAGAAGCTTAATGACTGAGCAATCCAGGTGCCCCATCACAGTATTTTAATTATTCATTCTTACATCTGATATTGCAACTGTCTCTTCAGCAGTTTTTTTCCCCCAAAACTCATTTTTGTATCCTTGCTTATTTATTCTTCATACGTTTCAGAATTACTTTATTAAGTTAAAAAATTCACTTGAGAGCATATGTTTTGCTATGGAAAAATGCCCAAGATATATTAAGTGGAAAAAGCAAGTCGTTGAACAGTATGGATGATATTATCCCTCCTATAATTAAAAAAAGTCAACGATAGCATAGAAGCGTGTGTGTGTGCCCATGTATGTGACTACGTGCCTTATAGACACATAAAAAATTTCTAAAAGATTAAACAAGAAGAATTGTTACCAATGGTTACTTTTGGGGTGTGGGAATGGACACTGTGGGGAAGAGGAATTTCTCCTTTTTACTATAAAGTAGTCCTTTTAGGCAGTCTGGATTTAAAAACTCACCTGAAATTCTAAACAGAATTGCATTCAACTCATAAATGAATTGGGACATCTTTATATAATATTGTCATTTTCCCATATAGGAAGAGTTTATAAAAATTTTTGTGTTCCTCAGTAAAGTTTTTTAATTGTTCTCAGATGGGACCTACACAAGCTCCGTAGTTTATTATACTTCAACTTTATACACCAATAAATACCTAAATTATATATCTATATCTATAGATTGATATACAGAATTATAAAGATATACAGTATCATAAATATATATTACATAACTGTTATTTTTTATGAAGTTAATTTGTCTCATTGAAAACTATTTCCTAATTGCTTTTTTTCTTTAAATAATTGATTTTTCAGTTTTCTTAACTTGAATTTTAAAAATAATCCTAAAATAATTGGTCATTTTATGTTAGTCAGTTTAAGTTCAGGCTAAAATGATTGGTTTATGTAGAAATACTCTGAATTTACTCAATGTCATTGTTTTTATTTATATGCTTTTCTTTGGAATCATATAAACATGGCTTAAGAAAATAGCAATTATGAGGAATATCCTAAAATATAAATGACTGCAGAATACAATACCTGTCATTTTTTGAAGTGAAATGCAAAGGAGTAATGAACAAAAATAATTATTAGTATAGATAGGATTTCCATGAATAATTTATGAGGACCTAGACAAGGAAGAAATAATAGATATGACCTATTTTGAATCCTGTAGACTTTTTTTTCCATATTTGTAGTAGAAGATACTGCCATTTTAAATATTTTTTTCTTTTCAAAAAGGAAGGTGTTTTACTACTCTTATTCCTGACTATAAATATATAATATTCTCATCATAAAAAGCATTCAAATATTATAGAAAAATAAGACTTCCTTATGTGAGTTCAGCCACAACTCTCTCATCCATAACAAAATACTATTAATAGTATCTTGCCTAATCTTCAAGAATTAATTCTATTCATATATATTTAATGTATTTATAAAATGTGACCATACTGTGCATTCTGTTTAATAGCCTCCTTTTTCTTTTAATGTATAAGTACTGCCGTATTTTAACGTCTGTAAATGCAGATCTTCATAATTCTTAATGGCTGTCATTAAAATGTATATTTTATTTCATGGTGTTCCATAATTTGATCAGTCTTCCACTGATGAACATTTAGCCACTTTCCAGTGTTTTACAATGAATATTCTAAAACATCTTTTCACATTCGACACGTAATTTCCCTAAGAAATGGAAATGCTGGGTCAACAAGTCTGCTTAATTTTTTTTTAAGATTTTATTTATTTATTTGACAGACAAAGATCACAAGTAGGCAGAGAAGCAGGCAGAGAGAGAGGGGGGGAAGCAGGCTCCCCGCTGAGCAGGGAGCCCGATGCGATGCGATGCGGGGCTCGATCCCAGGACCCTGAGATCATGACCTGAGCTGAAGGCAGAGACTTTAACCACTGAGCCACCCAGGTGCCCTGCAAGTCTGCTTAATTTTATTTTATTTTATCTTATTTTCTTTTCTTTTAAGATTTTATTTATTTATTTGACAGACAAGATCACAAGTAGGCAGAGAGGCAGGCAGAGAGAGAGAGGAGGAAGCAGGCTCCCCACTGAGCAGAGAGCCCGATGCGGGGCTTGATCCCAGGACCCTGAGATCATGACCTGAGCCGAAGGCAGAGGCTTTAACCCACTGAGCCACCCAGGCGCCCCTGTCTGCTTAATTTTAAGACTTTTGATACACACTACCAAACTGGCCCTCAAAAACCCCACAGTGATTTTTCCCTCAAACCGTCCGAGCACTGAGTATTGACATTATTTTTAAAAATCTTTTATAATCTGATAGATGACAAATGGTATTTTATTGTTCTTTTAATTTCCAGAACTTGATTACTAAGGAGATTTATTGTGTTTTTGCATGCTTATGGCCTATTGTTATTTCCATATGTATTTGTGAGTTTAGCTACTCTAGCCTTTCCGGGATTTCTTCTGGAGTATATGTCTTATTGTTACCGACTTGTAAATGGCTCCTTAAAGATTAAGAATATTAATCCTTTGTTATAGCCATATATTTCAGTACATCTTTAGTTTCTTTTTTTTTTAAGTTTTACTTCTTTTTTTTTTTTTTTAAAGATTTTGTTTATTTACTTGACAGACAGAGATCACAAGTAGGCAGAGAGGAAGGCAGAGGGAGAGGAGGAAGCAGGTTCCCTGCGGAGCAGAGAGCCCGATGCGGGGCTCGATCCCAGGACCCTGGGATCATGACCTGAACTGAAGGCAGAGGCTTTAACCCACTAAGCCACTCAGGCGCCCCCATCTTTAGTCTTTTTACCTTATTTATGTCATTTTTGCCATAAAACGTCTTTATGTGATCAAATTTGTGAGTTATCACCTAATTTAACACCTTTGGTATCATTCTTAGACATTCTCTATGACAAGATTAGTGAGAAAAGATTCTCATATGGTTTATTCTAACTATGTGTTTTCATATTTTGCAGTTATATCTTTAACTTATCTAGATTTTCTTTTTTGAGACATAGAGATCTAACCATATTTTTTTTCCAAATGGTTAATGTTACCGTACCATTTTTGAGCAACCAATAGTTTTCCCACTAAGTTCTTAGATATACTCTAATCCAGTTCCAGATTTTATTTTTTCCTTCTGTCTCATTTATCTATATTAGCATGTTCTATATTAGTGAGATTCCGAGAATATTGTTCGGGTTTTGCAGCAATAAGTGCTGTGTAACCAACACTCACCCAAAGCTCAATGGCTTACAACAACAGCCGTTTCTTCCTTTCTCGTGGGTCTCTGGGTCAGCTGTGAAGTTGCACGGTTCTGCCAGATTCAAATGGACTTTGCTCCAGGCTCCAGGTCAGACTTAGGACTGTTTCACATGCTTCTTTGGTTAGAGCATATTCTTTTCATGATAAATGGCAGGAGTTCAAGAGGGATGGCAAAACTTTGGCCCTATTTCTAAAATCTCAATTCAGCACATTCTCTTCTCTATCCACTCCATTGATTTGGCCAACTCCTAGGTGAATGACAAAGGAAAATATATTGCCTTCCCAGGAAAGGCATGTTAAGGACTTGGAGAAAATGAAAACTTATAAACAAATAATACTATCTACCTCACTGAGCCAGTTGTATTTTTAAAGAGCCAAGTTTTCACTCTTAAATATGATAATTGTGGAGATTCAATAATATAAATAATAACTTACTGGCATCTAGTAATTCAATAAATGTGTATCTGCTTCCTCACCATACACTATAGCTTTACAATGTACCTTAATATATGAAAGGGCAGATTAGCTCTTACCCCATCACTCTGTTTTTATATAGCATTTTTCTAACTGTACCGTTTTTCCCAGGTGAATGAATAAAATTTGATGCCATGTCATGTGTTCATCTCATTAACAACTGAAAAAGGAATCTCAACCATACTACTTTTAGAATGATCAGGTTGTTTTGAGGCCTTACCAAGAAGGGATTGAGGGATTACTCTTAAGACCCATAACAATAAAAATATTTTGTTTATTCAAACAAGTCAAAACAATACTGCACAAATTTTCAAATGATATTAAATTAATTAAGGTGCTTGTTATCCTGGAAAAAATAAACTATAATTCAATTTAGGATAATGATCATATATTTTCTATTAATTTAAAGATTTTATTTATTTGACACAGAGAGAGAGCGCTAGAGAGCACTAGCAGAGGGAGAGGGAGGCAGCGGAGAGGGAGAAGCAGACTCCCCAATGAGCCAGGATCCCAACTCGGGACTCCATCCCAGGATCCCGGGATCATGACCGGAGCCAAAGGCAGATGCTTAACAGACTGAGCCACCCAGGTGCCCCATTGATCATATTTTTTTTAAGTGGTGCTCAAAAGAAGTAAGTGCAAGGTATAATCATAATCATTCAGTGCAATACAGGATTGTGAAGTGTCAGGGCAAAAGGACAGAAGAAAAAGACTTTAAGATTTATCTACAAAGTACAAATAGTCAATGTGGGAGAAAACAAACATAATTTTTATGATTTCCTGAATATTCTTAAACAGGCAAGGGAAAATATCTCCTCTGTACCATATACTAACTAATTTTTGTAGGAAAATCACTTCCTGTTTGGGATCACATCTTTTTTTTAAGATTTACATATTTATTTGAGAGAAAGAGAACATGGGCATGTGTGGGGAGGGAGGGGCAGGTCATTTGAAGGTACATGACAGACCAGATGAGCCCTTCCAACCAGTGTGAGCCTATGAATTTGTCTCAAGTTGCCTAACACATTAATCTGTATTATTCATAATAAATCAACTCAAATATTTATTATGTAGTTTAATCATAGCAATATATCGACATATTTATCGACATTTTGAACATGGAACGAAATAGCATAGTTGCCTACTTGACAATAGATATATTAGAAATACATTTGGTTAGTTATGTTCTGAGGATCATCTCAGGCTCTTATTTACAAGCATCCAACAAAATGTTGCCAGCACTATACCTATTTATTCTTGATTATAACAGAGAAATTCAGAGTTTTAACTGAATTTTTAAAGCATTACTTTAAGGCTTAATTTTAGAGTCATATATTTTCATTTGTCCTCCAAAGACCCAAGTTTTAGAACTAAAATGCCCCTTTAAATGTTCTTTGTTAGTGCTGTAGAACTGATTTTTCCAAGGGGGCATCATCAACGCATTTAAAAAAGGGGTCTATAACACAAAACCAAGAAATTCTTGGTAAAAGGGCAACTGGGAGGAGCTGAGGTATCCTTTGCTTTCAGTCTGATGAGCCACTGGCTGTTCTTGTGTGTATGTGTGCATGTATATGTGAGATGAGAAATTTTAAGAAAGAATAAATGTCAGTTTTCAAAAATATAACACAAACCTGTCAATTCATTTAGATCCAGTCACAAGAAATGTGTTTTGGTAGAAAGCAAGAATGAGGTAGGATGGTTTTGTTTTTATCTAATCCCCTGCCAATGGTTCTATGAAATGCATGTGTGTCTGTGTGTGTAGAAAACACATCAGTTTATTCCCAAACTTCAGCTCAGTGGAGTAACCTTTGTGTAAGGAGCAATGCCTTTGCATATTATAAATGGGTCAGTTAATCTTGTTTAATTTTTTATAAATATTATTTTCAAACTACTGATAATATTAGCTCTGATTGCATTTTGGCCCAAGTGAAGGCCTATTTTCACTTTTTGATGGCTTACTTGTCTTCCAATGATTAAATAGCCTTCACTGCTTGCAAGCTTTCCAGTTGGTTCCACTTTTTTAAATATCCAACTATTGATAACTTCCTATTTGCATTATTAATAGGCTGTCAAAGTGTGTTGATGTCTGTGTTAGTTTTGAAAATCCCTTAAGGTTTTCTTTGCATTGGATCTAGACAGATGAACCCATTTGGGGAAGAGTGTGATCAAAAGTGACAGCCTTGCTCTCTTGGTCATAGAATCACCAGTGCAGCCCTAGAAATGCACAAGCTGGAAATAAGGTAGGTAGGATGTCTACTTCAATTTCAAAACTCAATTTTTTTTATCTTTTCTCAAAACTCAATTTAGTTTTATATCATTTTGTGTTTTATTTGAACGTTTGTTCCTTTTTTTGTAAAACAAAAGGAAAATTGCATCCTAGCCCTCTGCTGTGAGGACTGACTCTGATCTTAAGCGTGAGGATAGTGTTTATTCTGCCTTGGAACTGACTGTCCCACCGCTAGGCAACACCTGAGGCATGGCCGAACTCGATACTATTTATCAGTTGGATGAACTTGACAGTATAATGTAATGCTAACAAAACTGGCCCTTTGTAGGTTCTTGGAATTTGGGCACAACTTTGCTGTTTTTAAAGCTATAATTTAGGGGCGCCTGGGTGGTTCTGTGGGTTAAAGCCTCTGCCTTTGGCTCAGATCATGATCCCAGGGTCCTGGAATCGAGCCCCACATCAGGCTCTCTGCTTGGCGGGGAGCCTGCTTCCTACTCTCTCTCTCTCTGCATGCCTCTCCGCCTACTTGTGATCTCTGTCAAATAAATAAATAAAATCTTTTTAAAAAATAAATAAATAAATTAAAGCTATAATTTAAAATGTTTAGCTGGCATTTTCATTCATTGTAGTTGGCACTTCCACAGTGTTCCTCAAAATTTAATACGCATACATTTAACCCAGCATTCCAGGTCTTTGAACCTATCCTGTAAAATATACTATCCTATAAAACATACTATATATATTTATTTATTATATAGAACATGCTCACGAAGATTGGTCTACAAGGCTACTCACAGCATCACTGTTTTCAACAGAAATACTTGAAAGGAACTAAATGCTCATCATTGGCAGGTAGTTAAATAAATTGAGGTACATCTACACGACACTGCCATTTTAAAAGGTCTGTGCATTAACACATGGGAAGATCTCCGAGATGTATTGTTGAGTGTTGAGAAAAACATCAAAATTCTCCAAATAATTTATGTGATGTCAATGAACAAACACACGTTCTGAAATGATAGGCACAGCACTTTTAATATTATTTACCTCTGGAATAGAGAGGTATATTGACTAAATCATGTTTTAAGGTTCTGCAATGGCTTTCATTTTTTTACTCTACTGTATTGGTGCTGTGTTTTTTGTTTTTTTTTTTTAATTTATGTATTTATTTGACAGAGGGAGACAGAAGAGAGAGAACACTGGAGGAATGGGAGAGGGGAAAGCAGGTTTCCCACTGAGCAGAGGGCCTGACATGGGACTCTATTCTAGGACCCTGGGATCACGACCTGAGCGGAAGGCAGATGCTTAACGACTGAGCCACTCAGGTGCCCCTAATTTTTAAGAAGAAGCGTGCATTTATGAATTAGATGATTAATAAACCTGTGAGATTTTTAAACAGTACTTTCTTAGGGAGAGAAGTTTTCCCTGGTAAAATAATTGTGAAATTATAAGGTATAACATTTATAATTATTCTCCACATCTCCATCTTTTCTGCCATTCCTCTCTTCACACATCCCACCCGTTACAAAACTACAAAAAGCCAAAACCTCTTTAAAAACAGGAAAAGGGAAATAAAGATATGCCTAGAAAATGCCTCATTTAGATTATGTCCCTCTCTTTGTTTAGTGGCAAAAAACCAAGTTTCTATTTAACCCAGTGGGTACCATTCATACACACGGTATTGAGAGCACAGGAGAACCCAACATGTCGGATCCTCTTGGTAAATCTTCCAGGGAGATGCAGCTGATCATTTCTACCAAAACTCAAAGACAGAACAGTTCTTAAATGCCTTCAAATGAGTACATACATCCTATGTTAGCATTTTATCTGATTGTCTTATATTGAATTATATCACCTGGGGTTAATGTTTTTCTTTAAGTACGTGTTGCTTTAAGTATTAAACTTTATTAACGTATGTTCTGTTGTGATATATTATTTCCCATCCATTTGTCTACCTCACACATGACATCATTTATTGCTAAGACTAAGTCTTGTCCATGCTTTTGTAAACCAAATGTAAGAAGTACTTTTTAAAAAAGGGGTACTTGGCTGGTTCAGTCAGTAGAGTATGTGGCTTTCAATCTTGGGGTCCTGACTTTGAGCCCCAGGTTGGGGGTAGAGTTTACCTTTAAAACAAAATTCTTTTAAAAAGAAGTATAAAAGCACTACTTAGCTCTTGTCACTTCTTACTCTCTACTTTTACATATACTTGTATACAATCTAACACATAGTTATAAATTATTTCTTGTTTCCGTGTTATCATACGAGAAATATTTTAAAAAATGAATAGGGAGGAAAAATGCTTACATAGAATGAGAAGTTGCTTCCAAAAAAAGTAAATTTTTTAAATGTTACAAATGCTTCAACTTACTTCCTCTTTGTAACTCTCCCTTACATGTCAGCTACAGATTTTGATCTCCACTTTTCAAAACTCTGGATATCTAAACCTTGCCTCTCATTACTTTCTCTGAAGCCTAACTTAAATCTGAACAGATTTTATTCTTGAAAAGAGGAAAAATTTTTAGGATTGAGGCCCGAGGTTGTCTCATTTAATCCATTTGAGCTAACTTGTAAGATATGAAGAAGAAAATTGAGGCATCACCAGTCCCACTATCTTCCACAGAATCTGATCTGGTCAGTAGAACTATCAACCAAATAATCATCTCATGAAACATATTGCTACTCTCTAAATGAAAAAATATTCAACTAATAGGATGAAAAATATCTAATGATAGCTATCCCCTTCTGCTCTTTTCAAATTCAGAAGGCAGCCACCATTTTCCCAAGAAAGGAAAATTTTTAACTAAGCAAATAGAAAAAAAGCTACTTTCGTATATGTTTCTATGATAGCATTCCAAGGTGGGGCGGGGGGAAGAGGCTGGCAAAACCTTAAAGCAGGAAAATACAGCAAGAAATAATGTGTTTTTAAACACATTCTTTTAAATTTGTTTTTAATCATTCATATCACTTTCTTTATTCTTTAAATATACGTCCCTCTTCCTTCTAAAAGAGTTGTATTTCTAAAGTCAATGGAAAATGATATCGTTGCAGACCAGGTAATGGAAGATACGCTAATGCTCGATCAAAATGTGGAAAATCCCACTGAGGTCTTAACAGTTGTTCAGACTTCTGGGCTCTCCTTGGATTCTATTTTCTCACCTCGATTTTTTTTTTAATTTTTTTTAATTTAAATTTATTTATTTGTTAGAGAGCGAGCGAGCAAGCACAGGCAGACAGAGTGGCAGGCAGAGGCAGAGGGAGAAGCAGGCTCTCTGCCGAGCAAGGAGCCCGATGTGGGACTCGATCCCAGGACGCTGGGATCATGACCTGAGCCGAAGGCAGCCGCTTTACCAACTGAGCCACCCAGGCGTCCCTCTCACCTCGATTTTTAATCAGTCCTGCCATCATTAATTACTAAGATGGGCAGAATAAATGATGTAGTGGGAGCTCAAACTTTTCATTCAAATATAGTACAAATTTTTAAGCAGCTGATGTCTCATAGGAAAGACAAGATTAGCCTGAAATGAATTCAATGAAAATAAGCTAATATGCATTCTTTACTCTTGTTATGTATTTGTAGGTTTGCTATTTATATAGATAACTATATGTATTCACTGGATATATTCTTGCATGTGAACATATGCATATAGAGGGGATGAACTGGTCAGTTGCTCTATATTAATGAGAAGACTTCTAAGAGAAGGGGACTCCACATATTTTGATATATGGATGGCTGATAATTCCATGCTTGGAGTCAGCTTGAAGATGATAATGGACCAAAGGACTTACCTGAACTTCTTACTCTAAAAATTGCAGTATTGTCACAGGAATAATTGTTGTCTACGAGACAACTAAATATATATACATATTTATGTTATCATGTACGATTATTATTGGGCTGTCTGCCTCAAAATGAAAACCTTACTTTCTTTGAGCTTTGTTTCAAACTGAATTCTGATGAACTGGAAATAACTGAATGTATGAAGAAAACTTTCTTTTAGTCTTCCATCTCTGTACACAGAACAACAAATGCAACAAACAAACACAGTGTGAGAACCAGTTTTTATTTAGGACTATTTTTCACACAAATTGAAAGAATACACATTGGAAGAAATGTCTGTGTTGTCAACAAAGTGGAAAATTTAATTTACTTGACTAGAAACATAACCAGTCCTCATATAACTCTCACTCAAAAGAGCCAATAGCAAGGGAATTGTATCCCGTATATTGAAATCACCATTTATTTTTCTAACGTTGATAATTTCAGTACAATTATACTTTTTAAAAATTAAGAGATTAACAAGATTATATTTACCTATATCTGCATGAAGGTATAAATGAGACTATAAAACTAATTTTATCTATTTATTTGCTAGCCTATGTTTCAGTAGGAAATTGAACTCTAATAAATCTGCTTCTAATGATCTTATTCTTGTCCTTGTTGAGGAGAGTTGGGGTACTATTTCTGACATTTCTTATACTGAGGATACTTCATAGTATCTCAAAATCCAGATAACCTTGATGATCTCATCTAGCACAACTTCCATTAAAGATGCATTACCTACCTGTAATGAAAGGGCAAAAATCAACCATTCAACAACAAAATGGGGAAAGCATTCCGAGTTACTTCTCAAACTCGGTCCATTTCTCTTTAGAGTGCAGTGAACAATGAAACAGTTTTTCCCCAATGTTCTTGGTTAAGTGGACTTTTAATAGTAAAACAAGCCACCTAGGTGGTTTTCCTTTGAAATGAGAGGTCCTGTAGAGGCATTGGGTTATTTTACCCAACACTTTTTGACATGACCCAATACATGGTTATGTTCTGAACTCGACTATTACCGTGGCTTTCATGGTCTAACTTTGTAGGTTCCGAAGAACGGAACTTCCTCTACTTTCCTGGGAAGACAATTCTCCAGTGTAGTTCCTCTAATTATTTAAGGTAGGTCTTCATTTCTTTAAAATAGCTGAGTTATTCAAGTTTGAAAAGCAGCTACTGCGTAAGCAGCCTGACTTAAACTGACAAAAGCAAGGAAATTCTGGATCCATAATTCACCTTCCACCCCTCGACCTCACAAACCGCCATATTAGCGTGATCACACCAAAATACCAGCTTGTGTTTACAGTTTCAGTCCTCCTGATGGCGGACGGGCGCGTGTACACGAGCACTCGCTCTGTGTGCACTGAATAGGATCACGATCCGGAGAGCTGAAAATGTAAACACAAGCTGGTATTATGGTGTGACTGGCGGTCTGTGGTTCTTTGTTTGAATACTTTAAAAATGGGCACCCTGGCAAGAACAAAAGAGGCAGAAAGCAAAACTGCTCTTAAATGGCTTCTCTCATCTTTGTCCCTCCTCAGGTAGACCCAGAATAACTTATCCTCTTGACGGGCATCCCCCACAACCATTTGTTTTTGCTTAGTTGGCTACACTTCAACCCAACAGTTTTGTTTTCAAATGCAGGCCGTTAATACTGTGCCTTTGGTAAAATTAAATTATTTTTCAGTATTTGCAAGCATTATACTTCTCTACTTATTAGTTGAATCAAAATCGTCCACGTGGCAAGTTCATTGCAAGGTTTGATGTGTTTAAGCAGGAACCTAAAGGCCTTATGTGGCCTTGGTTTAGTATTTGCAAATTAGCAATAGTACCTTTATCTCAAGTGAGGATTGGCATTAATAGAACCCTATTAGACAACATATCTACCTACTGTTTTTGCTTGTGCTGCTTTAATCATTGATTTCGAAGTGCAGAAGTTGACCTCAAGAGAAATGTAGAGGGTAAAAAAACTAAAACTATAAGCGCTATCTTAGCATAAGATCTACTTGCGTGTTGGTCCTTTAGTTTTCTCTGCAGTCTTTGTCATTTTTCCATCTTAGCGCTAAATACACTCATTTGTTGGTTCTCCACTGTGAACTTTGATTCCGAAATAGATTTAGTTGTAAGATGAAAAGATGATCCTATCATTTCAGGAAGAAACTTAAGACATATAAAGCAGGAAGGTTGAAAAAAAAATCCTTGCCTAAAGAATGTCAGCATAGTTCGTGATATGCTTGACTTCATGATAAAGTACATGGTCTTGTTTTTTAAAAAACAAAATTTTCTCTTTGGAATTAGGTATCCCATCACACCAAAAATCAGTAACTAAAGGAACAGTGGGTAGTTGGCATATCTCTTTTCTTACACAAAAATTACAAATTGATTTTACACCTACTGAGGCAGCCATTCGTCACTGTAAACTTATTTCTGACAACTGTTTCTCTTAGAATCCAATAAGCAATTGAAAAACAAAAGTAAATTTTCTCAATACGATTGGAAAGCAGTTAATGTAAAGACATAAACACCAACAACTCATCATTGTAGACAGTTTTGATGTAGACTACAATATTTAATAATGGAAAGGAGGGGTCTTACCTTGGGATTTTTTAATGAAATGCCACTCAAATGGGAACAAGCGATTTCAGAAGTGTTGTCAGTCACTTTAGACTGAAAAGAAATAATAAGAAATAGTTTTTAAGATATCAAATAATTTGCACTAAAATGCCGTACTATCACAGCTTGCCTTTGAATAAGCCAACAAGTTGCCTTGTTTATTTAAAATATATCATACTTGGTCACTTCACGAAACTGCCCATCTTGACTTACTTTTGCCGTCTTGTCTCTCGATTATCTCTCTCCATGTGAGATCCCTCACCAAGGCATCTTGCTAGCATTTCACAAATTGTAATAAAAGAACCACCTACATGTACGTCAATACCGGCAGATCTGGATCATCTTATTTTCACCTGATATATGTTCGGGCTCCATTGAAAACTAAATTGCGGGATGAATATTTACTGGAAGAGTGAGTTTGGCCTGATCTCACACACACATTCTGAGAAAAAGTGAATGACGCTATTTTGGAGATTCAATATCTATGGTAATATGTTCAGTTCTACAAATAATTAATATACAAAGAATTGACATTTTTCACAAGTTTTATCCCCAATATCATATAAAATCATATCTTATGTGCCATATTTCATATTCTGGAGGAAAGAATTCCATGCTGCAGGATTTCATAGCTCTGAGCTTTTACTTTTAGTTTTAGAGGTTGGTTTTTTTTTTTTTAACTCTTCATTTCAAATATGTGACTGTAATTTTACAGAAAGTTCAAAAGATCTTTGGGCCTGCAAACATCCTTATTACTTCTCATAATTTGCTTTGGCCCATCCACTTTCTAATGCCATCACTTCTTATCTCCCTCATGCTGTTAGTATGTGTTGGTGGCAAATACAGATAAACAAATGTGGCATTTTAGGTTAGGGGGACTTTGGCAAGTTTATCTTATGGAAACCAGCTAAGAAAGGGCAAATAGGGCCCAGGAAAGCCGCAACCATGGCTCAATTCTACATTTCTAACAATGACCATCTAGTCCACCCCCCCCCCAAAAAGGTGGATAGAGATGGATGGTGGCTGGTGTTTGTACGTTTGAATGTGCTTAATACCACTGAGCTGTACACTTACCACTGGTGAAAATGGTAAATTTCATGTAAATTTTACCACAGTAAAAAAAACAGAGGTTAAGATGAACCTGAGTGAGAAATTAGGGACTGACTCCAAGAACCTACTTGCCCCCCAAAACAGCAATCGTACTACAGAAAGAATGCAAAGGCATGTGAGAGATTAAGCAAGCAAACCAAACTTTCTTCCCAGTTCCCTGGGGCACACACTTAAGAATTCTTTGCTGTTGGAATGTATTCAAACACAGATTATCACGTTAACGTAGCTGAAAGATAATATTAAAGGAAAACAAAGTTTATTACATATCTTTTAGTCTCTCCTCTATATTTTTTTTCCAAATGGCCATCTTTTTTTCTGGGTTATTATTTTTTTTTAAAGCCCGTGCACATGAGCATATAACTTGCCTGTGTGACTATTTATAAAAATGAAAAGGAATAAAGTAAAAAGAAGTGGAAAATAACACTGCCTTAAATACTAATGAATTTTAAGTAGTTGAATTTTTGAAAAGTAAACTCTAAGTCATACTGTAGGGCCTACTTTCCTACTTTTTAATAGCTTTCTAAAAAAACTCGAACCTTGAAGTGCATGCAATTAGTAACATGCAACAGTGAGGCTAGGCTTAGTCACAGCACTATTTCAATGCTGCTTCTATTTTTGGTGTCCTACAGAGAAATAGAATTAGAATGTTCTAACCTCTGCTCATTCTGTAGGTGAGAGTATAAAGCTGACTGCTCAAAAAAATCAGGGAGGGAGAGTCCTTTCGAGCCGATTTTCTCTCCTGTTTTGTGTATTAGATGATTATTTTACTCTGATGTGGACAATTCAGGACAAACAATTAATCTTGTATACATAATCAACTCCAAACTCTCTTGGACAGATTGCCATGAAAGTGGCCTATCTAGGAGCACCAGAACATGGTCTCTGCCTCATCTCCATATTATCCTGCTGGGTTTGTGCCCTAGCCTTATGGTTTTTAAGGCTTCTCCACAATCTAAAACAGAGCAGTGTTACATAAATTTAGAGAATCTTCGGGTTGGATGAATTTTAACTTCATCCAGTTCAAGCACCCATCTGAAGCTTGGATCTCTTCAGGTACTCGTACAGCCTTAAAGTGAATAATTCTAGTGATAGTAATGCTTACTTCTGCTGGAGCATATGTAGTTAAGAACGAGAAAACTAATAAACCAGGAATAAAATTACTATCCATTCCTTTGCAGAGTATAAGATTGAGGACACAATGAAATAACCCATGTAGTCATGGCTAGCACAGTGTTAGAAATATAATACATACTAATAGTTATATTTAAATCCATTTGTATCACACTCATTACTCCTTAGGTTTCAAGTGTCTCCTGCTGGTTAATGTCACATAGTTTTTTGGTACCTGGTTGTTTGTTATTATGCGAAAGTGAGAGTTGCTGGAGTGTCATTAGTTTGATACTATGAACTAGAACCAGTTCACAATTTTGTTTAAAATACTTCTATTATAAACTAGATTCTTGTAGTCGTAGGGTTATGGCTATGTGCGTCATGATATAGTTAACACAAATATTTACCTGTCATTTAATTCATCTTTCCACTCACTCACTATTGCTAAAATCTTGGCCACAAACTGTAAAAATCACCAGAAATCCTGGAATCTTACAATAGCCTCAGTAAGTGCTTGTCCCCATGTGTACGAAGTCACTCTTCATCCATACCTCTTGATGGACTAGATATTGAGGAGTACAAAAACCTACTAATTTTCACATCTAAAATATCCCACATGTCTATTTCTTAATCTCATCTTCAGATATTAAGAAAACAACCCACAAACTATCCCTCTGGGAAAATCACATTCACCTAGGTATGCTAGTCTTTAAGCTTTTTTATTTTTTTAAATGTTCTTAAGGATGTCTAGTTCTGTGACTGGGATTATTATTAAAGCGATCTGACTATAAGCAGTTTTATTCAAGATAAGTTAATTCACATTATGAGTATGTGACCTAAAATGTCTTAAGGTAATTAGCAGCTCTGGTTTACCTGAAAACGGCAGTTACCGGGAGCATGTAGTCTTAATACCAACACATCTCTAATATCAATGTTATTTAAAGCCATACATTAAGAGTCATAAGCATCTGTAGTGACAGAAGAAGCATGCAGCAAAGTACTGAAAAACTGGAATAGAATTAATTGGTTTTGGTCTACCCACTTCAAATTAGAAAATAGCAACAGAAAAAAAATTAAACACTAAATGTATTCGTTAGGCAGGATCAGCAATCAGGCTGCCCACACATGATCTGCAATTAATTTGTAAATAAGATTCATCACCTGGAGGATAATAAACTCTAGTTTTATGGCCCAAAAGACTAGACAAGTAAAAACCACTAATGAACGTACTGTACAAACACAGGGGCAAGAATATACATTGGTTGAGCAAGTGAGGATAACAAGGAGACTGTGTTTTGTTATTAAAGTAGACCAAAAGATACATGACACATATCTGGAGATTTTTCTGAAGTGTTAACACTGTTCAAAACAGGGTCATGTAAAAGGCGTGGAAAAGTGTTACTACAAGGTAAGGAGGGCGAAAGTTGATTTTTAGAAAGAGCGTTTTTTGTGTGTGTGTGTGTTTTTTTTTAAGTCAGGATCAGCATTTTAAACACTGAGTTATCTTAAATTAATTAATTTCTTATAATTGTATATTAGAAAATCTTACTAACAGATAATAACCTGAAGTGATTTCAGTTTACCGTCTTTAAATGGGACTTGGATTATGAAGAGATGTCTGCAAACATTATCAAGAAAAGAAGTATGAAGTGGAATGTTCGATATTGCCCTACTTTGGAAGAGGGTTTGACATGAAAACTAATTTCCTTCAGGTAAGTTATAATTGTATAACACAACTTAATTTGGTTTTTCTTTTTCTTTTTCTTTTGGTTTTTGTTTTGTTTTGTTTTAAAACTCCTATTTTTTAGCAATCTCTACACCCAGTGTGGGATTTGAACTTACAACTCCAAGACTAAGAGTCACATGTTCTACCGACTAAGCCAGACAGGCACCCCCTTTTCTTTCTTTCTTCCTTCCTTCCTCCATCCTCCCCTCCCTTCCTCCCTTCCTTCCTTCCTTTCTTTCTCTCTCTCTCTTTTTTTTTTTGATTTTACACACCTTAGTTTGAATCCAAAATAAAATACTCAACTTTACATTCACTCAAGTGAGAATTTCTTCTTTAGTGTCAGCTAAGAACTCTGAGAAGTACGAAGAGGTAGAAGAATCAATAGGGATGTTTATTTGAAATACAGAGTCTTGATCTCTACCTCATACCAACTGAAATACAATCTCTAGAAGTGAGGCCCTGGAATGTGTATGCCATTGTAACAAAATCTTTACTTGATTCTCATGCATGTTAAAGTTTCAGAATGACTTTATTGATTAATATCCATGCTTATCACAAATTTCTTCAGATATTTCCTCTTACAAACAAAAATATTTCTCAAAAAATGAAAATATTTCTGCAAAGTGTAAAAAACTTCCTGAAATTTCCTGTAATATGATACTGACGCGCTGCCTACTGCGCTAAGGAGGCACCTCTGAAATTTCCTATAATAAATAAGTTCTTAAACCTGGAGTCATCTAAACAGGATCAATAATATTATTAATACTAAAATTAAAAGGAAAAGGAAGTCAAAGGAGTATAGCAAATAGGAATCAAATTTTGAATGCTCTAGAATTCAATTATTAATTATAATTATAATCAATATAATAAAATAGATCACTTATTAAACAAATAGAACTATCAAAGTGTCTCAGCACTCAAAACAGATGCTGTAAAACATTCTAAGGCCTATGTAATTCAACAATGGGATTTGCATTTGACCCAATTCTAATAACTTTACTTATGTAGTGTATTTGATTATAATACATTAGAGGTAGTAATATTTTGAAACAAAGTTTGGGGAAAGAAGACATTTGATGTTAACAGTTACTTTTAAGAAGTAATACCTGGAAAAAAGAGAAAAAATGCTTATTAAAAAACAAGTCCCCAAATACTAGACTGTACTAAATAACTATAAAGGATAAGCCCCAAAAGCATAGCTATCTGGGGCCTTTAATGCACAAACACTATAATAGTCTGTATATATTTATGTAGCACTGTAATTAATATTTATGATGATGTTTATCAATCATCAGGAAACAGGCTTATATGCTCTAGCTTAAGAAGGAAATGTATAGCCCATTTAGAAAGGCTTTAATCCAAATTGTTTACAATGAACAATTCTTTAAATCTTAGAAGTGAATTATACCTATCATGGAAATTCTCTAGTGGGATTTACCTCAAAGGAAGACAAGGATTTTTCCAAATAGTTTAACTTAAAAAAAAAAAAAAAAAAAAAAAAAAAAAAGGAGGTTGTGTTACTTAGGCATAGGCGCCATCTACTGGCAGAAAGCAATAGTTTCAGGGTAATTGTTTTGTCATTGTAATAGGGCAATATGGAACTGGCTACATCCAGAGGTTTTGTTAAAGGTTTTAGAAATGTCTATTTTTAAATTGTACAGATTAAAATGAACATTATTCACTAAATTTCCAAAGAACTAAGGTTAACGAAGATCACAAAGTGAGGCAGAAGTTGAAGATGAAGAAAGTAGTGTCAACATAAATAGAGATATGGTAAGTATAAAAGGGAAAATCAATACAAATAGGGTTTAAAAAAATATTGAACATCGATCATAGGTATACTATTTATTATATACATACATTTTTATGGGGAATGTTTTGTTTTGTTTTTACATTCAGCGCCCTGTTTAAAAATATGAACGAATGATGGAATTCTCTCTTCTCTGATGATGGTGGTTATAGGCAACATTATTATACATTCAAAAATTAACCAGTAGTAAGGAAACCTGAGTTTCCTGATTAATTATAGTTTACCAACAAACAATTATTAAATCAGTACTCTTCATAACTACACAAGTTCAAGGGAATGAATAATATTGAAAAATACATAGTTTCTGTTTATAATCAAACAAAATGCAGCTGATATGATAACAGATACTTGTAACAGAAAATATTTAGTGGGGAAAATAATTTAAAAGTCATTCCAAACCTAAAACCACTGCCCAATCAAAAGCTCAAGAAGGGGTGTTCCTGCCAATCCTGGTGTTCTGTGCATCTCTATTAAAAGTTTATTGTGTATGCCCATAATTTGGTTTGACATGTTTCTTTCTACAATTTCTGACACTGCTATATTCAAATGTAAATACAAAATCAACTTTTTCCGAAGTTAAATAGGTATTCTTTTTGAATCAGCCACCATTTTGGATTAGGAGGCAGTAGGACGCACTCTTTGGCTGGAGAGAAGATAGGGTTTGGAGATACATGGTCCTGGGGTTGAATCCCAGTTCTGCTAGTAGTTTTGAGACTGTTTGCAAAGTATTGAAACTCTCAGAGCCACAGCATTCTCATCTATAAAGAATTAGTAACATCCATTATGTGAAACCATATGACATGGCCTGGCTATGGTAGATATTTAGTTTCTAATCCTCTGACACTTTCCTTAATTTAGATAATTAAGTCTAATTATAGCAAAAACTGAGCAAGTACTGAAGGGTAATATTTTAAATGGAGTATGATTAGACAAGGATTTAAGATGTTTTGAATAAGATCTAGAACAGAGTGATAGGTATAAAGTGGCAAAGAAGAAGAGCACCTGGGTGTGTGGAGCGTTACTTTAAAAAATTGGGGGACACCTGGGTGGTTCAGTCATTTAAGCATCTGACTCTTGATCTCAGCTCTGGTCTTGTGAATTCCAGCCCCACACTGGGCTCTGTGCTGGGCACGAAGCCTACTTAGAAAAGCAATGACAAGGAGGGAACAAAAAGGCATAGAAGCTAAGAGCAGAAAAATGGAAATTAACATGCTATATTGATATAGAGGTCAATATGGAAGGTAAAAAGACATGACACAAGAATGAGGAGGGTCATGCAAGGAATTATCTTTTAAAGATTTATTTTTTTTCCCAAGATTTTATTTATTTATTTGACAGACAGAAATCACAAGTAGGCAGAGAGGCAGGCAGAGAGAGAGGGGAAGCAGGCTCCCCACTGAGCAGAGAGCCCGATGCGGGGCTCGATCCCAGGACCTGGGATCATGACCTGAGCTGAAGGCAGAGGCTTTAACCTACTGAGCCACCCAGGCGCCCCTAAAGATTTATTTTATGTTAGGCAGTAGGGAGCCATGATATTCTCTTGCAAAACAGTGAAATACAGGGGGCGCCTGGGTGGCACAGTCGTTTGAGCAACTGGGTGGCTCAGTCGGTTGAGCGACTGCCTTTGGCTCAGGTCATGATTCCAGGGGCCTGGGATCGAGTCCCCACATCGGGCTCCCTGCTCAGTGGAGAGTCTGCTTCTCCCTCTGCCTCTGTGATCTCTCTCACTTTCACTCTCTCTCAGAGAAATAATAAAATTAAAAAAAAAAACAGTGAAATACATCATTCAAGTAGCTGACTTACCATGTCATAATTACATTTTCGTTTTGATGAATGGCTATGTTGAAACATCTTGGAAAAAAATTAAATAAGAATTTCTTCAGCTTTATTTCCAATATCTGGGAAAAAATATCTAATATGCTAATCTTCCTAAGCTGTCAAATCCATGAATCCATCTATACCTTTCTAAACTCTGCTATTAAAATTTCTATGTATAAATGATACCTATCATCTTAAAATTCTTCAAAGTCATTCTACTTAGAAAAATAACTTAAATACAAGAAAAAAAAAGCTATTTCAATTTATAAAAAGAGGTTTTATAAATTGATTTTTAATTATTATAAACTACTGTAGGTCTTGGCAAGAAGTGTTAAAGTATAGTTTGTCTTTAGTAGAACATAGATGTAATTGATAACCCAAAATCTTTTCCTACCTTTTATAAACTAGGTGCATGGGTTCTTATGTTCACAAATTTTACAATTCAGTTTTTCAACAAAATAAATAATTAATTAAAATATTTATGCCTAGAACATTTGTTTGTTTGTTTGTTTGTTTTGTTTTTTGAGTAATCTCTAGTCCCAACATAGGGCTTGAGCTCACAACCCTGAGATCAAGAGTCACATGTTCTACCAACTGGGCCAGGCAGGCGCCCCAATCCAGAGTGTGCTTCTTAACTTCCATGTTGAAGTCCATTGGCCTGTGTGCCACAGTGAACTGTGAGATTTGCCAGAAGTAATATGTATTACTAATAAAAAATAAAGCAGCAAAATTGACAAATAAGTTACTTTTTTAAAAAGCTTTTTATTGGGACGCCTGGGTGGCTCAGTTGGTTAAGCGGCTGCCTTCGGCTCAGGTCGTGATCCCGGCGTCCTGGGATCGAGTCCCACATCGGGCTCCTTGCTCGGCGGGGAGCCTGCTTCTCCCTCTGCCTCTGCCTACCACTCTGTCTGCCTGTGCTCGCTCGCTCTCTCTCTCTAACAAATAAATAAATAAATAAAAAATTTAAAAAAAAAAATTTTAAAAAGCTTTTTATTTATTTATTTGACAGAGAGAGACACAGCTAGAGAAGGAACACAGCAGAGGGAGTGGGAGAGGGAGAAGCAGGCCCTCTGAGGAGCAGGGAGCCCTATGTGGGACTTGATCCCAGGACCCTGGGATCATGACCTGAGTCAAGGGCAGAGGCTTAACAACAGAGCTACCCAGGTGCCCCCAAATAATTTACTTTTAAAGTTATAGCAAACTCATATTTATTTCTATAATGACATAACTCACTCATCTAAATCCACAGATAATTCTTTTAATTTTTTTTTTCACCCCAAGTGCGCCCAGAGGTTCCCACTTCCCCCTGCCCCCACCTCCAGGAGAGACACAGGGAGAGAGAGAACCCAAGCAAGGGAAGTGCAAGAGGGAGAAGCAGGCTTCCCGCTGAGCAGGGAGCCCGATGATGATGATGATGATGATGATGATGATGCGGGGCTCCATCCCAGGACCCTGGGATCATGACCAGAGCGGAAGGCAGACGCTTAACAACTGAGCCACCCAGGCGCCCCATCACAGATTATTCTTAAAAGCAAAAGAAAGAGCTAGAAAAAACTTCTGTTCCCATTCCCATGAATTATCTACATCCTTTAGGATAGAGCTGGCATTGTTACAGCACAGATATAAAGTATCCAAGCAATATATGAAATAAATTCCTGTCACTATCCGTCCTTCATAGTTGTTTTTGTACTTAGCAGTTACTCATTCATTC
Organism: Martes martes; assembly: GCF_963455335.1. Classification (NCBI taxonomy): domain Eukaryota; kingdom Metazoa; phylum Chordata; class Mammalia; order Carnivora; family Mustelidae; genus Martes; species Martes martes. Next base: position 138,510,148 of record NC_137890.1, on the reverse strand, counting down.
ATTCTACTTCCTGAAAAATGTGCTAGATGTTCAGGTTCTAAAGACTGGTAAGATTAGGTCCCTGTACTGAAGGAGCTCAAAATAACTAGGGTGAATAGTTGGCTTGGTATCCAAAATTACAGCTTGTGGTGTTAGTAGGAAGATGATTTCTGAGAGGAAATCCATCGATTGTTTTATTTGGGAATTTTATTCAGTTATAGGTAAATATGTCCATTTCATATTTTTATTTCTCAAGTTTTAATTTTCAGATTCACATGCACTAATCATGGGCAAATGAAGTGTACATGGTTTTTCTGGTTGAATATCCCAGGGTGGTCCCTTGATGATAGTCATTTATCCTGATTCTTATAGCTTTCAAGATGATTGTTGAGATGTGGTTTGGCCAAGAAATTTCTCAGATATCATTTGTTGCATCATTATTCTAGAGCAGAAGGTGCAAGGACTTGAGGCTTTCTGGGTATGTTTTGCTCTTCACCCTGCTCTTTGCCCTGAGAGACTAGCCCCTAAGGACTGACTCATCTGGAAGCCAGCCTCAGTTTGACAATGTCTGACTCCATTAAGGCTGTAGTTCCTGTCAGATCGCCCTTTCCCCACAGCTACAGAGCTCATCTCAGGTTCTGTTAACTACTACTTTCCCCTCCCCCTTCAAGTCTAGGGATGGGACTGGCTTCCTGTGGCAGGTGCTTCGCTTGAATTCCTTTAAACTTGCCCACATGCCTTAACAAAGGTCCTCATTAAACTGTCTTTTGATGACATTTTCTGAGTGTGTTTCTCTTTCCTGCTGGGATTCTGACTGATAGAAGGCTTCTAGTCAGAATTCCAGCAAGAAAATTATAGAAAACAAATATGTATACTAAGCAGGAGAGACACAGGCAGAAGAGGCTAGCTAGTTTTATGTTGTAGCAACAAACACTAAAATCTTAGTGGTTTAAAACATGAAGGATTATTTCTCTGTCACTCAAAGATCACTATAGTTGATGCGGTTCTCCAGGGCAGCTGTCATTCAAATGTCACTTAACAATCAAATCTATTTTGATCTTCTGCCTGCAACTCCTTACCACAAGACATCCCGATTTGCTGCTGTAGGGGAAAGGGAAACTGGGAGATAGCTTGGTGGCTTTTTACTGCATGAACCACATATCATTTCCTCTCACAGTCTGCTGACTGGAAATATCATATGGCCCTGGCCAACTCCTAAGGGCCGGGAAGTGTGGTTTTCTGTGAGCCTGCAGAGTCTGACACTCACTCTGGGTAATTAGTAGGATAAGATTGAATTGCAGGACACCCTGATGGTGTGAGAGAATCATAGAGTTGAAGAGTGATGTTGGGAAAGACACCATGTGTTTCGTGTCAAGGAAAGAACCCTAGAACCAAAAAGAACTGTTTATTCTGAATAATGTGATTGATGAAACTTCATCATTAGGAGTTCTAGGTAATCTCATGTGAGTCTCACTGTTTCTCACCATGCCAAGAACAGATGATATGGCTCAATCCCTAAACTCTCTGCCTTTCTAGGATTCTCTTTTTTATCAAGATAGCTGCACATGAAGAAAGTTAAAGGTCAGGGCCCTCTGGAAATATTTTTCACAGGGATTGGAGATGGAGTGAGTAAATCAAAATAATTAGAAAAGTCACAAACAAATAAAATTTGACGTTATTGACTTAAAGCTGCACAACCGTTACCACCAATAAGCAAGTAGCACT